>NC_091174.1:3594494-3661994 GCF_040958095.1 Procambarus clarkii
GTACACTGGAGGAGTGGTACAGAGCTACTCGGAACAAGTTCCAAGCAGCACGGGCTATGGTGAGCCCGTAACTTACCTGACACAGTAGCGGTGCTGTGTAGGGCAATCGTATGGCGCTTATGAGTGTCTAGTCGAATGTACACCTTCTTGGATAACAGGTCGAGGGGTCTGATGAATGTGAAGCATGAGGAACAATGGGTATGAGGCACCGAAGAATGATCGGTATGAGGGAATGAGGAACATCACGGAGATAAATAGGGAATGAAACAAAGAGCAATAATTTGCAGCGAAGCAAAGACATAATAATATCAGAAACAAATAACATTTTGTGAGTTCGAAAAGAAGATACAAAAATAGAGGATAATTTTTCCAAGTCAAAAGCGTATAGGAGTAAATGAATGAGAACGACAACGTATAGGAATAGGGTTACAGAGAGAGAAGTCTACAGTAAATCTTGTAAACTGTTGTGCCTGGTCGTGGTAAACTAGTTTGATTGGATGTGCCAAACTGATTGGCTCTCAAATATAAGTCTGTGCGTCGCACGCTATAATATATATATATCAATGAAATACTTGAAATGAAGGGAATTTGTATGTTAGTCTGTTTATATTCCTGTCTGTCTGTCAGTCCGCGTCTCTTTTTTTATGGGCGAACAATCTCTTAGAAAGGTCTGGTGGGTCATTTCGTCAAGCAATTCTCAGAATATAATGTCAGGAAATCTTTTGTAATTAGCTGAGATTCCTGCCACTTACGTCAACCGGTTGAAAGGTCCAGGAATATGGTCAGAGGTCAGATAACAGACTGCTGAATAAGAGGAGAGAGAGAGAGAGAGAGAGAGAGAGAGAGAGAGAGAGAGAGAGAGAGAGAGAGAGAGAGAGAGAGAGAGAGAGAGAGAGAGAGAGAGATGGGGTACCTTGCAGTGCCAGATTCTCGATATCTTTCTGTTTCTCTCTCTCTCTCTCAGTAACATATCACCAATCTCTCATTTATCTCTCATTTCTCACACTTTTCTGTCCTCCTCTTCTGTTTCTCTCACACTTATGCTTCCATTTCCCTCTTGTCACTCCGAGGAAAAGTCATGCAAGTGGCTTCATACGCCATCTTTGTCACACGTTCACCCAAGCCGAGGCGGACACAACACACCTCTCTATGTTCACAACTGCATAGTTACCCCTACAGTCCTGCCTGGCGGGACTCCACCAACACCACCTCCACAACGCCCACCAAAGCTGGTCCAAGCAACGGGCTTTTGGACCAAGTAATTACAAGTCAAGCCTAGTCCCAGGGACTTGGGGGAGTAGATGGAGATCTCCCGGAACCCACTCTAGGCGTACTCAAGGTTGGTAATCCCTCAATCCCCGTTGTACATTAAGGCGCTTCTTGTAGCTTGACGACGGCGTTTGCAGACAAATGGCCGGACTCACAGCCTTCCCGCCAAGTTTCGGGCGCCTGGTTCGGAGGCGTTGACACAGTCGAGCAAGTCAAACGAATTCAACGAATACTTGTGTAAGGAGGAATGTATATGTTTATCTCTCAGAATGTTTGGTAATGTGTTTATTTGTGATATGTGTCTATGTATATATTAACACGTTGTACTGAACGGGGTGAGAATAGCTTGAGCTACCTCATCCCTTTGTGTGTATTTTACCTCAATAAACTTATTTCAATTTCAATTTCAATTTCAATTTCAACATGCTCTTACACCATAAGACCGGCAGAGTAATGTGTGTGTGTGTGTGTGTCTGAAAGCAGAGCTATGTGTGTGAACTCACCTACTTGTACTCGGTTATTTCTGCCTGCGGGATCGAGCATTAGCTCTTGTGTCCCGCCTTTCTAGCCGCCGGTTGTCAAATGCAACGACTCCTGACTTATTTCTATGTCATATCTAATTTTAAAAGGATGAATGGTAATTTGCTTCCACAACCTGCCCCCCTTCAGTTTATTCAATTTCTTCCATTTCTCTTTCGCTAAACTTTCTAAGATCTCTATGATTCACCTGAGTCTCAAGCTTCCGTGTGTGTGTGTGTGTGTGTGTGTGTGTGTGTGTGTGTGTGTGTGTGTGTGTGTGTGTGTGTGTGTGTGTGTGTGTGTGTGTGCGTGAGCAGAGCAATGTGTGTCTGGGAGCAGCTGTGTCCACACTAGTCTTGTGATTGGCGTGCACACTCATGATGTCTCCTGGGATGACCAGTAATGTGTCGAGGGATTGCCAGGGAGGGAGGCAGGTAGGTAGGAATGAGGGAGGAATTGAGGCAGGAACGAATGGAGGAAGGGAGGGAGGTAGGGAGGGAGGGAGGGAGGGGGAAGAGGCAGGAAGGATCAGAGGAATACAAATGAGAATGACACAGAATAAGAGAAATAGATGCGAGGCAAAAGGCAATCTCACTCCAACACAATGGCCCAGCGTCCAAAGTGTAGGTTGCTAGATTGCACTGTTGCTGCATGAAAAAGCAGTCAATTTGCAACTCTCTCTCTCTCTCATACTGTACTCACATATACCGCCCCCCTCTGTCTATATCACTGTCTAACTGTCTCTTTCTTTCTTTACCATATCACTAACACCTTATTTCTCTACCCCCCTTCTTTGTTTCTCTCTCTCTCTCTCTCTCTCTCTCTCTCTCTCTCTCTCTCTCTCTCTCTCTCTCTCTCTCTCTCTCTCTCTCTCTCTCTCTCTCTCTCTCCCTCGCCCTCTCTCTCTCTCTCTCTCTCTCTCTCTCTCTCTCTCTCTCTCTCTCTCTCTCTCTCTCTCTCTCTAATAAATCTCAATGTGTATATGCAAAGGTGTACAAGTGAGGGGTTTAGAGTTCTCGTTAGTGACGTCCAACAATGTCAAGCTGAGAGTAACGAACCAACAGAATAATGAGTTATATATATATATATATATATATATATATATATATATATATATATATATATATATATATATATATATATATATATATATATATATATATATATATAAAGAACTCTGAACTTCCAAGCACCAGAAAATATAGTGACACTATACAAAGCATTGGTCAGATCTCAGATGTCATACCCTGGACAGATCTCAGCTGATGTCATACCCTGGACAGATCTCAGCTGATGTCATACACTGGACAGATCTCAGCTGATGTCATACCCTGGACAGATCTCAGCAAACACACACTTGTCAACATCCTCACCTCATCCACACACACACCCCCTCATCCACGCCTCCTACACGGCCAAACATTATAAACAACAAACACATTCATAACCAAACACTTAATACATAAACAAACACCTCGTCTACGTTCTGGCAACTCATATGTTTATATTATCTTAAGTTTAGCTTTGCATCAGAAAATAGTAAATTTGACTGAAACGAGATTTCCAGCAGGCGCCGGCAAGTTGTCTCAAGCTTACCCGAAGAAACCGGTTAGACGATCAGTCTCGTTTATGGCGAGAATGTGTCCAGTTATCTCCCAGAGGAGAGACATGATGCAGAGTGCAAGAGGCTGGGGGGAGGTGTGAAAGATCACCCCACAGTCAATGTTGAACTCATCGGTACTCACATTCACCTGCAGGCGATGAGTCACAATAACGTGGCTAAAGTATGTTGACCAGACCACACACTAGAAGGTGAAGGGACGACGACGACGTTTCGGTCCGTCCTGGACCATTCTCAAGTCGATTGTCAAATCGACTTGAGAATGGCCCAGGACGGACCGAAACGTCGTCGTCCCTTCACCTTCTAGTGTGTGGTCTGGTCAATCACATTCACCTCGCTCTACTTTCCACCTCCTTCGTCTACATCTACCTGTTTATGTCTGTCTCTGTCTCTCTAGCTGTCTCTCACTCCAGGGTGTATATGTGTGTGTCCTCGTGGCTGTCGAAACCGTCTGGGGATCGAACGCCGATCTGGTAATAGCAAGGTGGTCGCTGTACCGTCGCTGCACCTCAGTGGTTCACGGGGATGTAATCCACGAACATAAATCATCTAATCAATGACGACAGGAAGAAATCCCTACTAAACTATGACGTGAATAGAGAAGTATTAGAGTGTTTGGCTGCTTCATACACCCGCAGCATCCGTGTCTGGGCCAAGAGGTACTGACGCAAGATGACAACAGCGCCTCGGAGAAGCGGTTACCTTGAGGTGCTTCTGGGGCTTAGCGTCCCCGCGGCCCGGTCGTCGACCAGGCCACCTGATGAAGTGCAATGAAAGTCCTGGCAAGACTGAGACAGGGGCTAAGGACGTGGACACTTCGGCTGGCGTCGGAGGACATATCTCCTCCAGTATACTACACACAAATGCCAGTGGAAGCAGCTTTGAAAAGAGCAGCCGAATGAATGTCATCTTATAACTTACTTTGACTAATTTTCCAGCTGTCTAATGAGAACTCCAGCAGTCCAAGCAGGTTCTAAAACAGCTTAAGCAGGTACTTAAGCAGCAGCAGCAGCAACTCAACAATTTTCACTGCTTCCTAATGCTACTTTTCGTTCCTAGATGGTGATGATAAAATTGACATTCTCGGGAGAGCAAAGGAATATGCAGATAACATTCGAGCAGGGATTGAAGTGCCTTCAAAGTCCTTTGATCTTGTTTTCTTAAAGGAGCTTGTAAAGCCAAGGACGAACTACAGTCCCTATGATGCCTTGTTCAGCGATGACTCAAAAATTAATGAAAACGAGGGCGGGAGGGAGAGAGAGAGAGAGAGAGAGAGAGAGAGAGAGAGAGAGAGAGAGAGAGAGAGAGAGAGAGAGAGAGAGAGAGAGAGAGAGAGAGAGAGAGAGAGAGAACAGACAGACAGAGATTTGAATCTTCGTGTGGAAAAAAAATAGATCTAATAAATCAAAACACAAAACACAAATAAACGTATACTAACATTAACAAAAATATATTAACACTTAAACAGAAATCCAGTTAGTTTCAACTCGCCCCTTTAAAAAAAACTACAAACATGAAATGATCTCTTGTTAATTAGAGTGTCATTCAGCTCGCTATACAACATACTCACTTTCATGATCAATATATACACACCGGGACTCAATACCTCTATACAGAGGTGTATTGAGCTTTTCACTACACAAAATACAGCACGAATTATGTACACTTAACCTGACGAGATAAGAGTACCTGTGCTTAACTGATGAATGAGTTTACTGTTGACTTTATTAATGTAAAGTCAATAATGACTTTATTGCTGATTTGTATACTTAAATATTATAGAATATTTTGTGTATGCATGTGTATACTCACCTAATTGTGCTTGCGGGGGTTGAGCTCTGGCTCTTTGGTCCCACCTCTCAACCGTCAATCAACAGGTGTACATGTTCCTGAGCCTACTGGGCTCTATCATATCTACACTTGAAACTGTGTATAGAGTCAGCCTCCACCACATCACTTCCTGATGCATTCCATTTGTCAACCACTCTGACACTGAAAAAGTTCTTTCTAATATCTCTGTAGCTCATTGGGGCACTCAGTTTCCACCTGTGTCCCCTTGTGCGTGCGCCTCTTGTGTTAAATAGCCTGTCTTTATCTACCCTGTCGATTTCCTTGAGAGTGTATGTGTGTGTGTGTGTGTGTGTGTGTGTGTGTGTGTGTGTGTGTGTGTGTGTGTGTGTGTGTGTGTGTGTTGAGTGAAAGAACTGGGTTGGGGATGAGAGAGAAGACAGTTCCTCTTATCCCTTCTCAAACTTGGAGACAGGACCGGCAACTACTCGAAAACGACTTGAAAACGACTCGAGAGTCGTCTTGACTCGTTTAAAAAACAATCCCCAACCTGTTCAGCATTGTTCCCCGCCGCCGGGGACCTTCACTGTCTTGACCGAGGACACTATCAATATGGCCCCCATCAACCCACTAGTAAACAAAGAGCCTAGACAACCACCTCTTTCTCCACACACACACACACACACACACATACACACACACACACACACACACACACACACACACACACACACACACACACACACAGGTGATGGAACAGGTGATAACAAGTGGAATACATTAGGCAGTGATGTGGTGGAGGCTGACTCCATACACAGTTTCAAATGTAGATATGATAGAGCCCAGTAGGCTCAGGAACCTGTACACCAGTTGATTGACAGTTGAGAGGCGGGACCAAAGAGCCAGAGCTCAACCCCCGCAAGCACAAATACGCGAGTACAGGTCTATGAAGAATCACTTAATAGCATCCAAAATACATGTGTATTCTAGGCCAATTCTATACATATACATTCATTCCATTCATTCTGTTTTTCTAGACACGTATAGAATCTATGAAGATTCATTTAATAGCAATACCTGTTTATTGTAGCCCACTGTGTAATTAAACCGGTTTTTTGTCCAAAAACTCAAAATTATTTTCTGTCCTCCTATACTCAATGTTGTAACTAGCTCATCAAGATTGAAACTTATTTAGCTAAATGAATTGTGGGGTTCAGTCCCTGAGCCCATTATGTGCCTCTGTAACCCTTTCCACTACCGCCCACAAGAAGGGTATGAGGTGCATAATAAATGAACTGTTCTAAACTGTTCCTATCCGTTAAGTGTAACTTGTAACTTAAGTGTAATTAACTGAGTAACTTGGACCTAAGAAGAGGTCAAAGTTGCCAGGTTCCATGACCTCCTGACCTCTTTTCATTAACTAGGAGTAGAGTGGTTCACGACGCGAACTGAGAAAGATCATTATCGCTAACGATCGTTAATCCCAACTGCTCAAGGCGCAGTTATTCAACTGGGCCAGAATTTATATATGCCTATTTTTGTCTGTAAAATCGAATACTCTTATCAAACCATCTAAACCCATATAATAATCTTGGTCAATATCAAAATAAATTCGTAATATATACATGTACACATTACAAATACTAAAAATACATAATACAGCATACAGCATACACACACATTTCTATACATCTATCATTTTCCCCAGGATCATAGTGTCCATGTCGAGTGAAGTGGCAGAAAATGGTGTAATAGGAAGTAATGGGCACTAGAGTAGGGGGAAGGAAGTAATAGGTAGAGAGGGGGGTTATGGGTAGGATATGAATCACAGGTAAGGCGGAGTGGTATGTGGGTATGTGGGTATGTGGGTATGTGGGTAAGGGTAGAGGGGCATCGACATCCAAGAGGCTGTAGGGCATCATGGAAGATAACTATATAAACATTTAATCTAGTTCATCTCTCGCACCAGTTGAGCCAGCTTCCATTTTCCAGCTGACCAGGTAGCGGGAGATGAAGGCGCATTATCCAGCATCCCCCTCTTACCCTGCCGTGTCTGGTACCTATTAACCCCCGCACCCTAGATCTGTCTCGCTATAATTCAGTCTCTCTTCGTGTCTCTGTCTCTTTTCTCTCTCTCTCTCTCGTGAGAGATAGATAGAGAGAGAGAGAGAGAGAGAGAGAGAGAGAGAGAGAGAGAGAGAGAGAGAGAGAGAGAGAGAGAGAGAGAGAAGAGTGTGTGTGTGAGAGAGAGAGAGAGAGAGAGTGTGTGTGTGTGTGAGAGAGAGAGTGAGAGAGAGAGAGAGTGTAAGGGAATGGGTCCTGAGAGAGAATTTTAAAAGTTAAATGTCTGTCTTTCAGGAAATTTATGTTAATTTTCACGAGCGCAGTGCATAATGTTTTTTAGAATTCCAAATAAAATTGTTTAAAAAATTTGGTTTACAATGTAGCCACGTGGGTGGGTGGGGGTGGGAGGTGGGGGGTGGGGGGTGAGGAGTATCCGGTAGCTAGTACCAAAAAATCGTAGTGGGGTTCAGTATATATATATTTCAGAGTCATGCTGTTCTCTCTTTATTACTGCCAACCCCGACCCGACCATGTTGGGCACGTACCCTACAAGAATCAGGGTGCAAAGTTGGGTAAGAATAGTCCCCCAAGTATCTATATCTATCAATATAAATGTCTGAGATTTGAAGCCAGACGATTGTGGCGAGTTTAACACAATGTTTCCTAGTAATTGCTGTCGTGTGAAAAACTTAAAAAAGTCTGATTAGGATTTGTGTAAACCAAAAAAACAAAAAACGGTGCCAATGTCACCCCTATGAACATTCTCCAATACTCTATAGGTTGTCTCTGATTTATTATTATAATAGTACTAATAATTATTATTATTTTTATTAGTATTTTAATATCAGAAACTATGTGCAGATCATCCCAAAATTTAAACAAATTATAATTAATATAATTACCCTCTAAACCTAAACACCTTTGATAACTTTGTGTCCGCCTTAGACTTTATGTTTTGTGTGTGATGAAACGTGTGTGTGAAGTGTGCTTTTTGTGTGATAGATTAGTGCTAGTGTAGGGGAGATGGGGAAGGGAAGGGGTGATGGATGCGAAGATGATTAAGCGGAAGAGGACAAGAAGGAAGAAAGGAGAGAAGAGAAGGTGAGAGGAGGGGGGAGAGAGAGACAGACAGAAAACAGCACACACACACACACACAACAGGGGCAGATGAAGAGTCTCCGGAAAGACCCGGACACCACCAGAGTCCGGGTCTCTGGGCATATACAAGACGGACACTCGAGCTGCTCCAGTCCTGACCATTAGGGACGAGTTAACTGCTTCCAGTCCTGACCATTAGGGACAAGGGAACTGCTGCCAGTCCTGACCATTAGGGACAAGGGAACCGCTGCCAGTCCTGACCATTAGGGACAAGGGAACCGCTGCCAGCCCTGACCATTAGGGACAAGGGAACCGCTACCAGTCCTGACCATTAGGAACAAGGGAACCGCTACCAGTCCTGACCATTAGGGACAAGGGAACTGCTGCCAGTCCTGACCATTAGGGACAAGGGAACCGCTGCCAGTCCTGACCATTAGGAACAAGGGAACTGCTGTCAGTCCTGACCATTAGGGACAAGGGAACCGCTACCAGTCCTGACCATTAGGGACAAGGGAACCGCTACCAGTCCTGACCATTAGGAACAAGGGAACCGCTGCCAGTCCTGACCATTAGGGACAAGGGAACCGCTACCAGTCCTGACCATTAGGGACAAGGGAACCGCTGCCAATCCCTTTCCCGTTCTGAGGACCGTCCCTAGTGCCATCATGGCGGGAATATCCCACAAGGTTACCCAGAGGTCCTTGGCTCCCTATGACCCGGGAAGGTATTAGGCTGCTAAGTCCCTTCTGTGGTTGATTGGAAGCGATGGATGGATGGAGGGAGGGATGGAGAGAGGGATGGAGGGGGAGCAGCTAGAGGGAGGGATGGAGGGAGGGATGGAGGGGGAGCAGCTAGAAGGCGAAAGTATCAGGAGTGAGCAAGCTGGAGGAGATAAGACTAGAGCAGACAGGGAGCAAAAGAAGAGACAATGGCGTCTCAAGACACACTTACGAGTTTGATAAACACTCCAGGTACCATCTTGTCTCTTCTACCCAGCTGGTGAATCAAACGTTATCATTTGTTATCTCTGAATTACGGATCCTCTAATTAGTCCGTTCAACTTCAACTGTAAAGTTTATAGGTTGTTAGCTGTTCCTAATAGCCCCTTAGTTGTTGTTAGCTGTTCCTAATAGTCCCTTAGTTGTTGTTAGCTGTTCCTAATAGTCCCTTAGTTGTTGTTAGCTGTTCCTAATAGTCCCTTAGTTGTTGTTAGCTGTTCCTAATAGTCCCTTAGCTGTTGTTAGCTGTTCCTAATAGTCCCTTAGTTGTTGTTAGCTGTTCCTAATAGCCCCTTAGTTGTTGTTAGCTGTTCCTAATAGTCCCTCAGATGTTGTTAGCTGTTCCTAATAGTCCCTTAGTTGTTGTTAGCTGTTCCTAATAGCCCCTTAGCTGTTGTTAGCTGTTCCTAATAGTCCCTTAGCTGTTGTTAGCTGTTCCTAATAGTCCCTTAGATGTTGTTAGCTGTTCCTAATAGTCCCTTAGCTGTTGTTAGCTGTTCCTAATAGCCCCTTAGATGTTGTTAGCTGTTAGCCGAGCGGACAGCACGCTGGACTTGTGATCCTGTGGTCCCGGGTTCGATCTCAGGCGCCGGCGAGAAACAATGGGCAATTTCTTTCACCCTATGCCCCTGTTACCTAGCAGTAAAATAGGTACCTGGGTGTTAGTCAGCTGTCACGGGCTGCTTCCTGGGAGGTGGAGGCCTGGTCGAGGACCGGGCCGCGGGGACACTAAAGCCCCGAAATCATCTCAAGATAATATAGTTTTACCTGATCTCCTGTATATACAAGAGTCCACTAACTTGGAGCAATCGGCTGACCGAAGACCTTGCTTCATGCATGGTCGGCGTTCGATTCCTGATGGTCCAAGTGGTTTGACACCATTCTCTAGCCTCGTCTCCTTGTCCTCATTCCTCCCCTTTCCAAATTCTATATAATTAAAGTGGCTTAGGACCTTCCCCAAATAATTCCTCTTCTTTATAATAGTCTACGCTCGAAGCAACTGCCTGTTGGATCAAGTTATTATTTTTTCTTCTACTACCCCACCTTGGTTAGTAGAACTCCTAGAACCCACTCCAGGTATGATACAGGTATGATCACTGAATGGGACAGAAATGGTTGAGCACATATGTCCTTGCACCTGATGCCTCTGTTCCCCCCTGGCCATAAATAGGTACCAGGGAGCTATGCAACTGTTGTGGGTTGCATGCTGTGATGGCACAGTAGAGTGCCCAAGGTACAGGTGTCTTGTCCATCTCCTCTCTCCCTCCCCTTCCTTTCTCCTCTTCTCTCTCTCGCCTTCCAATCTTTCTCTCCCTCCTTCTCTCCCCCTCCCTCTCTGTCTCCACTCTGTTCTTCACTTCTTCTTAAATTGAGCTAAACACAAAAATGGTAAAGGAATTGATTGAATAGAAAATGGATCGCCGGAGCAATTTCAAATATTCATGCCAAGTATTTATTCATCAGAGAGAGAGAGAGAGAGAGAGAGAGAGAGAGAGAGAGAGAGAGAGAGAGAGAGAGAGAGAGAGAGAGAGAGAGAGAGAGAGAGAAAGAGAGAGAGAGAGAGAGACAGAGAGAGAGAGAGACAGAGAGAGAGAGAGAGAAAGAGAGAGAGAAAGAGAGAGAGAGAGAGAGAGAGAGAGAGAGAGAGAGAGAGAGAGAGAGAGAGAGAGAGAGAGAGAGAGAGAGAGAGAGAGAGAGAGACACCAAGGGGCACCACAAAGATAAACCAAACACCTGTTACCATTGTCTATTGCGACACCTGCGTCCCAACGTGTGATTGAAATTGAAATTGAAATAAGTTTATCGAGGTAAAATACACACAAAGGGATGAGGTAGCTCAAGCTATTCTCACCCCGTTCAGTACATCGTGTTAATATATACATATAAACACATCACAAACAATAAACGTATTACCGAACATTATGAGAACAGCGTGTGATCATCGACCAATAACTAATCCGCCGCCTAGTTACCCAAGTTATAATCACATTTGCAAATTAATAACGATTCCGTGTAGCAATCTTGCTCGTGAGAGACGCCGGTCGGGAGTATTGAAGCCTCGTTCCTCTAGGAGGAACGTTTCCTCTAGGAGGAACGTTTCCTCTAGGAGGAACGTTTCCTCTAGGAGGAACGTTTCCTCTAGGAGGAACGACCAGGCCTCCTCCTTTCGTTTAGGAGGCCTGGTCGACGACCGGGCCGCGGGGACGCTAAGCCCCGGAAGCACCTCAAGGTAACCTCTACTCTTGCTCCTGCGACTTGAAAAATTAATGTTGGTACGAAATAATCACATTTTGAGGTGAATAGAATGCAAGATTCATGAGTTATTCATCTGTAATTGACAGAGTGAATAATTCCCTAACACTTTCTTTAAATTTTAACTCCCTTGTCAACTATTATTTTGAGTAAAATTAATTTCGAAATTGGATTTTTTTGCACGTTTAAAATTGTATTTATTTTGTGTAAATAGAGAGATGGGAGTTCAACAACGGTTGTTTTTCATCCTGCGAAACGTCAGGTGGCTTCAATAACCCTAACAGGGCTTCAATAACCCTAACAGGGGCTTCAATAACCCTAACAGGCTTCCTGTCCCACAAAATGGGAAACTGAAAACCAAATATTTTCCATCCACCGAAAACGGAGAAGTAAAAGTGGTTTACAGAAAATGGAAAAAAATACACAACAGTGACGTCAACTGCACTAGAAAATGTTCTGAGGGGCGGTGTTCCGGAGGATTTACAAAATGGCATTCATGTTCCTACACAACACAGGTGAGATGAGCCCTCGGACTCCTCTCCTGGGGAGAGAGGGAGGGAGAATTAGAGGAACTGCCAGGAGAGAAAGGGAGATAAAAAGGAAGCCAGAAATAGAGAGAGAGCATTCAACTCCTGAATCCCTTTGAAGCAGACAAACAATTAACTGGTTGTTTATGAAACGAGTACAGGAATCACGGAATCAATCAGGCTAATTAGAGAGTCTCGTTTAAGTCAGCAAACCTAATTATTTCGCCAACTTAATTACCAACAGAACACCTTCAACTTTCACAATTACGTGAGAGTGATACTACCTTTCTGCCTGACTGCATGCTCAAACATGTCCACCCAAATAACTGTTGAATAGCTCCAAGGTTTACTAACCGTTAATTCAAACAATGTTAATTACACGGCACCACTAATCCATCTTTCCATTTTTATAAGTTCTACTTTCTTACTACCATAAATACCACAAACTCATATACTTACATCAGTCGCAAACACTTTTGTTTCCTAAGAAGAAAAGAGAAACAAAGAGACAGAAACAGAGACAGGAGAAAGACAGACACGGATATATACTACCACAGCTGTTCAAAAGCACTTTGAACTCTGAGGGCAATAACATTTACACACTGACAAGGGCTGACTGCCGTCAGGAGGTCATGTGGCCCCCATCTACCAAATGGAACTACATCAATAATTCTTAATTGGAATACATGTTGAAGGCATATATATATATATATATATATATATATATATATATATATATATATATATATATATATATATATATATATATATATGTTATATTTGATATATGTTGTATATGTATATCTTCGCAATATGAATTCAGTTAATTGACGTTACCCGAGACTAAGTTCCTCTTTTCTGTTCAAACTTTTATGTCGTTGTTGAATACACTGATGGTGGTGGTGGTAGTGGTGGTAGTGGTGGTGGTGGTAGTGGTGGTAGTGGTGGTGGTGGTGGTAGTGGTGGTAGTGGTGGTGGTGGTAGTGGTGGTGGTAGTTGTGGTAGTGGTGGTAGTGGTGGTAGTGGTGGTGGTGGTAGTGGTGGTGGTAGTTGTGGTAGTGGTGGTAGTGGTGGTAGTGGTGGTGGTGGTGGTAGTGGTGGTGGTAGTGGTGGTAGTGGTGGTGGTGGTGGTAGTGGTGGTGGTAGTGGTGGTAGTGGTGGTAGTGGTGGTGGTGGTGGTAGTGGTGGTGGTAGTGGTGGTAGTGGTGGTGGTGGTGGTAGTGGTGGTAGTGGTGGTAGTGGTGGTAGTGGTGGTGGTGGTGGTAGTGGTGGTGGTAGTGGTGGTGGTAGTGGTGGTAGTGGTGGTGGTAGTGGTGGTGGTAGTGGTGGTGGTGGTGGTGGTAGTGGTGGTAGTGGTGGTGGTAGTGGTGGTGGTAGTGGTGGTGGTAGTGGTGGTAGTGGTGGTGGTAGTGGTGGTGGTAGTGGTGGTGGTGGTGGTGGTAGTGGTGGTAGTGGTGGTGGTAGTGGTGGTGATAGTGGTGGTGGTAGTGGTGGTAGTGGTGGTGGTAGTGGTGGTAGTGGTGGTGGTAGTGGTGGTAGTGGTGGTGGTGGTGGTAGTGGTGGTGGTAGTGGTGGTGGTGGTGGTAGTGGTGGTGGTGGTAGTGGTGGTGGTAGTGGTGGTAGATAGTGGTAGTGGTTGTGGTGGTAGTAGTGGTAGTAGATGGTAGTAGTGGTGGATCTATGGAAATGTAGATGATAGTCGGTAGAGGTAGGGATGATTATGGTGGTGCTGCTGGTAGTGGTGATAGTGAAGATGGCTGTGGTTGGTGGTGGTGGTAACCTATGGGTGGATTTTTGTGGGGTATATACTAGCCAATGGGTGTGTCGAGTAGGCGATAGTGGTAGTGGTAGTGGCTCCTCATAGTGCATAAGCAACGAGTGACTTCCCTCCCTCCCTCCTCATATCAACATGGATGCAATATATACAGCATATAGCAGCCACATAACATTTACACAAAATATACATATGCTTAATTTAACAAAATGCTTAAATTTGTGTCGTTCGTTCAACTTTAGGAGAGAAATTAGAAAAAAAGGCTGAAAAAAGATTAATGAGGAACAAGCTGTAAAAGGACTGTTTATTTATTAGTGGAGTGTTGAGATGGATTCTTTTATGGTTCTGTAATTATTGTGATAATTACTGTATTAATTGTTTCTGTAATTATTTATATTGGGGGCTGTTTTCATTTATAATGCTCTCCATACCCATTTCGTGGACCCTATACCCATCCCGTGGACGGTGGTGGACCCCATACCCATCCCGTGGACGGTGGTGGACCCTATACCCATCCCGTGGACGGTGGTGGACCCCCATACCCATCCCGTGGACGGTGGTGGATCCCATACCCATCCTGTGGGTGATGGTGGACCCCATACCCATCCCGTGGACGGTGGTGGACCCCATACCCATCCCGTGGGTGGTGGTGGACCCCCATACCCATCCCGTGGGTGGTGGTGGACCCCCATACCCATCCCGTGGGTGGTGATGGACCCCATACCCATCCTGTGGGCGGTGCTGTACCCCATACCCATCCCGTGGGTGGTGGTGGACCCCCATACCCATCCCGTGGGTGATGGTAGACCCCATACCCATCCCGTGGACGGTGGTGGACCCCATACCAATCCCGTGGACGGTGGTGGACCCCATACCCATCCTGTGGATGATGGTGGACCCCATACCCATCCCGTGGGCGGTGCTGGACCCCATACCCATCCCGTGGGCGGTGCTGGACCCCATACCCATCCCGTGGACGACAATTCAACATTTTTGCCTTATGGACAAAACAGAGAGCCACAACTCACCCATCCAGCCTTCAACTGGATGGAGGTGCAGCAGACAATAGCAGGCATGTGTCTGCCCTCGTAAACAATGACCCAATTCTCGTCAAACCAGGGACCACCATCACTGTTAATGAATAACAAACTTTTCACCCGGTTCACACCTGGTTTCACTCGAACTTTTTCGAACCGTGAGTCGATCTCTGACGTGTGTGACTCGCACCTCTTTAAACGCCACATACTGCAAATACTAAATGTTTACAGCCCGTCCTCATCAACACAGGCCAAATGCTCGCTAATCCACCCGCCGAAACCCGTTGATTATCAATGAACATTTATTTTCGCAGGACATGCAACTGACGATGTTCGAATTGACTCGAATAGTGTTCGGCTCACGTCCTCTCCGAGTCGCAAATGCTTCACACACACGTACTAAAATAATATATATAAACATTACCAAGAGTCCCTAACCTTAGCTTAAATTATACAGCAAGAGTTATGAAGGAATATTTATATTTGAGAAAATATCAACCTTGACGGTTGAGAGGCGGGACCAAAGAGCCAGAGCTCAACCCCCTCACAAGCACAACTAGGTGAGGGCCCTCTCACTCAACGCTCCTCACCACCACCTTGAAGACGTTAAGCATACTCTTCACCCCGACGATAAGAACACATGTAGAAAAATCTTCCAATATTTCTCCTCAATGTGAAAGGAAGGCGGAACACTTTGTGCTTCAAGGAACTACTTATGTATAGTTAAGAACTTCATCCCGGGGCAAAGGAGGTGCTTTCATCTTGGACCATGAGCTCATTATGTTGTCCTCATCATCACGGTAGTTATGAGGAGATGTTTCTCATGAGGGCTATCAGTTATGGGGTGAATTTATCTTGCAGGTAGGAGAGACATGATGAGGGGGAATATACAGGGGGGAAAAGAAAATAGATGGAGAGAGAGAGAGAGAGAGAGAGAGAGAGAGAGAGAGAGAGAGAGAGAGAGAGAGAGAGAGAGAGAGAGAGAGAGAGAGAGTTAATCACTGATACTTGGCGACTCAGACAAGAATAAGTCAGACGAATGATGTGTGTGTACTCATCAAGTTGTACTCACCTAGTTGTGTTTGCGGGGGTTGAACTCTGGCTCTTTGGTCCCGCCTCTCAACTGTCAATCAAGTGTGTGTGTGTGTGTCCTGACGAGTGAAGCGTTAAACACATATACACAGGCATTCAATGCAATTTAATTAAGTTCTCTATACGACGTCGTCGCGGCTTTGAAATTAGAAAAAAAATAACTTTTCAACATTACCAAACTCTTTATTTTTCAAAACTTATCCCTCGTCTCTCTGCAATTCGATCATTTCTGCCCTGCATGTGCTTCCTTACGATTCTCCAACCACCGCAGGACTAACCATTACGGTAATTACGATAATGCACTGTGTGTGGGTTTAAGCAAATATATTTTCTTGTCATTAAGACAAAAATATTGGCCATCTGTTATTGGTTATATTGATCCGCCCCTCACCTTATCTTGAGATGATTTCGGGGCTTTTTACTGTCCCCGCGGCCCGGTCCTCGACCAGGCCTCCACCCCCAGGAAGCAGCCCGTGACAGCTGACTAACACCCAGGTACCTATTTTACTGCTAGGTAACAGGGGCATAGGGTGAAAGAAACTCTGCCCATTGTTTCTCGCCGGCGCCTGGGATCGAACCCAGGACCACAGGATCACAAGTCCAGCATGCTGTCCGCTCGGCCGACCGGCTCACCTGTGGTAATGGCTTGTGTAATACCTGCGGTTGTGGTCATTACTGTTAGTGTGTAATTGATAGAGTGAGGAAGAGAAGAAAACCAATAGAACGAGAAAGAGGAAGACAGAAGAGACATAGGAGATGGGAATAGGGAGTGAGGGAGAAATTTGGATAAGAAAGATAGATGGATATGGTAAATGCAGAGGGAGATAGGACGATACAGCGAGAGGGGGAAGAGGCAGAGAGAGAGAGAGGGAGATATATTCCTCCAGTCATGTTATCCAGGCGACTCAAAGCTTGACATTGGTAAACATAAGAGCGACTCACATGAATTCGTGGCACGTCTTGACCCCTTCCTCCTCTCCTATGTAACTTACCCATCAAAGAAGTCACTTCCAGTGACTTCTTTGATGGCTTGATGACGTTCAGATAGTTTCCAGAAGAAGCTTTTTCCATGGGGGAATAAACAACCCATATATCACGAGAGAGAGAGAGAGAGAGAGAGAGAGAGAGAGAGAGAGAGAGAGAGAGAGAGAGAGAGAGAGAGAGAGAGAGAGAGAGAGAGAGAGAGAGAAGAAAAATCGATACACTAACAGGGAGAGAGACTGTGACAACGTGTGGAAATCAAGAGATTCTTAAAACACTTAAAAACATTATAAATGTGACAAAAAATACAAATAAAATGCAATTTCCACACATTAAAAGTCTCTCATATATATATATATATATATATATATAACTGAAAACTCACACCCCAGAAGTGACTCGAACCCATACTCCCAGGAGCAACGCAACTGGTATGTACAAGACGCCTTAATCCACTTGACCATCACGACCGGACAATAATGAGGTGATAGCCTAAGCTATTTGAACCACCCCACCGCCGGCACTCGGATAGTAATCTTGGGCATAGCATTTTACCAAATCACCTCATTCTTTGGGGCACACGTGAGGAACACAAATGCGAACAAGCCTGAATGGGGTATGAGTTTTCAGTTGCATATTGTCCTGGGGACTATTCAGGCTTGTTCGCATTTGTGTTCCTCACGTGTGCCCCAAAGAATGAGGTGATTTGGTAAAATGCTATGCCCAAGATTACTATCCGAGTGCCGGCGGTGGGGTGGTTCAAATAGCTTAGGCTATCACCTCATTATTGTCCGGTCGTGATGGTCAAGTGGATTAAGGCGTCTTGTACATACCAGTTGCGTTGCTCCTGGGAGTATGGGTTCGAGTCACTTCTGGGGTGTGAGTTTTCAGTTGCATATTGTCCTGGGGACCATTCAGGCTTGTTCGCATATATATATATATATATATATATATATATATATATATATATATATATATATATATATATATATATATATATATATATATATTTATATTTCGACAGGCATTTTTGTGAACTAGAAACAAAATGAAATGGATCAGTGACAGGATTTATTTTTAAATTTAGCCGCGACAATGTATGCAATTTTTGATGGAGTCTGAAAAACCAGGAAAATGGGAGTCAGGGAATACGCTAGCAAGCAACTTTTTTGTTTTTCGGTATAAATCATTTATGTAAATTTCTTTATGTGATCAATATCCAGCCATATTTCGAGGCCTCCGTTGATGCACTAATAACCCACAAACGTATTTGAATAAAACAGAAATTAGGGACTATTCTATAGAGGGGAAACTCAAGTGTTTTGACATCACCACATTTCTAACGTTGTTTCACATAATCTGCGAGTTAATTCCTTTACTTACGTTACGTAACTATAGGGCTTAGGCACGCAACTTGTCCTCTCAACTAATGCGTCTCGTTTTCTACGTTATGATAACCAACGTTACAAATGCAATCTATGAAAATGGGGCACAAATATCCGTTTTCTATGCATTGGTAGGCTAGGTTAGGAATTGAGGGGAAACTCCAGGAATATCTCAACCTGATGACCCAAACACACACATCAGAAGATGCAACAAAAACGACGACGTTTCGCTCCGTCGTGGACCATTATGTAGTCGTGTAAAATTAGAGGACAATGCGTCGTCCACACGACTTGCTAATGGTCCACGACGGAGCGAAACGTCGTCGCTTCCCCATCTTCTAATGGTGTCATTTGGTCATCGATGTACCCACCTCTCATCCCTTGTGTTCCTGCCCGCAGCGCCTCTAAGGCAGGAGTGTCAGGAGGGATTTACTTTTTTCCTGAATGAACGATTTTGCCTTGTAGTTAATCTCTTTCGGGCGTTCCTTTAGTGTTTTCCTGTGTTGCTTTCTCAAATACCTGGAGAGGTATGCCTGTCACACCTGTAGCTCTGTCTCAGGCGTGACCCCTGCCCTGTAGCTCTGTGTCTCAGACCTGACCAGGACCTGTAGCTTTGTGTCTCAGGCCTGACTCTGGCTTGTAGCTCTGTGTCTCAGGCCTGATCCTGCCCTGTAGCTCTGTGTCTCAGACCTGACCCTGACCTGTAGCTCTGTACCTCAGACCTGACCAGGACCTGTAGCTCTGTACCTCAGACCTGACCAGGACCTGTAGCTCTGTACCTCAGACCTGACCAGGACCTGTAGCTCTGTACCTCAGACCTGACTCTAACTTGCAACTCTGTGCCACATGCTAGACTCATGTCTATTACAAGATGAATTATCAACATGTATTAGTGTCATTAATACTATTTGTCGAGGGAAATGCCTAATCAGGTACCCAAGGAATAGAAATAAAAAATCCCAAACGGTTTGACAGCATCCAAGGGAGTCGGTAAATCCTCTCGCTTAGATAATGGCGAGTATCCCACGAAATAACATTAATAAACGTTTAAAACAATACAAAAAGTTTACGTTTATGAAGCATAAAGTTATCCAAAGATAAATATCTGAAACGTTCAACTAAAAAACAGATATATATACACAAAATCTAAATAGACACGTTTAGAAACTTCTATCTAACCCCCGAAGGAAAAATTTTAGTGAAAATTTTAACTCACCCCATGAAGAGGACGACTCCGACCTTGGCTACACTGGCTTCTATGATCTTCCAAGTCCTCTTCACCGTCTCTTTCTGTTCCTCCGTCAGCTGGGAAGGCGGCTCCTCTCCCTCCTGTTCATTCTTCTCTCCCATATCGCCCCTGCCTTCCCTATCCTGCCTCTCGACGCTATCCTTGGTCTTCTGTTCACCGGCTTCGCTGGGATCGTCGGTCGACGGGGCCTTGGAGACGCCCTCTGAATCTTTGCACTTGAGAGATTTGCTGTATTTCCGGAGGATGCTGCTGCTCCTCGATGCTCTACCATTGGACTCCAATGAGTCCTCTCTGACGTATGTGTTCCCCATACTTGTGTGTATGTGTGTGTATGTGTAAGTCAAGGAACACGGCGCTTACACTACCTCTGTAAACAAATGTTTATATAAATGTTTAAATATATATATATATATATATATATATATATATATATATACAAGACATCTGGTGTAATATGTACACGTTAAATTGATTTTGATTCTATGTTTATGTAACTGTATTTATTGCCCACAAATCTCACACACACACACGCGTGCGCGCTCACACATGCACGCGCGTGCACGCACACACAAGGTCAAACAAATGAGTAAGTTTATGATACACGAATTTATGGTTATTCTCGGAGAGAAGTTTGTTTGTTTGTTTAATGACCCTCTGCTCTACTTAATGGTCTTCTGGTCTACTTAATGGCTCTCTGGTGTGCTTAATGGCTCTCTGGTGTACTTAATGGTCTTCTGGTCTACTTAATGGCTCTCTGGTGTACTTAATGGCTCTCTGGTGTACTTAATGGCTCTCTGGTCTACTTAATGGCTCTCTGGTGTACTTAATGGCTCTCTGGTCTACTTAATGGCTCTCTGGTCTACTTAATGGCTCTCTGGTCTACTTAATGGCTCTCTGGTCTACTTAATGGCTCTCTGGTGTACTTAATGGCTCTCTGGTGTACTTAATGGCTCTCTGGTGTACTTAATGGCTCTCTGGTGTACTTAATGGCTCTCTGGTGTACTTAATGGCTCTCTGGTGTACTTAATGGCTCTCTGATGTACTTAATGGTCCTCTGCTCTACTTAATGGTCTTCTGGTCTACTTAATATCCCAGGAATGGTCTACTTAATGGCCATTAAGTAGAGGAACTCTACTTAATGCCCTTCTACCTTACTTAATCCCCCTCTGGCCTACTTAATGCCCCCAGGAAAGGTCGTCTCTATCTCTTGCGAATCAACAGACTATTCCCTTCTCATGGCCCATGCCTTACCTACTAGTTTCCCCTGGAACACGACTTGCCAATGGTTTACAACCAGGTACCCAATTACTGCTGGGTGAACAGAGGCTACAGTTAAGGATTGGCGCCCAGACAATCCTCCCTGACCAGGACTCGAACCCAGACCACCGCCGTCAGCCAGAGAGACCCCAACAATACTTACCTTACCTTGAGGCTACCTTGAGGTGCTTCCGGGGCTTAGCGTCCCCGCGGCCCGGTCGTCGACCAGGCCTCCTGACTCTTACGACCACAGACATATTACGAACACGCTGCCAACAGCAGTTAATCACAACTTTCAAACAACTTGTATTCATCTCCATCTGACTGGAAAAATTATCATAAATCCAATTATCGCGGAGAAAAATATATGGCTGCAGCCGCCGTAATGATACGATAACCCCACAGCTTGGTACGATAACAGTGTTCCGGTTATCTGCCTCGCTCCTAACTGCTATCTGGGCTCGTCTGGTCAATGACTGCCAGCCTCAGTCGTTATTCACTCAACGTTTACTGAAGCGACAGAACTTCTAGAGCAGCAACAGATCTGAGACATGTCTTCCTCTGAGCAGACAGGTCAAGCATTAAAATAATGGTAAAGCGATGTACGAGTTACGAAATGTCTGTTTAATGTTGAAATATGAACTCTTGAAGAGCAACTTGAAATTTAAGTTTATATAAATGCACTAATAATCCAGTGAATTATTTATTTACGTATTATATATAAATGTAAATGACCCCACTAGGATTCGAACTCATGACACCCAGGATCATAAACTTACACGGTACAATGCCCACCTCACCAAATCATATTTGAGGTACCCTGACCCGTTTGTAGGGGGTGATCACGGGCGTCATGGGTTCGAATCCTGGTGGAGGGGTCATTAACAGTTCATATAGTAATATTTGTATACCTATATCACCTATTGATTGCCTGTATGTACGAGACTGGCGACCAGATGCCTATGGCTAGTCTCACGGAACATTGCATGGTGATTTGTGTTTGAATGACCAGTGTCATAGGCTAGTTGTGCCGCTACTTAACAAGCATAGGCTCCTGTTCCTAATCCCAGCGACTGTTATAATGAATAAAATGTTCGGTTGAGTTTCCGTAGAGTGTCAACACAGATTTTACGACTGTGAGTGACGTTGAATAAATGACGATAACACTGAATTTCTCGAGCATTTTTTCCTCCAAGTGAGAGAACGGTATGGATGGAGGGAGAGAGAGAGAGAGAGAGAGAGAGAGAGAGAGAGAGAGAGAGAGAGAGAGAGAGAGAGAGAGAGAGAGAGAGAGAGAGAGAGAGAGAAAGAGAGAGAGAGAGAGAGAGAGAGAGAGAGAGAGAGAGAGAGAGAGAGAGAGAGAGAGAGAGAGAGAGAGAGAGAGAGAGAGAGAGAGAGGGGAAAGCACCAAGCCATTACGACCCTCTCACCCTCCTCTAAAGACGAGAGGGAGGAAGAAGGGAGCGTTGATGGGAAAAAGAAAAGGATAGAGAGGGTGAGACATGGACAGAACACAAGACATATAATGGAGGGGCTAAACTCCCAGAGCACACCAGCCCCGCTTCTGTGCCAGGTAAGTCCACTACGGGCTCACCATAGCCCGTGCTACTTGCCCCGCTCCTGTGCCAGGTAAGTCCACTACGGGCTCACCATAGCCCGTGCTACTTGCCCCGCTCCTGTGCCAGGTAAGTCCACTACGGGCTCACCATAGCCCGTGCTACTTGGAACTTGTAACCACCACCCCCTACCACAACCACCATCCCCCTACCACAACCACCACCACCCTACCACAACCACCATCCCCCTACCACAACCACCGCCCCCCTACCACAACCACCACCCCCCTATTTTCGTAAACATCAATGATCATTCCAAGGAACTTCCCCCATATCATTACTAATTAAAATGATCTTCATCTGTGCTATTGGAAATTAGGGTTAATTGGTTAATTAATTACGTTACTACCGACGAAATTATCACTACCACGACCTGTTGTTTCCTTCTACTATCTACCACCATCACTACCTCTCCTACCACTATCCACCACCATCACTATCTCTCCTACCACTATCCACCACCATCACCAGAATGACACCTGCATCTACAAGTATCCACCATCACTACTGCTAACTGCCACAATCCACTACCGTTCCTGCTTCTACCACAATCCACCACCGCTCCTGCTACTATCCACGACCCTCAACCACCCACCACAACCTCTCCCTTCCCCCCCACCATCCCATTACGAATATCTCTCTCCATTCCTAATACCATCATCTCTGAAATCACCTCCTTTCATCCCAATTTAATGGAGGTATTTTCCAGGGGGACTTCTCTCCCACCTACGCCTCTGAAGCACCTGCGTCTCCGCACCTCGAACGAGGGCCCCACTTATTGCCTTCTAGAAATAGTGCTTTTAATCTGCTTTGTCTTCCCGGGAAATACACAAGAGTGTAGTAACGTTGGTTAAGGCTGGTACAACGCTGGTACCGAACCGCTACCCGAATTTTTCCCTCTGATATTGTACCTCGAGTTTCAGACGTTGGAGTTCCCTGAAGATTGCATTTCAGTCAAGTTATCTTGAGATGATTTCGGGGCTTAGCGACCCTCGGCCCGGTCCTCGACCAGACCTTCTTTTTGTTACACACCCCCCAGGAAGCAGCTGGTAGCAGCTGTCTAACTCCCAGGTACCTATTTACTGCTAGGTAACAGGTGGGGCATTTGGATGAAAGAAACATTTTGCCCATTTGTCTCCGCCTCCACCGGGAATCGAACCCGGAACCTCAGGACTACGAAACCGAAGCGCTGTCCACCCAGCTATCAGGCGCCGAAGTGAAGTGAAAAACCTCCCTGGAATGGATAAAAACATTTCTAGGAAACTCTCGCCAATCTCTTCCTAAAGAGATAGACTTGCCTTTGGGAAATCCATTGAAAAACCTGGAATGCCAAGAAAAAGAATTCATGAGAACGAAAGGTCTCGCTGGAATGCTAATTACGACCTTCCTGGTACTGAAACAAATGCTTTCCAGGCATGCTCCATGGGCATTCCAGAGACGTCAGGACGGGCCGTCCTGCAGCACTGGAAACCTCGATAAAAACCGGTTTGGAATGTCAGAATTGTCCCCAATAGAACGGCAGGAAATATTCCCTTGGAATGCCCCGAGGAGTTTCTCTACAATGTGTTAGAAGATTTTCATTCACTCTGTTCATTCCGGACACGGGGGGGGGGGGGGGTCTTCCTCCACCACACGGGGTACCTTTCTCCACCACACGGGGGGACCTTACTCCACCACACGGGGAACCTTACTCACAAGGATCACAAGTCCAGCGTGCTGTCCGCTCGGCCGACCGGCTCCCAGGTACAATTACAGGTACATTAATAATAATAATAAAATGTCATGGAACTTAATCAAAGCGTCGTAATCAAAATAATAACAGCAGTAAATGAGGATTAACAATGACATCAATAATGCACAAGGCAATCACACTAAGGTGATACATTGTTGCAAAAATCAATTTGCAGGTAAGGTGCACGTGGCTGAGAGAGAGAGAGAGAGAGAGAGAGAGAGAGAGAGAGAGAGAGAGAGAGAGAGAGAGAGAGAGAGAGAGAGAGAGACAGACAGAGACAGACAGAGAGAGACAGAGAGAGAGAGAGAGAGAGAGAGAGAGAGAGCGAGAGAGAGAGACAGAGACAGAGACAGAGACAGAGACAGAAAGAGAGAGAACACCCCAAGCCGAAGGTTCGAATCCCTTCATTTGCTCCAAATGATTTCCGTCAATGACATTATTGACAAACATGGCGTCAGAGGTGCGAAGGATTGACCAACGTGCCTTCGCAATACTAACGAGGACATTCGTTAGCAGTGAAGATCCCAGCTATAGTTCAGGGGCCAGATTCACGAAGCAGTTACGCAAGCACTTACGAACGTGTACATCTTTCCTCAGTATTTGACGGCTTTGGTTACATTTATTAAACAGTTAACAAGCATGAAAACTTGCCAATCAACTGTTGTTATTGTTATAAACAGCCTCCTGGTGCTTCCGAGCTCATTAACTGTTTAATAATTGTAAACAAAGCCGCCAAATATTGGGAAAAGATGTACAGGTTCGTAAGTGCTTGCGTAACTGCTTCGTGAATCTGACCCCTGATTTACTCCAGGTTAAATACGAGCGGGAGAAAAATTAAATTTTTTTTTTTAATTTTTAAAATTTTAAAATTGTAAAATTTAAAGGCGCGGTTAAAAATTAAAAGAGAAAAATTATAAAATTAAGAAAAAAAGGGAGAAAAATTAAAAATTTTTTTAAAATTTTTTTAAATTTTAAAATTTTAAAATTTAGGCGCGGTTAAAATTTTTTTTTTGCCTGAATAAACTAGAATTTGCTGTACAAAACAAAAATGCATTCATATGAGGAATTTGTATGAAAGCCGGTAATTACTTCCTCGTCGCGCACATGCACGCACGCACATTGGGGGGAGCGGGGTCTGTGGCTGAGTGGACAGCACTTGGGACTCGTAATCCTTGGGTCCAGGTTCGATCCCCGGCGATGGCGAAAAACAAATGGGCAGAGTTTCTTTCACCCCTGATGCCCCTGTTAACTAGCAGTAAATAGGTACCTGGGAGTTAGACAGCTGTCATGGGCTGCTTCCTGGGTGTGTGTGAAAAAAGTTGATTGACAGTTTAGAGGCGGGTCGCAAGAGCATGGCTCAACCCCTGAAAACACAACTAGGTGAACACACACACACACACACACGCGCACACACACGCACACACACACACACACACACACACACACACACACACACACACACACACACATACACCCACCCCACCCCACCCACACACACACACCCCACCCCACCCACATACACCCACCCCACCCCACCCACACACACACACACACACACACACACACACACCCACCCCACCCCACACACACACATACACCCACCCACCCCACCCCACCCACACACACACACACACACACACACACACAATAACCTTCACATATACCAATAATATGCTCACATATGTTATTTCCTTCTAGACTTCTCAAGAATAAAGTCTACCAGAACCCAATAACACCCAAGACTTTCCAAGTAAAGTCGAAGAATAAATTTCTTACAGAAATAGAGTCAAATAAAGCTAGAGACATTGAACAAATTCTCTTATTCTCTTTACTATTTCCATTATTAAATTCCAGAACCGAATTCTGCTATTATCTCAAGAGTTTCAGTTTATCCTCCAAATGTGATAGAGGAAAGTGTAGATGTTTGACGAAATCCCAAGTGTTCAATGTGATTTTTCTTGTTTCCAATAATTTTCATTACATGTATCACTAACCACTAATATTTCGGAAGCTGTTCACCCACTTGAACTTCCAGAGAGGCGCTGGGGGAGGGGAAAATGTTCAACCCGAGACACAGCAAAAAGTTCACTTTTCAGAGCCAACGGACCGGTTAGTAAGCGACATAGAGTACAGGGGCTTCGCTAGACGGGTATAGAGGAAGAGATAGAGGGGAGAGGAGAGAGGGGAGAGGTGAGAGAGAGAGTGGGAAGAGAGAGAGAGAGAGAGAAAGATCGTTGAGACACAAGCCAGATTTCTGAGGTTCGTTTGACACTACTGGCTATCGCTGGCACTCCTCTCTCTGCTGTGGCAGAGGTGCGTGTGAGAGAGGTGAGAGCATTTCCTCTGGACCCCTCATCCTGCCTCACTCTCTCTCTCTCCCGCTCTCTCCTCCTCTCTCCCTCCCTCTCTCTAACCATTCATCTATTATTACAGCAATATTTACACGCAGTTTGTGCTCTGAAGCTTCACTTTTTGGCGGCTTTTTCAGATATTCCAGCACTATACTTGCACAACCAGCGAGTCTGCCACACTTCACACACACACACACACATATCCCTGACCTACACACAGCCACATACTCTCTACACAAACACACTCACATACCCTCTTCCACATAATCACACACACATACCCCCTGACCGCACACACGCACACACACACACATACCCCCTGACCGCACACACGCACACACCTCCTACCCAAACACAAACGCACATACACACCAGGCTAGGGCTTGGTAGCCTGGTGGATAGCGCGCAGGACTCGTAATTCTGTGGCGCGGATTCGATTCCCGCACCAGGCAGAAACAAATGGGCAAAGTTTCTTTCACCTTGAATGCCCCCTGTTACCTAACAGTAAATAGTTACCTGGGAGTTAGTCAGCTGTCACGGGCTGCTTCCTGGTGTGTGTGTGTGTGTGTGAAGAAAAAAAAGTAGTTAATAAACAGTTGATTGACAGTTGAGAGGTAGGGCCGAAAGAGCAAAAAGCTGAACCCCCGCAAACACAACTAGGTGAATACAACTAGGTGAATACAACTAGGTGAATACAACTAGGTGAATACAACTAGGTGAATACAACTAGGTGAATACACATATACGTATCTGCCAGGATCTACAAAAGCACTATAAATGACAGGAGACCCGGGAGCTGCAGGACAATAACATCACCTTACCAGTCTTGATTATAATCAAACCATGAACTGACAACACTGGCGGCTCAGTAAACTGGTCGCCAACCAAGTAAATCCCCCAAAAATCAAGGTATATGAACAGCGAAACTGTTCGCTAGCATTAGCCAGCCAGCCGCAGAATGAACGAAGTGGTTCGCTGGCAATGTTCGCTCAATGATCGTTCGATCGTTCTCTAGTCATCCAGCCACAGAACGATCACTTAGCTTCATTAAATACAAGTTTGACAACGTACAGACCAACTCGTCAGAAAAAAATGAAAATAAACAGACTAATTAGAAGATGGGATAATTGGGTGCCAATCATACCAGTCTGAGTGCCAATCATAACCAGTCAGGGTGCCAATCATAACCAGTCAGGGTGCCAATCATAACCAGTCAGGGTGCCAATCACAACTACCTCTATCAAGGCACCGAGTCACGGGAGAATCATACAACTATGACCTATTATGAAAAAGATTTGAAAGCATATATATATATATATATATATATATATATATATATATATATATATATATATATATATATATATATATATATATATATATATATATATGACAGTGTCAGATCACGGAGGAAAATTGAAACAGGAATTTCCTTAAGTACTTTCGTATATTAATACATCTTCAGAAGGAGTCAATATATATATATATATATATATATATATATATATATATATATATATATATATATATACACTATATATATATACTATATATATATATATATATATATATATATATATATATATATATAGTATATATATATATATATACAATATTAAATATATAAATATATCTCAAATCACTAATCAATGAAATGTTTGCATCGATATCAAAGAAAAAATTCTTCCAACTGGTGACCTATGTAATCTGATCTATTTATCGGATGTAAAATGTATCAAATATTAACAAAAAAATCCAAATTCTATTTTATTTTTGCTTCGCAAGATCTAATTTTATTTTGACACTAAAAAAAAACAAGTCAAATCATCGTAGAAATATATAAGTTAATCGAAAATTACCAATAACATGTTTGTTGAAATGTTGTAACTGGAATGTTGTTGTTTTAGATTCAGCTACTCAGAGCGAAATGTCCATGTAGCACGGGCTATGGCGAGCCCGTAGACTGTGTTGTAACCAGCAGTATTCTCTAAATATCGACCAGAAGAGAGTAGAAACTATTATAATACACGAGACCTGAGGATTTTGCGTCCAATCCTGCTGAAGTTCAGTAAAGGTCAGAGCCACCACCATATAGAGCTTTTAATTCAAAATAACTTTTAATCTATCAAGGTTACTTTATTCCTAGAGTTATAGATAATGAAATAACTAACAGATGAAACAGAATGTGGAAAGATGTCTGTGTCTTCCACCACTCTTGTATCTATGTATTCACGTATGCAAGTTAGCTTAGTATTTTAAAAGCACCGAATCACCTTCTATGGTTGATTGTTCAATAAACCCCTTGAACTATATGTTTAACACATCTCTCACCCTGTCCATGGAGGACAGAAGAAAATGTATATATGCTGGTTAGCATTGTAAATGTCTGGCCACGTCTGTGGTAGAAAATAATAATAAAAAAAACTCTTGAAAGTTGTTGGCTGCCTCAGTATTGATCCTATTTTCGCGATCAATATATATTGATCATAAAACATACAAACACACGTATCCTTTCCCTCCTATATCCGAACGCCCCAGCACACACACACACACACACACACACACACACACACACACACACACACACACACACACACACACACACACACACACACACACACACACACACACACACACACACACACACACACACATTTTTCTATTGATTGACGGTTGAGAGGCCAGAGAGCCAGAGCTCAACCCCCGCAAGCACAATTAGGTGAGTACACACACACCCACACCCACACACACACACACACACACACACACACACACACACCTCATTAATACTCGACCAAGTCCAATTTACCCGGCGATCTGTTGCATTAATCATACCCCCCACCTCAAAAAAAAAAAAATCATTATGGCTATAATGACAACCTAATTACAATAAAATGATGAGTTTCGAGCCTCGAGTATAATGATCTATTCAAACCATCCTTTCTCGAGACTTTCAAAACCGGATAGATTTTGAAAAAAGTAGGAATAATCAACATATTCGACACGTTTTGACTTGGTCAAATAAATTACCGAGACCTCATAATGTGCTCTCAGGAAAGGAGACAAGAGAGACAACTTGAGAATGGTCCAGGACGGACCGAAACGTCGTCGTCCCTTCAACTTCTAGTGTGTGGTCTGGTCAACATACTTCAGCCACGTTATTGTGACTCATCACCTGCTAGAGAGGCGACATATAGAATACACCGAAAAGTCAAGAGTTCAGCTATAAGCAATAAAATATCAACTCATTGGAGCGAAAGATGTGATCCAAGGCGCTGAGTAGATACGGTAGATGTTGAGTAGACTCGCTGAAGACTGGAGGTAGAGAACAGGGTAGAGAACACAGCATGAACATCAAAGCGTCATAGCTCTTCAACCTTCCGCCTCCAGTCACGTGTAAGAAATATTACCGAGACACGCAAAGTTTTCAAAAAAGTAACTGGACAAGTTTCTGCAAGAAGTGCCGAATCAACCGGGGGTCTGAAATGAATAAAAGGCTCATTTCAGACCCCGGTCTGAGCGCCCAGACCTGCTGGGCGCTCCAGGCAACAGTTTAGGTGCTCATGTCGCACTTGATAAACCTAGCTTTGAGAGTAGAACAACTCCTGAAAGAGCCTACGGGTTAATTACAGGTAAATAAGTAGATTTTTTCTGTTTCAATTTCCAAAATTTTACTTCTAAATTTCTCTCAACACTTTCAATGTTTTACTTAGTTTTAAATTTCTCGTTTCTACTTCAACTGTCTATATCACTCTGGTTACCCGCTAGTACCTTGCTTGAGTCATCTTTCCTGTTCCACCTGTCTCCCGTCCTACCTCATTCCCGTCCCATCTGTCTCCCGTCACACACACACCTGCCTGAAGCTCCCACTGTCTTTGTCTTCATCTCTAATTCCTCTTCTCTATCTCTACGCCTTTATTTCTTCCCCCTCTATGTTCTCCCGTCTGTTTACCTGTTCTTCCCTCTATCGTGTAGTCAATAAAGTTCCTCTGTCTCTCTCTCTCTGGCATCAGCCGTCGTCAACACCTGCTACTGAGCCAACAATTCCAGTTTATCCAATCACTAATATCCACGAATATATTTCAGTTGTTCCCTCGCTAGTTGGTCGGCCGAGCGGACAGCACGCTGGGCTTGTGATCCTGTGGTCCTGGGTTCGATCCCAGACGCCGGCGAGAAACAATGGGCAGAGTTTCTTTCATCCTATGCCTCTGTTACCTAGCAGTAAAATAGGTACCTGGGTGTTAGTCAGCTGTCACGGGCTGCTTCCTGGGGGTGGAGGCCTGGTCGAGAACCGGGCCGCGGGGACACTAAAAAGCCCCGAAATCATCTCAAGATAACCTGCGCACTTTGGCGGCACGAGGAGGGAAATAAGTAGAAGAGGAAGAAGCAGAATTTTGATATATATATATAAATAAATAGCGAAGAGATAAATGAGAAAAATTAAAACCTCCGAACTACTCAATATTTTTTCCTCCTCTCTCCGCCACACAGAAAAGCTCTCCAAACCCACCCCCTTCCCAGCATCCACCTCTTCTCTTCCATATGAATAACACATTCGTATTCTCTTCACTTCCTTCTCTATTCCCACCTCCTCTCTTTTCCATTCTTCATTCTCCACCTCCTCTTCCTCCGACCTCCTCCCACTCCAGCATTCCGTGTTCAGAGATTCTTAACAAGTTAGGCGCCAAGGGAGTAATTTTTATTTTCACATTTCCTTTCGCTTCTGTGGTGGCTGCTGACTGTTCATTATTCCAGTTCAGCTTTAAGAGTAGGAGACGAAAGCCCCCTCCGCGACCCACACCCGCGGGGGGCGACGGTCATATTTTGATTCGTTTATCCAAAGAAACTTCTATTCGGAGACTGCAAGGCACACTAGTGTAAACAGTGGACACATAGACATGAGCTAGGAAGATGCCTCCAGGTCCTTCGATTACTGGGGGGGCGCACGGAAGGTCCTCCGGTTACTGGGGGGCGCACGGAAGGTCCTCCGGTTACTGGGGGGCGCACGGAAGGTCCTCCGGTTACTGGGGGGCGCACGGAAGGTCCTCCGGTTACTGGGGGGCGCACGGAAGGTCCTCCGGTTACTGGGGGGCGCACGGAAGGTCCTCCGGTTACTGGGGGGCGCACGGAAGGTGCGCCCCCCAGTAACAGCCCCCCAGAACATACTTGGATCATCTCCGGTTACTGGGGGGCGCACGGAAGGTCCTCCGGTTACTGGGGGGCGCACGGAAGGTCCTCCGGTTACTGGAAGGCCGCGCGGCAGGTCCTCCGGTTACTGGGGGGCCGCACGGAAGGTCCTCCGGTTACTGGGGGGCGCACGGAAGGTCCTCCGGTTACTGGGGGGCGCAAGGAAGGTCCTCCGGTTACTGGAGGGCCGCGCGGCAGGTCCTCCGGTTACTGGGGGGCGCACGGCAGGTCCTCCGGTTACTGGAGGGCCGCGCGGCAGGTCCTCCGGTTACTGGGGGGCGCACGGCAGGTCCTCCGGTTACTGGGGGGCGCACAGCAGGTCCTCCGGTTACTGGGGGGCGCACGGCAGGTCCTTCGGTTACTGGGGCCGGCCAGCAGGTCATGGCTGACACACACAAAGACCCTCCAAGTGAACTGGGGTGTTGGCTAATTCCCAGGCGAGGCCATTGTGTTGCATTACGCGATAGGGAACACCTTTGGACGCATTTAGAACAATGCACAGTTTGTGAGATACACAGGAATGTGTGTAAAATGGAGTGAGAGAGAGAGAGAGAGAGAGTGTGAGAGGAATAAGAATGAGAGAGAACGAGAGAGCAAGAGAGGAGATAGAGATCGAAAGAGAGCGAGAGATATTCTAAGTTGACCAAACCACACACTGGAAAGTGAAGGGACGACGACGTTTTGGTCCGTCCTGGACCATTCTCAAGTCGATTGTCTTGAGAGAATGGTCCAGAACGGACCGAAACGTCGTCGTCCCTTCACTTTCTAGTGTGTAGTTTGGTCAACGTATTTCAGCCACGTTATTGCGACTCCTCGTCTGCACAGAGATATTCTAAAATTCGTTGTGGGGGTCTCATTGGCAACGGGTCAAGTGGCACTCGTTTCATTTATGCTAACACCGACACAACAGCAATTACTATTAAATATTAAATGAGGCTAACCCAAAGCACCTGGCCTACAATCTCGGACATTCAAATTTATAGTTACTGGTGCCCAATTGGTGCTCACAAAGGCGCCTCTCCAGAGGTTTCTGATGCTATTCCACACACACTCATATTTAACCAGGTCAACAGAATGCAGTCTAAAGTGATTTGCCCCTTTAGAGGCTTGGTCTCTCTCTCTCTCTCTCTCCCTCCCTCTCTCTCTCTCTCTCTCACTCTCTCTCTCTCTCTCTCGACCATGGGAGGGAGAGTAAAGACGGCACTGTTTATCGAGTTGCTGCAAGTGACACACTTCACATTAAGGAGATGGCAAGAAACTTTTGGGAAAGAGAGAAGAAGACCAGGTCGTAGATGAAAGGAGGTGGTAGATGAGAGTAGATGAGAGGAGGTGGTAGATGACAGAAGGTGGTTGACATGACCACTAACAAGTGTAACCAACTTAGTATATTACGAGAGAAATATCGAAAGTGTTAATTAACGAGAACGTTATGACTAACGTCGTGTTCTTCACGTTTCTTGTTATGGAATTACACTGTTACGAATATAACAGTGTGTGGAAGATCTACTCACCTATTTGTACTTGCGGGGGTTGAACTCTGGCTCTTTGGTCCCGCCTCTCAACTGTCAATCAACTGGTGTACAGGTTCCTGAGCCTACTGGGCTCTATCATATCTACACTTGAAACTGTGTATGGAGTCAGCCTCCACCACATCACTGCCTAATGCATTCCATTTACTGCAGCTTGTACACGTTTATGAGTGTGTATTTACTATTATTATTTACAATTTGTGCCTGCAGGATTGAGCTGTTAGCTGTTGGGCCCCGCCTTTTTCCCTCTATTATATCTATTACAATATATTTCTCACACACACATCCCCGAGGCTGTAACCCGTAGCCGCTGTCTAATTCCCTGGTACCTATTTACCTACGGGGGAAACTCCCAGGTATCTATATGGAAACTCTGCCCATTTGTTTCTGCGTTGGCCGGGAATCAAACCTGGGCCAGGGACTTAAGACTACAATCCCCCGAGCGCTGTCCACTCTGCCACGAGGCCCCTGTGTGTGTGTGTGTGTGTGTGTGTGTGTGTGTGTGTGTATGTTTAAGAGAGAGAGAGAGAGAGAGAGAGAGAGAGAGAGAGAGAGAGAGAGAGAGAGAGAGAGAGAGAGAGAGAGAGACAGTCATTTGACTAATTATCGTGGACAATAATACCCTCGTTAACAGCAAGAAAAAAGTAACCAATGAGCAATTAAGAGCAATGACATGTTTGGTGCATATTTGGTTTCGTAATTACAGTTATGGAAGGAGAGAAATTACACTTTAGTCCTCTCTCTCTCTCTCTCTCTTTCTCTCTCGTGTTTATTAATTAAATCCAAGAGCCTCACAATCTCTATCATCTTCTTTTGTTCTCGTAATTCTTCTCCTTCTTTCTCTTTTGTCTACACTACCTTCTCCTCTTCCCCAGTTTCATCGCACATTTCATTCATCTCTGTACCCTGCATTCACTCTATCTCCTTCCTCTCTCTCTCTCTCTCCCTCACTCTCTCTCTCTCTCCATGTCTTCTTTAATGAACAAGATGTGTAATTAACTGATGCATTTGATAAGTGGTAGTGACACTCCCATGTTCTTGAGAGTATTGAAGGTTCTCATCTGTGGGGAGTATTGCTTCCAGCCTCCCACACCTGTTGGCACCCCTTACACAGGTGTTGGTACATGTTGGCACCCCCACACAGGTGTTGGCACCTGTTGGCACCCTCACACAGGTGTTATATTACGGGCCTTTACAAGTCACAGCCCCGCTCCTGTGCCAGGTAAGTCCACTACGGGGGCTCACCATAGCCCGTGCTACTTGGAAACTTTTGTAGTTTCCAGTCGCTGAATCTATAACAACAACGGACCTTTAATATTGTCTAATACGTCATAATTTTGAACTTTTGAGTAATTTTTGAATAATTTTTTTTGAACTTTGAATAATTTTGAGTGAATGAATAATTTTGAATGAACTTTTGAATAATTTTGAGGACAGGTCTGAACGGCTAGCTTCACGTGGACTCATAGTTCCACTCGCTCCTACACTGTTTACACCTGTCAAACACCTGTCACACACCTGTTGGCGAGGGTGGGGGGAGGGGGGGGGGGAGAGGGGACTCCTGACAGGCAGATGTGTAATCAGATTAGTTCTGAGTGACTCAGACGGCATCATTATACCTCATAATAACAGCAATAATGAAACAATTATTTTAATATTCAGGGAAATTGTGTATTATATATATATATATATATATATATATATATATATATATATATATATATATATATATATATATATATATATATATATATAATGTCCCCTCCTAGCGACTGTGGACACATTTCCTTCAAGAGCAAAGTTAACAAAGCTTGGTGGAGAAATTAGTTTCTGGGAAAAGTTCACTATGACAACAGTCTCATCTCCGAGAAGCTGCTCCAGCTTCCTGTCTCAGGAGAGAGAGAGAGAGAGAGAGAGAGAGAGAGAGAGAGAGAGAGAGAGAGAGAGAGAGAGAGAGAGAGAGAGAGAGAGAGAGAGAGAGAGAGACAGAGAGAGAGAGAGAGAGAGAGAGAGAGAGAGAGAGAGAGAGAGAGAGAGAGAGAGAGAGAGAGAGAGAGAGAGAGAGAGAGAGACAGAGAGAGAGAGAGAGAGAGAGAGAGACAGAGAGAGAGAGAGAGAGAGAGAGAGAGAGAGAGAGAGAGAGAGAGAGAGAGAGAGAGAGAGAGAGAGAGAGAGAGAGACAGAGAGAGAGAGAGAGAGAGAGAGAGAGAGAGAGAGAGAGAGAGAGAGAGAGAGAGAGAGAGAGAGAGAGAGAGAGAGAGAGAGAGAGAGAGAGAGAGAGAGAGAGAGAGAGAGAGAGAGAGAGAGACAGAGAGAGAGAGAGAGAGAGAGAGAGAGAGAGAGAGAGAGAGAGAGAGAGAGAGAGAGAGAGAGAGAGAGAGAGAGAGAGAGATAAACAGAGAGTTATAATCTGCACCAATCATAGAGTTGGCTTGAAAGACATGACTTTCAGCAGACTCTAATGTAGATATCGTCCTAGTTTACGGGTACACTGTGCACACCATCATAGTCTATCTGCTCCACCTCCACCTACACGCCCACTGCTCAAGACACAGCAGCACACGACACAGTCTCACCGACTTTACACGCCAGGGCTCACGAGAAGATATAAATTTACTGTTATTTCATTAAGATCAATTTTCCTTGTCCTTGGAAGCACAAGACAAGTGGCTCAAAGTTTGCATTTATTTGTCTTTCCCAGAGTTAAATAAGAGTCTACCAGGCTTGCCAACACTACAGATGTCAGGCTTGCCAACACTACATACACCAGGCTTGCCAACACTACAGATGTCAGGCTTGCCAACACTACATACACCAGGCTTGCCAACACATTCACCAGGCTTGCCAACACTATATACACCAGGCTTGCCAACACTACAGATGCCAGGCTTGCCAACACTACAGATGCCAGGCTTGCCAACACTACACATGCCAGGCTTGCCAACACTACACATGCCAGGCTTGCCAACACTACACATGCCAGGCTTGCCAACACTACACATGCCAGGCTTGCCAACACTACACATGCCAGGCTTGCCAACACTACACATGCCAGGCTTGCCAACACTACACATGCCAGGCTTGCCAACACTACACATGCCAGGCTTGCCAACACTACACATGCCAGGCTTGCCAACACTACACATGCCAGGCTTGCCAACACTACAGATGCCAGGCTTGCCAACACTACATACACCAGGCTTGCCAACACATTCACCAGGCTTGCCAACACTACATACACCAGGCTTGCCAACTCCACATGCACCAGGCTTGCCAACACTACACATACACCAGGCTTGCCAACAACACATACACCAGGCTTGCCAACACATACACCAGGCTTGCCAACACAACATACACCAGGCTTGCCAACACAACATACACCAGGCTTGCCAACTCCACATGCACCAGGCTTGCCAACACTACACATACACCAGGCTTGCCAACACATACACCAGGCTTGCCAACACTACATGCACCAGGCTTGCCAACACCACATACACCAGGCTTGCCAACACTACATGCACCAGGCTTGCCAACACTACATGCACCAGGCTTGCCAACACCACATACACCAGGCTCGCCAACACCACCAAGAAAGATAAACCATTATGACTATTGCAATACCAAGGAGGAAATTAAATCAGTGTTATCATATTAGTGCAGCAAATAGAGGAAATATAAATTTATACAAACATATGTATTTTGAATGCCAGTGCTAGCCAGGGTGAACCAGGGTGTGTTAGGGTGAACCACGATCTGTCAGGGTGAACCAGGATCTGTCAGGGTGAACCAGGATCTGTCATGGTGAATCAGGATCTGTCATGGTGATCCAAGATCTGTCTGGGTGAACCAGGGTGTGTTAGGGTGAACCAGGGTGTGTTAGGGTGAACCAGGATCTGTCAGGGTGAACCAGGGTGTGTTAGGGTGAACCAGGATCTGTCAGGGTGAACCTGGATCTGTCAGTGTGAACCAGGGTGTGTTAGGGTGAACCAGGATCTGTCAGGGTGAACCAGAAACTGCCAGGGTGACGGAGGTCTAGCCAGTGTGAAGAAATTCGAGCCTAGAGTAGGTTAGCTTTGATTATCTGGACAATTATTTGTATTTACAGTACCTGGAAATAGCTCTTAGAAACATGCGATTCGAACACAAGACGAGAGCGAAGCACTGTTCGTAAAAAAAGTTCGAACATAACCAGCTACGAGTTAGGGAACCTCTTCCCCTCCCCCTCTCTCCTCTAGTCCAATCAAAAGGTTAAATGCTAACATGTAGATTTTAACAAGTTTATATCTACCTTACACACAGTGAACCCGTCGGTCTCGTTAATGTGATAACGGGCCGGGGCGATGGTAGAGTAGTTTTCATTCAACGACGGTTTTGACGTCTGGATTAACGCAGCCCATTCTGCTATAATGACGTATTTATAGCATCTGTTTGGTCGAGAGTAGCAGCGTGTACTGTTGAAGACCCTTGGAGATAGTGCTTTGGAGCGCCGAATTAGCCCAAATGGTAGTTTAAAAAAAATCGAGATGTGAAAATAACCTAACTTAACCTGACCTAACCTAACCTAACCTAACCTAACCTAACCTAATATGTCCAAGAATTCGTAGGCCTGATAAATGCTACCTTAGGGCCAACATAGTACATATATGTACTATAATAGGCCTAGGAATATTTAAGCCTGGTTTTGAGCCTTTTTTTCTCGGATTAGAAAATTACGATGAAGGAAGGATTTATCAAGGGAAAGTACCAAGCCATTACGACTATATAGCACTTGGAAGAGGTCAGGATAAGGATTTGGGATGGGACGGGAGGAAAGGAATGGTGACCAACCACTTGTGGACGGTCGGGGGATTGAACGCCGACCTGCATGTTCGAGGTCTAACAGTACACAATAGTACGTTCGACCAGACAGTTATTGCCAGTACTATAATTTGACTAGATTAACGAGCAATTAGCCATTGTTAATGAGAACGGTCTATATGAGCACAGTCCTATAGACAAAAATTCATTCACTATCTCAAGAGTCATCTGTAAGAAGGTTCATGGTGAAGTGCTTGAACAAGCAAGACGACTCGACTCTGAACTGCTCGTTAAACCTTCTACTCGTCTTGCTAACGACCCCTGGCCGTACTGAACCCCGGGGCCAGGCAAAAAAAAAACAGTTTAGGAGCGCGTCGCTGTCAATAAACTGTTTCGTTTTGAACAAATCCACAAGGGCCGTGACGAGGATTTGAACCTGCGTCCGGGAGCATCCCAGACACTGGGATGTTACCTAGCAGTAAATAGGTACCTGGGAGTTAGTCAGCTGTCACGGGCTGCTTCCTGGGGGTGGAGGCCTGGTCGAGGACCGGGCCGCGGGGACACTAAAAGCCCCGAAATCATCTCAAGATAACCTCAAGATAACACTGCGTTAATCGACTGAGCTACGACAGGGCAAAAAGAGTTGAAACCGAAGTTCAACTAAACTTACTGGATCCCGTAGCCTCTCCGAGGCACAAACCAGGGTTTGCTTCGTTTTGTAATACTTGACTCAATACAGACGAGGATGATATTCTTGACTCAATACAGACGAGGATGATATTCTTGACTCAATACAGACGAGGATGATATTCTTGACTCAATACAGACGAGGATGATATTCTTGACTCAATACAGACGAGGATGATATTCTTGACTCAATACAGACGAGGATGATATTCTTGACTCAATACAGACGAGGATGATATTCTTGACTCAATACAGACGAGGATGATATTAACTTGTTTTCGAATTGTAAAACAGTTAATTAAAAGATCAATTTACCTCCCCCCCCCCTCTATTATCCCCTCGGTCCATACTGCTTCGTTAAAGCTGAATTTAACTCTTATCTCGACTAAACACAATTGGGGGCATTGAAATAACATTTTTTCATTGTCATATTGAAGGAACTCTGACTCCCAACCCAAATAGTGACTACAACCGTACGACTGGTTGCTCCATAGTCTCCCTAATGATCACAGAGCTTGTCAAGAATCGAGGCTAGGAGCCAGATTCACGAAGCAGTTACGCAAGTACTTACGAACGTGTACATCTTTTCTCAATCTTTGACGGCTTTGGTTTCCCTTATTAAACAGTTTACAAGCATGAAAACTTCCCAATCAACTGTTTTTGTTGTTATAAACAGCCTCCTGGTGCTTCGGAGCTCATTAACTGTTTGATAATTGTAAACAAAGCCGCCAAGGATTGGGAAAAGATGTACAGGTTCGTAGATGCTTGCACAACTGCTTCGTGAATCTGGCCCCTGACAAATAACAGATAAATATCTCATCCTGAACACTGACTGGTTCTCGGAAACCAGGTCGTCATCTCTCTAAATATACAAAACATGTGAGTATTGTACTTACCTTCAGTTGAACAAGCAGTTCCAATCCTCCCTGGAGTCTTCGTACTGACTGGGGGGTACCAATCCTCCCTGGGGTCTAGGTACTGACTGGGGGTACCAATCCTCCTTGGGGTCTAGGTACTGACTGGGGGTACCAATCCTCCTTGGGGCCTAGGTACTGGCTGGGGGGTACCAATCCTCCCTGGGGTCTAGGTACTGACTGGGGGTACCAATCCTCCTTGGGGTCTAGGTACTGACTGGGGGGTAACCAATCCTCCCTGGGGCCTAGGTATTGGGAAAGTACCAATCCTCCCTGGGGGGGATGGGGAGGGATTTACTGATCAGCAACACACAACTAGATTCACTTATATACGAGTGTGAAACAATTCCAGGGGATTAAACATTGTGTATCCGCGCGAGATCAGTAGCTAATAACACAAATATAAACTCTATACACATTGTAACCCGCCGCTATGTATTGTTTTTCCGTATAACCTCAATGTTATAACTGTCCAGCCACGCACACACGTTAACACCATACACAAGGAGACAAATGACTGAAGTAAGGGTAGTTAGAATTCCTTACTCCAGAGCAAAAAGCTAGTCCGTCTTTCCTGACCAATCAGAAAGCGAAGAGCAGCTCCCAGTCTGCTCCAGTGGGTGTCTAAAGACGAATTTAAATTCCGCGTTGTGCTATACTATAGTTTACTATAGTTCAGGACTATAGTTTAGACTTGCTGATTGGTCAGCGAACTATGTTCGAGGGTTCAATGACCCCTGCGCGGGGTCGCTGGGGCCTTAAGACTAACATCAAACCAAATGGAGGGCATTTTCCGCCGTTCTTATTGGTTGATTTCCCTTGAAACAGCCGGTGACGCGGTGACAGAGCAGTTACCGCGCCCAGCTCTTCTATTGTTAGTGGCCAGTGTCTGGGGTGGGTGGTATGATGTCTGGGGTGGTGGTATGATGTCTGGGGTGGTGGTATGAATGTCTGGGGTGGTGGTATGATGTCTGGGGTGGTGGTATGAATGTCTGGGATGGTGGTATGATGTCTGGGGTGGTGGTATGAATGTCTGGGATGGTGGTATGATGTCTGGGGTGGTGGTATGAATGTCTGGGATGGTGGTATGATGTCTGGGGTGGTGGTATGATGTCTGGGGTGGTGGTATGAATGTCTGGGATGGTGGTATGATGTCTGGGGTGGTGGTATGATGTCTGGGGTGGTGGTATGAATGTCTGGGGTGGTGGTATGATGTCTGGGGTGGTGGTATGATGTCTGGGGTGGGTAGTATGATGTCTGGGGTGGTGGTATGAATGTCTGGGATGTGTGGTATGACATACGGTATAGAAGTTACCTCGTACAAACCCGTCCTCCTAATAGACCGTCTCGCATTTTGACCTATACTCCACCTAAGCCCAAAAATCGTCTTACTAGAAAAATGGCAGCGGCTCGCGAAATCGACCTACTGTCCCGTTTTCTGTTTTGAGTCTTCTGGTAAGTTTAAAGGAACTTTAATACAACAGTTTCCTGACGTTGGGGAGCCTTAGAAACCTGTCGTAGAGCTCTAAATGACCTCTTGGTGGCTGAGAGCTTACCCCACAAACGTATATTTATTTACGGTATTTACTGAGCAACAGAAGGCGTCAAACTGCTCTCAACAGTCCGCCGGCTGAGTATTACCTCAGAGGCTCACTGGAGGCCGGAGACACACAACTATACAAGGGGCAGTGGTATGAAGCTCATCCCTCTGTCATCCTCATAGTGGATTGAGAGACGGTCGAGGAATGAGGAGAGTAGGAAGGAATAGGATGAGTGGGTGGAATGTAAAACTAGGGAAGGGACAGGGAAGGTATAGAAGAGGTATTTAAGGATAGGAATGGGGTAGTCGTGGACAGACTTAGGGTGAAAATGGAGAGACACAGAGACTAAACTGACAGCATAACCTGAGTCAAGTGGAGAGAGAGAGAGAGAGAGGGAGAGAGAGAGAGAGAGAGAGAGAGAGAGAGAGAGAGAGAGAGAGAGAGAGAGAGAGAGAGAGAGAGAGAGAGAGAGAGAGAGAGAGAGAGAGAGAGAGAGAGAGGATGGAGGATGATAAAGAAGCTCCAAAGAAAGTAAAAATGAACAAGGAAGAACACGTTATGATAAAGCACAGAAGCGAGAACAGGAACCAGAGAAAGAGTGGAGGTGCCGCTGTCTTAATGTCCCCCAAGACTTAGACGATTGGGCCGCACATGCCAATTTTCAGTACATTTTCAATACCAATTGAAGTCCTCCTGTATCCTCTCTGCCGCGGTCGGGATACATAACACAGTAGTGGGCTGTGTCCCTCTGTGTACACAGTGGAGATTCTGCCCCCCCCCTCCCTGTGTACATAGTGGCATATTGACATAGAGGGATTATCTCTGGGAGTGGAGAAGCATTATTTGACCCGAATCCCTCTTAATAAGACCAATAGTACAGACTACGGCCGACCTATGTCCGTCCCATACCCCTGAACCTGCAGAGTTGTGTGAAGCTAGCCCAATGCATCAGATTATATATATATATATATATATATATATATATATATATATATATATATATATATATATATATATATATATATATATATATATGTGTGTGTGACGAACATCACATTAATGCTATACGCCCAAAGAGCTCTGGTGTAGCCAAAGCCCAATTGCTTCAGGTTAATCAAAAAAAAGTTCAGAGCACCAGTCTTGGTCAACTCGAGTTACTGAAGGCAAGTCTTGACGGCAAAATCTGGCAACATTGCCATGCCGTCAAACACCACCACAACAAATATCCAACGAATGCCTTGCTTATTAACGAAAGGATCTTACTTATAATATTATAAAAGGTTCTTACCCATAATATCATGAGAGCTTCATTGACTCGTTCCCATGAAAATCAAATTACACCTCGGGGATTTATCCTTTTATTTTTTAATTATAACAAATTTATTAAACATTTTACAAAAAAATGGCATCAAGGTAATTCGTCATTGTAATATAATTACCTTTAATACAAAAATGAAATTAAATCGTATTAACCCTCCACATGCATCCTTTGATAACGTTTATCCAATTCTTCGTCCATAAACACCTGAAATGCTTTGTCAGTGTTTAATTGTATTGCAAAAACAATTAACTTTCATCGTTTTGCTGGCAATAGTGGATTTATTTATTTTTAACTAAGGGGGAAGGGGGGGGGGGGGTTAGGAGGGGGGTGGGGGGAGGGGTAAGGTGGCGGGGGCAGAGGGGGGAATTTCTGTCAAACAACTTGATCTCTTTGATGGATGGGTGGAGCACTGAGAGGAATTAACAGCATTATATCAAAAATAATATAATACTCTATTACTCTATTGTATATACAGTAACTGTTGCATTGTATGCATTTATTTTGTATAAATACTGTTGTTGTTGTTATCAGCATAGAGATAATGAGAGGAATAATATATTCAAAGAAGGTTTAATATATTGCAAAATAAATCGTCAAATTTTCACAATAAATTTCAAAAATATGTAAAATCCCCCAAAAATTGGTTCAGTAGTGAATTATTTGGCATTAAATTATATAAGACCCTTAAGGTCAGTTATATAACAAATGTATTAACACTACGCTATACGCGGTAATCTTAAATATAAAATGAATGCAATATATGGATCTTACGTCCCTAAGCTTAAAAATGCATCTTCGCAAGATTATCAGACAAATAGGAAAGCTCTTGATACATCAGGGGGCAGCATACAGTACCTAGAGGCGATGCCCCCTAAGGTACAGCATATTAAACTAATTCCTTAAACTCTAAAGTCAAATAAGCACAGATTGTGTAATTAACAACTATGGGTAATGCCTCAACTATGACCATTCTAACAATTGACTTCAGAATGGTCCAGAACGGTCACAATCGACTTGAGAAAGGTCCAGGACGGACCGAAACGTCGTCGTTCCCTTCACTTTCTAGTGTGTGGTCTGGTCAACATGCCTCTCAATTATCGCTGCCAAACCGGCCAGTGCCTTAAATCAGTACTACAGATCTGTGGCTAATGCCTCAATGCCTCTAACATTCAAGGGGACACTAATCGTAACTCTTACTGAGCAGTGAACGTGTTCTTCCTTTGGCTTTCATTATCATAAATAAAGAACGTGAAGGTGCAGAATGAACGTAATGAATTTGAAATGAAGGTACATATGTAAGTCAGAATGAAGATATGAAAAATGTAAACAGATATAGAGAAGGTACGAGAGAGAGAGAGAGAGAGAGAGAGAGAGAGAGAGAGAGAGAGAGAGAGAGAGAGAGAGAGAGAGAGAGAGAGAGAGAGAGAGAGAGAGAGAGAGAGCAGTTAAAAAAGAGCTAGAATCCTGTAACACAAGCTTGGAATACATAACCACAATATTTCAAGTAATTGTCAAAATAAGGTGCCAAACCGGCAAATGTTTACATGTCAAACACACACATATACGTCGGTCAAACACCTGTATATTTTCAGCTATGCAAACGGAAATGTGTTACTGGACTGGGGCCAGATTCACGAAGCAGTTACGCAGTTACAATCGACTTGAGAATGGTCCAGGACGGACCGAAACGTCGTCGTCCCTTCACCTTCTAGTGTGTGGTCTGGTCAACATAACTTCAGCCACGTTATTGTGACTCATCGCCTGAGTCCTCACCTATTTTCCTCGATTGAAAATCTCCACAAAGAGAAGAAATGATGAATAAAGTTCTGTGAAAATAATGAACACTACTTTTCTGTCGAAATCAATTATCGTGATAGCAGAAGATGAACATATAATGTTATCTTTAGTAGAACAGAATGAACAACTTGAATGACGCAGCAGGACAGAACATCCGGACTGTTTTGCGATATATATCAACAATCTTTTTCTAAATTCCGTCGGTGTTGCGTCATTAGCTTCTGTCCGTCTTATTTAACCTCTCGTGTACGTCTGTCTTCCTGTCTCTGCTGTCCAACTGTCTTATGTTGGTCAGTAGTATGGTCTGCTTAGTCTACCCGGTCTGTCTGCCGTCGGCAATGGGTTGTTCTGTAGTCGCAATGTAGTCTGCGCTGATCGATGCTGTCTAAAGGGGGGGGCTTCCGAGTCTGTCTTCTGGTCTGCTGTCAGCCAGCTGTCTGCAGCCCCCGTCCTTCCCGTCCTGTCTGTAGGGTCTGCTGTCTAATCGTGATCGCTGACCGCCAAATTAATCTCCTCAAAGATGGTGCGGTAGATCAAAGGAGCCGTGAACCTGAAATTGTCATTAGGTATATGGTAATTGAACTCGGAAATAACAGTTGAGGTGAATTACCTTGTGTGGCGAGACTATTACCTTGTTTGATTATATCGCTATCATAGCACTCAAATTTAATTTAACTATATCCCCTCAGCGCGTTAAATAAAATAATCCAATTCTCAACGCCCTTCATAAAGTTATTTTACTCGACCCAAACCCCCAGTTATTCACATCTCAATAAAGTTATAACGAACTGAGTGATTCGACTAGTTATTCACATCTCAATAAAGTTATAACGAACTGAGTGATTCGACCAGTTATTCACATCTCAATAAAGTTATCACGAACCGAGTGATTTGACGAGTTATTCACATCTCAATAAAGTTATCACGAACTGAGGGATTCGACTAGTTATTCACATCTCAATAAAGTTATCACGAACCGAGTGATTCGACTAGTTATTCAGATCTCAATAAAGTTTTAACGAACCGAGTGATTCGACCAGTTATTCACATCTCAATAAAGTTATAACGAACCGAGTGAACCGAGTGATTCGACCAGTTATTCACATCTCAATAAAGTTATAACGAACCGAGTGATTCGACCAGTTATTCACATCTCAATAAAGTTATCACGAACGGAGTGCCTTTACTGACCGTCCAGGACAGAGCTTGTAGGCCATCTCGCAGGCCGGCCCCGTCATCGACTCCACCACCTGTAGGGCGCGTCGCCCCCTCTCTGACAGTTCCCCCGTCGGGTCCTCCTCCCTGGGGAAGAAGAAAAGGTGCATGATAACGGACCGGAATGATGATATAAGCAGAATGATGATGATGATGATGATAGATTGTCATGGCCTGCAGGAGAAAGTTGGGAGAAAGAAAATAGGAGTTGAAATATGGAATATGTTTATACATGTGTGGCTAGCTTGAAGAAACATTAAGAGTGTTTATTCTCCATCCATCACAATCACCATTCCAAACACCACCACCACGGGAGCCGGTCGGCCGAGCGGACAGCACGCTGGACTTGTGATCCTGTGGTCCTGGGTTCGATCCCAGGCGCCGGCGAGAAACAATGGGCAGAGTTTCTTCCACCCTATGCCCCCTGTTACCTAGTAGTAAAATAGGTACCTGTGTGTTAGTCAGCTGTCACGGGCTGCTTCCTGGGGGTGGAGACCTGGTCGACGACAGGGCCGCGGGGACACTAAAAAGCCCCGAAATCATCTCAAGATAACCACTACCAGTCCCCCCATAATCCCAGAGATATATGAAGCAAGAATGATAACCTAAATGATAAAATTAAGGAAATAATTGCTTCAATTTACCGACAGGATATCCACTAAAGGACAATATACTCTGACAATGGTGCCTTGAGACTCACAAGGGGAGGGTTAATAAGACGGGGTTTTGTGTCTGTAATGGAATATTACAATCTTACAATCGACTTGAGAATGGTCCAGGACGGACCGAAACGTCGTCGTCCCTTCACCTTCTAGTGTGTGGTCTAGTAGGCATCCATCAGTCTCAGGAGACTATGGAGTTGCGCTCTGATGTCGGCCTGGTCTGGAGTGGCCTCTCCAGGGCGCAAAGCCAAGGTAGGTTGATACGGGGGAGAAGCTGTTACCCAAGCAGCAGGTGGTCTGGTCAACAAATATTGCAAGTGTCTGGAGAGAGGGTCTAAAGGAGGCACCTGTGATGATATGACGTTGATAAGGTGCAACTTGCAAGCAGCCTAGAGTGCAAGGTATGTTGCCTTTGTAGTTTAGGTGAGGTTAGACTGGAGGGCTGAGTCGGTATGGCTATGTGGCAGCTAGAAGGGATGTGTGGGATAAGGAGCTGGGATATGAGGGGCAAGGAGCTGGGGTATGTGGGATAAGGAGCTGGGGTATGTGGGATAAGGAGCTGGGGTATGTGGGATAAGGAGCTGGGATATGAGGACCAGGAGCTGGAATATGAGAAGAAGGAACTGCGATATGACGAAACAGAGTGAGCGTATACTACCAGAAACACTTGCATCATTAGAGCTCAGAAACAATAACCCAGATTCTTGCAGGGGTCATCGCTCGACCCTCCACCCGGAGGATATTAATTTCTACAAGTACTCGTATACACCTGGTAGAAACAGGTGAGGCGTTAGACTCACCTGTAGAGGGCTCGAACCGCCTCCACCTGCATCTCAGAGATAGGGTCGACCTCCTCTGGGGCCACCTCCTCCTCCAGTATCCGGTCGTTCACGGCCTCGGGTTCCTTCGGGAGGTAGTTATCGCTGGTCCTGGTGGCCACCTCCACTTCACACAGGAATCTCCTGATGCAGGGCATCTCGTCGACCGCGGGGACCTGTCGCCACAACATGTTATATCGAGGTAAACAAAAATAAACAGAAGCTCTGTTCGTTCGACTTAGAACTTTTACATTCACGTGTTCCATGAAAAAAAAGATATATAGTATTTTTTGGGGTGTTCATAAAAGTGGTTTTATGAAATTATTAGCTTTTTTTTAATCGTATGAATTTTAAATAAATGAAATAAGACAATTTTCTTTCGAGTACTGGCATTTTTTATATGTTTTTTTTAAGTTGTTAAAAATTTCAGGCGACGCTGTTTTTTTTTTTTTTCAGACTTTCTAACTTCTTACCTCCACTCAACACCTCTCTCTCTCTCTTTCTCTCTCTCTCTCCCCCTCTCTCTCTCTCTCTCTCTCTCTCTCTCTCTCTCTCTCTCTCTCTCTCTCTCTCTCTCTCTCTCTCTCTCTCTCTCGCTCTCTCTCTCTCTCTCCTTCTCTCCCTCTCTTTCTCTCCTTCTCTCCCTCCCTCTCCCCCTCTCTCTCTCTCTCTCTCTCTCTCTCTCTCTCTCTCTCTCTCTCTCTCTCTCTCTCTCTCTCTCTCTCTCTCTCTCTCTCACCGTACCTGATACAAAGAACTGTTGTTGAAAGTCCCATCTTCGTTGGTTGACCTCTTGCCTCTCTGGATGATCTGATGAAGCACCTCGTTCATGTCGATGGGGAAGATGCCTTGTGTAGAGAGCAACACCAGCTGGAAGATGCAGCATCATCATCATTGACATCATTCATATCATAATCATCATTATCTCATCACCTTTTTTGATGGTATTCATCACTAAAATGATCCCTAATACGACTGCTATCTGACACAATCAATATTCTTAAAATATTTTTAATACAAAGGAATATAGAGATATATAAGAATTATTCAAACTTCAATAGGACATAATTGGACTCTAATGAGGCTGTTTCTTTAAGTGAAAGTTCAAAACTGTAATTGGCTTGACACAGACCATCGTTAGTCCGTCCATTTACTCGAGTGAACAGTCGTATAATCACTCTTTCATTAGACTAAGGCATCACAGAATGCTTATTCACTCACTCCAAACCACTGAACACCTTCAGCCAATTGAACGCAGGCAATCATTCACCCTCTGCTATCTGAACGTTGTCAATCACTCACCCCCTATCATCTGAACGCTGCCAATCATTCACCCCCTACCATCTGAACGCTGCCAATCATTCACCCCTACCATCTGAACGCTGCTAATCACTCACCCCTTATCATCTGAACGCTGCCAATCACTCACCCCTTACCATCTGACCGCTGCCAATCACTCACCCCTTACCATCTGAACGCTGCCAATCCCTCACCCCGTATCATCTGAACGCTGCCAATCACTCACCCCTACCATCTGAACGCTGCCAATCAATCACCCCCTATCATCTGAACGCTGCCAATCACTCACCCCCTATCATCTGAACACTGCCAATCACTCACCCCTACCATCTGAACTCTGCCAATCACTCATCCCCTACCATCTGACCCCTGCCAATCCCTCACCCCCTACCATCTGATCCATACCAATCACTCACCCCCCTACCATCTGACCCCTGCCAATCACTCACCCCTACCATCTGACCCCTGCCAATCACTCATCCCCTACCATCTGACCCCTGTCAATCCCTCACCCCTACCATCTGATCCATACCAATCACTCACCCCCCTACCATCTGACCCCTGCCAATCACTCACCCCCTACCATCTGACCCCTGCCAATCACTCACCTTAATAATGGTGACCATGATGATTAGGGCACCAATCTCGTCGACTGCCAGAGCTTCACTACCCATGGAGACGAAGGTGTAGGTCACCAGGGAAGTCACCAAGGGCACCACCACCCCCACCAGGAACACCCAGATGCACTGCCTCATCTTCCCTTCTGGAGAAAAGGCTAGGTCGTCGTCAGGTGGTAAACCTCTATGTTAGTATGATTAGACAGCATTTTCTGTGTGTGTACTCACCTAGTTGTGTTTGCGGGGGTTGAGCTCTGGCTCTTTGGTCCCGCCTCTCAACCGTCAATCAACAGGTGTACAGATTCCTGAGCAGTGTGTGTGTGTGTGTGTGTGTGTGTGTGTGTGTGTGTGTGTGTGTGTGTGTGTGTGTGTGTGTGTGTGTGTGTGTGTGTGTGTGTGTGTGTGTGATAGACTGACATAAATAAGGAAGCAGGCGAGAGAGGGGGAGGAACCGAATTAAGTGAGCAGAGATGAATGGTGTTTGCTAGAGAGGGGGCGCCTTTGTCTCTTTGCAATATATACAGCATCAACTGCCTCTCTGTCTCTCTCTCTGCTCGACATCTTGAAGCTAATACAGAGTTCTGACATTCCAGTGAAGACATGTATATAGCTTTGTCCTCGAGTCAATATATCTTAAAATTGTTTCTATGGTGCGTTGGCTTGTTGCTGTCATACATTCAAGTTCCTTTGATTATTTTTATGAGCACTTAACTACACAACTGGAAATATAAGAAGTGGCGACGTTTCGGTCCGTTTTGGGTCATTATTAAGTACAGGAGGGATCGAAACGTTGGTATTAAACTTTATTTTCAGATGTATAGATGAGCGTATAATATTGAGCCGCTTTATTAGGGCTTACTGTCTATATTTTATTATGTGTAATAGTGACATTTGTAATCAGGAACATATTAAATACACATTTCATTCCTAAGTGTACACATACACACATAGTTTTCCTCTCTTCTCTCTCTCTCTCTCTCTCTCTCTCTCTCTCTCTCTCTCTCTCTCTCTCTCTCTCTCTCTCTCATTTATCCTCTCAATTCCAGGCCATTTACCTTCTCTCCCTCTTTCGCCCAAATGCAATATTGGCTGCAATCAATCTCCCACCCGCTGATCTCCTACAATGACTCCCATCAATAAAACTAATACATCTATTTTCAACGTACGCGGATAATACAACTATTTTCCTATAACATAACAAATAGCCAACTTAATGGGCATCATTTCTATATTTATATATACGTGTGTATGTTCAACATTATATCTGAAATGTATAAAATGTTTACTCAATTTATTATTAAGAGAGTAAATAAATGACACGAAGAATAAAGATATAGAAATAACAACACGATAGCAAGAAAAATAGAATTATTAGTGTAGTGCAAAACAGTGGTGACATTTTTTCCACCAGTTTTTTTTTAAATTTACAAAAAACAAGAGACTCCCAAAATATGTTATTAAACAGTACGGCAAAGTTAGACAAAAATATTCCGGGTTGTTTTTACACATAAAAATGGGAAGACTTTAAAAAAAAAATACATAGAAAAATATATGCAATTAATTCAAAATAAATCTTTCGAGTTTAGATGAATAAATGGGGATTTATTTATATAGTTCAAAAGAAGGTTATCACTGTGTACACATCTCATGTACGCCACAATGTACACATATACGTTACAATGTACACATATACGTTACAATGTACACATATACGTTACAATGATTAGAGCCTTCGCCAGCTTGGAGAGGAAGAAGACAATGGTCTTCTGATCGACTGTAGAGGCAGCAATTATTGACCCAACACCTGTCCAACTCACCTGATCAAAGGTGAGCTAGACAATTAACACCAATACGGTTAGCTCATTAGCTTCACAGGTGCGGCCCCCACGCTACGACTCCTAGAGAGGAATGAGTTATGAGAACCAGTTATGAAGCCCGTTACAACCATGAAGCCTGCTGCTGCTGCTTCGTGGTTGTAATCACCACAACTAACAACCCCCGAGGCATCGTTTCACAACCACACGAATTTACAACCGGAGATTTACAGTGAGAGTTGTGATATTCGACGTTTTTTTTCCAATTTCTTCACTACCAGCACCACAAACTGACTCTCCACCACACCACCACAAACAATACCTCTCCACCACACTACCAGTAGTGTGGTGCCGCCGCCATGATTAAATAAAAATGTAGATGTTTTGTAAATAGTTGAATAAATGATTGACAAGTCCTGACATTACCAGTTCTGTGATGACCAAATCGTCAAGATTTCACTGAAAATGATTGACAAGTCCTGACATTACCAGTTCTGTGATGACCAAATCGTCAAGATTTCACTGAAATACTCTAACAATTTGTTGTATATACATTTGTCACATATAAATTGAGATGAATAAAGTTAATTCTGACGAATAATTAGATGGATATTTGCATCCTTTACAATCCTATAATATCGATAATTACTTTAATATGGTGTCAGACGACTGGAGGAGAGAGAAGATTACATCATATGTAATCTGCTAGTTAACTTGATCTTATTATATCGTTGTCAGGTCGTAACTACCTCAAGTTCGTCTCATTTATCGTTAGAGAAACGATAGGAGCGCAGCTCGTCCTTGTAAACAATGGACATATGTGAGTTAAGGGACGTCGGATTGAAATGTGAGTTAAGGGACGTCGAATGTGAGTTGAAGGGACGTCGTCGTCCCTTCAACTTCTAGTGTGTGGTCTGGTCAACAAATGTGAGTTAACTTAAGCGCCAAACTCTTTATATATGGCAACCTGTCTTTGGTTGCCACGGCCATCAAAATCCTCTGTTTATGGCAAACGAAACCCTGTGTTTATGGGAAATTAAACAAAACCCTTTGTTTATGGCAATTTAAACAAAACCCTCTGTTTATGGCAAATTAAACCATGTGTTTATGGGCCTCAAAACAAAATCCTCTGTTTATGGCAAATAATTATTTAATTTTGATGGGTTTAGATGAAGCCTTTACAGAGTTGCGATTCGAACTGAAGTCAGCGAAGCACTGCTCGAGAAACATACAGACGTTATCAGTTGGGAGTCGTGTGTAAAGGGGTTTTCAATCCTAAACAGTTGGGGGGGTTTGGTGAGTGGATTAATGAGCATTAGGTCTTTGTTGATTAGGATGAGTTAATCAGGCTCCAAACCCCCTGTTTTGGGAGTAAAAACAAGTTTACACACGACGCACACGAAATGTTCGAACGATGATGTTCGAACATTCTAGTGCATAATGAATGAATGAATGAATGAAATGAATGAAATGAAAGCTGTCTAATGAATATTTAACTAGTTTAGGGTCTTCACTGCTTCAGGCAAACGACCTTATTGAATAACTGATTGGTGTAAGACTTTGTATCTGTTCTTTGTTCATATCGTTCAGTACAAACCTTGTTCACCTCTTTCATACACTGCTACCACCACACTCCACCAACACTAACACTACCACACCCATCAACACTACTACCACCACACCCACCAACACAAATATACCCACCAACACCAACACACCCACCAACACTACATCCACCAACACTACCACACCCACCAACACCACACCCACCAACACTACCACACCAACACCACCACACCCACCAACACCACACCCACCAACACTACCACACCCACCAACACTACCACACCCACCAACACCACACCCACCAACACTACCACACCCACCAACACTAACACACCCACCAACACTAACACACCCACCAACACCACACCCACCAACACTACCACACCCACCAACACTACCACACCCACCAACACTACACCCACCAACACTACCACACCCACCAACACCACCACACCACCAATACCAACACTACCACACCACCAACACCAACACTACCACACCACCAACACTACACCCACCAACACTACCACACCCACCAACACTACCACACCCACTAACACCACCACACCAACACTACACCCTCACACCCACCCACCCAAAAACAGCCAAGCTCTTGACAACTCGTGTGTGTGTTGACAGGACGGGAACCACCAAGGTACTGAACTCCACAACCATCACCTGCCCCCCACCACACATACCCTCCCCCCTAAACCCTTCCCCCCACCTCCCTACACCCCCCAACTCTTGCCCAACAGCTTCAGATTAAGTCCAACCTAAGATCCCCATCGTCAAGTAGAAGTGATTACGTTTTTATCCTCTCGATTTAAAGTGCGTTTCTTTTTCTGTCGTCTGAAGTGCCTCGACGGTGTATCCTAACTTCTTGGAGTCAGAGATCTAAGAGAAACATTTTCTGTGATCTGGAATGGCTGTGTTAATATGCTGGAATTAATCTATCCGTTATGTATGTTAATGAAGAGGAAGGTCAAGCGAACCGCAGACCACTGATGGGGTAAGTCTGGCGAAATCCGTTTAGGACTTGGGCGTACAGGACGTGGGCGTACAGGACGTGGGCGTACAGGAAGGACATGGGCGTGCCGGACGTGAGCGTGCCGGACGTGGGCGTACAGGACATGGTCGTACAGGACATGGGCGTGCCGGACGTGGGCGTACAGGACATGGTCGTACAGGACATGGGCGTACAGGACATGGGCGTGCCGGACGTGGGCGTACAGGACATGGTCGTACAGGACATGGGCGTGCCGGACGTGGGCGTACAGGACATGAACGTGGTTTATATAAATAAACAAAGATTAAATAGTCCCCCAGCCTTCTATGGCTTGCCAGGTGAGCCAGTCCCACACAGGTCAAAGTACCTTTACCAAAAAAGATCCATAACTAGGTATCAAAAAATGAGATCAGACACGCCAGCCTTTACGAGAGGAAAGAAACATGATCTCGCTATGAATGATATCTGATTCAGGCCAATGCCGCTTCTCATAATTGGGTTGAAGCATAAACGGACACTTTTTTCGGATCGTCATATTTAGAAAAAAAGTGCTGAAGCTGAATAGAGGTTCAAAACATATTTATTTTAGTTTTCTATATATTCAAATTGTTTTAGGTCTGTATTTAGGTCTGTATTTAGGTCTGTATGGGTGAGTTTTTTCATGTGTGAGATTTTTGCAAGGTCTGTATGGGAATCTGCGAGGCCTGTATGGCGTTAACTGGTGTGTATGGCGATATATATTTCTTTTAGGTAAAGATTCACACTTACAAAATACAGGAAACACAAAAAGATAGATGTGAATACAAGGCAGGAATGGCTTGACCTACACCTCACCTTTATTGGCTTCTCGTATCAGAAGCATATATATTTGTGACTTATTGTGAGCACATGTTTGTGAGTTGTTGGTTTTTCAAGAGGACGCAAGTCTGCTGTCTTCGGCAAGCATAGCGATTTGTACACAGTGGGACACTTACACTAACACATGGACAGGACCAACACACACACACAGACACACACACAGACACACACACACACACACACACACACACACACACACACACACACACACACACACACACACACACACACACACACACACACATAGACACACACACACACACACACACACACACACACACACACACACACACAGTGACACATAGACTAGAGCGACAAACACATACAATAACACATATTAGCAATACACACATACAGCAACACTAACCCTCACAGCAACACCCACAACATCACCAACACTCGCAGCAGCAACACATTAGTATGTATATATGTACGTATGAGCCAATATATGCATGCAATAATACACACATGAGTGAGTATGTGCGAGGAGCTGGTATACGACCAGTCGTGTGGAAGACCCCAATCATACACTGACTCCCACCACATACTCGACACCATGGCAGTAGGGTCGTCGACACCATGGCAGTAGGGTCGTCGACACCAGGACACTATAGGAAGGTGTCGAGAACATGTCTGACACCACCATATAACAACGGAATACACAACTAACTCCCTCATCAATAAGCCAGTCTCACTGACCCCATTCCTACTCATTGCTTAACTATCCCCCCCCCCCAGGACACGCTGCGGGCTCCAGGGCACAGCACTAACAGCTGTACTGGCAGAAGTAACCACACCGCATATTCGACGTCATCACCACCCCACAATTTTACAAAATAGTTACAATAACGATTGTTGATGCGTAAATCATGCGTAAACAAGCGTATAATTTACTTAACGGGCCATGCATAGTGCTCATTAACGAAAATCGTGATAATTCGTTAGTTAAACGAAGAATAAGAGTTTAACCCCAAAAAATACTAATTGACCTAATAACCATCACATATTCTATCTAATTCTCGTGGTCTCTGACCACGCCATACCTAGCTTACGCGACCTGGCTCACTGATTGGCTGATTGCTCGTAATCCTAAATACCTCCCGGTATTCTGATTGGCTGACTGGCGTAATGCGATACCTACCTACCCTCCCCCCCCCCCACACCATCAATTCTGGTCGTGTGATTAGCTGGGTGGGTGGGTAGTGATTTGCCTGTCCCTGTGTAGTTAGGGCACGCCTGGGGCATGACCCTTTGCCCTACTTTCAGGGCTTGGGGCACTGAGGTACCAACTAAGTAATATTACGTTGAGATGCATAATATTCGTACTGTATAGACTTCGTTTAATAGATATACGAGAGTGTGTGTGTGTGTATTTTTGTGTGTATTTTAAGGCACGTGACTTGAGTTTATTGATAGTGTTTGCAGACTTTCTTTATCTGTGGTGTATGGTGTGTGTGTTTGTGTGTTCTGTCAATGTTGTTTTTTCTATGTGCTGGCTATTCTTGCTTTTCTTTTTTTTATTCTTTCTTTCACTTTCCCCTCCCTATTTCTCTTGATTTTCCTTCTTCTCTCTCTCTCTCTCTCTCTCTCTCTCTCTCTCTCTCTCTCTCTCTCTCTCTCTCTCTCTCTCTCTCTCTCTCTCTCTCTCTCTCTCATCCTCCTACTATCCCTGTCACCCTTTTTCCTTCACTCCACCACCCTCTTCCTTTCTAATCTTCTCATTTATCCTCTCCCCTCTCTCCCTTCCACTCCCCCTCTTCCTCCCTCCCTCCCTCAAGGCTCTGGCAAACGGGTATTAGATCTGGTATAATTATATCGTTCATCAATAACAAAGGGTAAACCAGAGTTAGTTTACAATGGAAATGTTGGGTCATGTTCTTTTAGACATATAAAATTATATGAATAACTGAGAGAGAGAGAGAGAGAGAGAGAGAGAGAGAGAGAGAGAGAGAGAGAGAGAGAGAGAGAGAGAGAGAGAGAGAGAGAGAGAGACTGAATGAGAATAGTTTCATTATATATTGCAGTCTCTATAATCCTTAATTATGTGTTAATCAAAACCCAATTTCAGAATTTTGACCTAAAAACGACAACATCTTTCGTGCATTATTTTTTTTCAAGGAAAATCAAATATACTCCAACTTAAAGATACACATAATGCATATATTGCTATTTTAAAGAGCCAATTGCTTTTTCAGACTTTTGGGGAACCCGCTGTATAACATTAATTAACAATAGCAAAAAAATGGAATGCATTTCTCTCACATTCATATTGGCTTTTCCGCTGTGGAAGCCAATTAACACTCCTGTGACCGAGCGCTGATGCTCCTGTGTACTACTCCTGTGTACTACTCCTGTGTACTACTCCTGTGTACTACTCCTGTGTACTACTCCTGTGTACTACTCCTGTGTACTACTCCTGTGTACTACTCCTGCGTACTACTCCTGTGTACTACTCCTGTGTACTACTCCTGTGTACTACTCCTGTGTACTACTCCTGTGTACTACTCCTGTGTACTACTCCTGTGTACTACTCCTGTGTACTACTGCGTACTACTCCTGTGTACTACTCCTGCGTACTACTCCTGCGTAACATTCATGGATCCAATCCTCTGGCAGTATTTTCTCTAGTCAAAATAATAACACAATTTTTTGGTCTGTGTATAAAGTTATGAGTGTGTGTGTGGGTGAGAGAGAGAGAGAGAGAGAGAGAGAGAGAGAGAGAGAGAGAGAGAGAGAGAGAGAGAGAGAGAGAGAGAGAGAGAGAGAGAGAGAGAGAGAGAGAGAGAGAGAGCGTGTGTGTGTTGAGCTTCAGCTCCTGGAGCCCCGCGGACCTACACACACACCTCCTATCATATCTACTATAAACATTTGGATGTAGATGGCTTCTACCACATTCTTATCTATCTCTTTGTTTACTCTTCATGCCTTCTTCCCATTCTTTCTCTCACCTTATCTCCCACTCCTTATCTCTCCCTCCCCGGGACCACAATAGGGAAGTACCTTACAAACCTGCCGAAATTCTATGAACAAAAAAAATCAATAATCACTCATGAAAGAAAATGATAGATATACCGCATCTTCCTGTAATGCCAGAGAGCCATTGACACTGTAATATCAGTACAAAGTGAAATTGAGAAAAGAACCGATGATATACAACAAGTAGAGAGAGGCCGGGTTGCTAATGTGTAAACACTTCAAAAAACACTATTATGAGGAATATTTCGTGTTGCTGTTTTCAGTTTAAACTCACTTAAACTTAATATTACATTTCCGAAACGTTTAATTTGCAGCGAAAATCATATTGTGTTCAGTGGCCGACTTTGTGAGCATTAAGCAGCCACTGTTTTAGCGCAGAATAAATTTTGTAAAATTTTTTGTAAATTTTAATAAATTAAAATAAATTTAATTTGCTTTTAATATACAGTGTTTATAATCTTTGTAAACAAGTTGGAAATAATTCGAAGGATTCAGATAAACAATAACTTATATTATATAGTAAAAACAAGACAATAAAATTAAAATATTCTGAATTAGTTGACACAAACGTACCTCCAGTGAGAATTAAAAAAAAAAATATAGAGAAAAAATACTGTCTTAAGAAAAATGTGTTAAGAAATAATTACTTTTCTACACCCACTGAAATCAAAGTCACGTGAAAAAAAGGGTCTCTCTCAAAAAAATAGGCTGTTGGTGTATCTTTGAAGCACATCGTGGTCCAGTGGTAAGGTCTAGTGGTATGGACCTTACCACGTCACCCAGACGTCATCTTACCACTGGAGTGACGCGGGTTCGAATCCCACCGTCTGGCTCTGAAGACGTCAATATCTTGCTGTTTTGGGGAGGTTTCCCCTATAATTGTTATTGAATAAGAGAAAATGGGGATAGAGCATTGGTTCTGACTCGATTCTCTTCACTGTTTCCTGTGTGTCCTCAGCGTACACATATGTGTCTTCAGCGTACACATATGTGTCCTCAGCGTATCCACACCTGTCGCGGAGGTAAGCCAAGACTGCATGGCTGCTTACGGCCGGATTTGGAGCTCTGTGAGACGGTCCCTTGAAACCACAAGATAATCTTCTTGAGAACAATATCACGTTTGAGGAGCTACGATGTTTACGTTTCGGGAGCTACGATGTTTACGATTCGGGTGCTACGATGTTTACGTAACGAAGGTCAAAGATTGCCAATTACCGCAATGTTGTATGTGATATTAATATTGTTGGTGAAGAAATGATCCGAGTCGGTCCGAATATATTGATCTTCACATTACAATGAAGTTTTGAGGTTAATATTTGTTTATGGGATTCGAGTATTATCAATCTCCGGGTTTTTTTTCTTGAACTTTGCTTGCCTGCCTGCCTGGCTGGCTGCCTGCCTGCCTGCCTGCCTGCCTGCCTGTCTGCCTGCCTGCCTGCCTGCCTGTCTGCCTGCCTGCCTGCCCTCCTGCCTGCCTGCCTGCCTCTCTGCCTGCCTGCCTGCCTGCCTGCCTGCCTGCCTGCCTGCCTGCCTGTCTGCCTGCCTGCCTGGCTGGCTGCCTGCCTGTCTGCCTGCCTGCCTGCCCTCCTGGCTGCCTGCCCTCCTGCCTGCCTGCCCTCCTGCCTGCCTGCCTGCCTGCCCTCCTGCCTGCCTGCCTGTCTGCCTGCCTGCCTGCTCGCCTGCCTGCCTGCCTGCCTGTCTGCCTGCCTGCCTGCCCTCCTGCCTGCCTGCCTGCCTCTCTGCCTGCCTGCCTGCCTGCCTGCCTGCCCTCCTGGCTGCCTGCCCTCCTGCCTGCCTGCCTGCCTCTCTGCCTGCCTGCCTGCCTGCCCTCCTGGCTGCCTGCCCTCCTGCCTGCCTGCCCTCCTGCCTGCCTGCCTGCCTGCCCTCCTGCCTGCCTGCCTGTCTGCCTGCCTGCCTGCTCGCCTGCCTGCCTGCCTGCCTGTCTGCCTGCCTGCCTGCCCTCCTGCCTGCCTGCCTGCCTCTCTGCCTGCCTGCCTGCCTGCCTGCCTGCCTGCCTGCCCTCCTGCCTGCCTGCCTGCCTGCCCTCCTGCCTGCCTGCCTGCCTGCCCTCCTGCCTGCCTGCCTGCCTGCCTGTCTGCCTGCCTGCCTGCCTGCCTGCCTGCCTGCCTGCCTCTCCGAGCTATGAGCCTTTAAAGGATAACATATTTTTTTACAAAATATGACAAAACGAATGTATTTTTTTGTATTCTGTTTTCGTAGAAATGCAAAAAAAGTATATATATATAATCTGCTCCCCCTTACACGATGAAATATAACGTCAGATTTCGAACACAGACAGAAACAGCAGAAGGATCATTTTTCCTAAACCATATACCATCTCACGCAGCAATTATAGATCCATCGCTGCTGGACGGTAAAGCTACGGACTCCCTTCCTGCAGGTCGGCGTTCAATCCCCGACTGTCCAAGTGCTTGAGCACCATTCCTTTCCCCGTCTCATCCCAAATCCTTTTCCTGATCCCTTCCTAGTGCTATATAGTCGCCCATCAGAACATAGGCCTACGGAAGTTTCAGCCCCGCTCCTGTGCCAGGTAAGTCCGCTACGGGCTCACCATAGCCCGTGCTACTTGGAACTTTAAGTTCCCAGCAGCTGAATCTTAAACAACAACAACAACATAGGACTATAAGGCAGCCATCGTTGTGTTCACCAGATCCAAGATTCCCTGACTGAAGCTGTATAACTGTATGACTGTATGACTGTATATTAACTCTGTATATCTCTGTATTCATCCCCTCGTCAGTCTGTATCTAATTCCTTTTATTATACATGTTTTCTCTTGCTCGTTCCCCCTCCGTTCTTTCTTTCCTTCTGATTTCTGAGACCGTCAGAACGGCGTTCCTGAACGTATTGCATTGTTGATATTTTAGATTCAGCTTCTCAGAACAAGAAATTCCAAGTAGCACGGGCTATGGTGAGCCCGTAAACGTGTTGCGTCTGAACGTTCCGTTACGTAGCTGTTCCTTGGTCAGGCGTGGTCTCCTGACCTCATTCCTTCTCTGCTGCTTTAATATGTATCGGTGGTGCATGGTTGTGATGTAACCAGGAAGGGGACCATTACAAGGGTGAGGGCGTATGGTTGTGATGTAACCAGGAAGGGGACCATTACAAGGGTGAGGGCGTATGGTTGTGATGTAACCAGGAAGGGGACCATTACAAGGGTGAGGGCGTATGGTTGTGTTGTAACCAGGAAGGGGACCATTACAAGGGTGAGGGCGTATGGTTGTGATGTAACCAGGAAGGGGACCATTACAAGGGTGAGGGCGTATGGTTGTGATGTAACCAGGAAGGGGACCATTACAAGGGTGAGGGCGTATGGTTGTGATGTAACCAGGAAGGGGACCATTACAAGGGTGAGGGCGTATGGTTGTGTTGTAACCAGGAAGGGGACCATTACAAGGGTGAGGGCGTATGGTTGTGATGTAACCAGGAAGGGGACCATTACAAGGGTGAGGGCGTATGGTTGTGATGTAACCAGGAAGGGGACCATTACAAGGGTGAGGGCGTATGGTTGTGATGTAACCAGGAAGGGGACCATTACAAGGGTGAGGGCGTATGGTTGTGATGTAACCAGGAAGGGGACCATTACAAGGGTGAGGGCGTATGGTTGTGATGTAACCAGGAAGGGGACCATTACAAGGGTGAGGGCGAATGGTTGTGATGTAACCAGGAAGGGGACCATTACAAGGGTGAGGGCGTATGGTTGTGATGTAACCAGGAAGGGGACCATTACAAGGGTGAGGGCGTATGGTTGTGTTGTAACCAGGAAGGGGACCATTACAAGGGTGAGGGCGTATGGTTGTGTTGTAATCGGTTACAACACAACCGAAATGAAGGTTACTGGATTGAGATGGATACATGACTACGCCATGACATGGTTAAAAGAATTGCAACCTGGGGGTACAACTGCACCCCTCTAGGGTTTCTGAGGCTTCCACTGAAGCCGAAAATGGATTTCACACAATATTCCCCTCCCCCCCCCCAGCACTCTGGTTCTGGGGTTCAGTAATTCTACCTGGTAGAATTACTGAACGACAAGGGGGGGGGGAGGAATTGTGTGAAACCTAGGTTTGGCTTCAGTGGAAGCCTCGGAAATTGTTGTGAATGATAAGAATGGATGACTGACGTTAATAATGCGAGTGGATGACTGGAGTGGATGACTGGAGTAGATGACTGGAGTAGATGACTAGAGTGGATGACTAGAGTGGATGACTAGAGTGGATGACTGGAGTGGATGACTGGAGTGGATGTCACAATAAAAAGCAAAACCACTCTTCAAATTATAAACGAATTTACCACAGCGACAAATACAAACCGAACTAATGCCGAGTGATATTCCTGTTCTATAACAGTCTGCAGTAATGACACCAACGATAGGCCTATCATGTAACAACTTGTTCTATAACAGTCTGCAGTAATGACACCAACGATAGGCCTATCATGTAACAACTTGTTCTATAACAGTCTGCAGTAATGACACCAACGATAGGCCTATCATGTAACAACTTGTTCTATAACAGTCTGCAGTAATGACACCAACGATAGGCCTATCATGTAACAACTTGCGGTAACAACATAAGTGGTAGGCCTATTCCAGACTAAAGAATAGTTAAATCAAAATATATCAATAATTTTTTTTCAAATAGACCCTATTTCTGGTACTGTGTTTCTAATCCTAATAATTTAATAATAGACAAATAATCTTATGCCAATGTATATAGCTCGATGATGTTAAGATAAACTGAGGAAGATAATATTAAGATACAATGTAATACCGAACAATCAATGCTATTAATATGCAGCTTTGTTTAACTATCTTACGTTCTGAATAGCCAATGGGGGACTGGCTTGAACAGCCTCTCTGTACCGAACGACTGACCCCCCTGTGTACTGTAGGATGGCTCCCTGTGTAGTGTAAACTGGACTGACTCATTGTAAATTGGATCGACGCCCTCTGTATTGTAAACCTGTTTACGTGTAAGAGGAAAAGAGGCGAAGTATTAGTTTTTCTTTCTGTTTTCAGTATCCCATCTTCCATTTTTATTTTATCTCATCCATCCGTTATTCTCTCGCTATTTAAGAGACACCTCATTCTCTCTCTTTGTTATCATCTCTCCCTTCGTGTTACGGGTTATTCATGCCCATGTCTCCTCTTGGGTGGCTTAATCTTCATCAATCAATCAATTTCTTCCCCCATCACTTACATCTCCCAATCACCTCGACACGCCTCCCAATCACCTACACCCACCCAGCGTTGAATCCCCTCCACACCCCCGCCCAATCGCCTCCACCCATGCCCCCCCCCCTCTTGCTGTGCTTAAGGAGTCATGGCCTCGCCTGAAACACAAGGAGCAACATTACGTGACCCTATTTGTTAGTGGGTGACCGGCGAATAACGCCACCAGTGAGCTTATTGAGAACCAGCACAGCTGTGTCTTGTTATGTAGAGACACACACACACACACACACACACACACACACACACACACACACAAGGGGCCTTTAAGGGGCCTCGTAGCCTGGTGGATAGCGCGCAGGACTCGTAATTCTGTGGCGCGGGTTCGATTCCCGCACGAGGCAGAAACAAATGGGCAAAGTTTCTTTCACCCTAAGTGCCCCTGTTACCTAGCAGTAAATAGGTACCTGGGAGTTAGTCAGCTGTCACGGGCTGTTTCCTGGTGTGTGTGCGTGTGGTGTGGAAAAAAACAAAAAAACTAAAAAAAAAGTAGTTAGTAAACAGTTGAGAGGCGGGCCGAAAGAGCAAAGCTCAACCCCCGCAAAAACACAACTAGTAAACACACACACACACAATGTCCACAGAGACATTAGAAAGAACTTTTTCAGTGTCAGAGTAGTTAGTAAATGGAATGCACTAGGAAGTGATGTGGTGGAGGCTGACTCCATACACAGTTTCAAGTGTAGATATGATAGAACCCAGTAGGCTCAGGAACCTGTACACCTGTTGATTGACAGTTGAGAGGCGGGACCAAAGAGCCAGAGCTCAACCCCCGCAAGCACAACTAAATGAGAACTAGGTGAGTACACACACACACACACACACACACACACACACACACACACACACACACACACACACACACACACACACACACACACACACACACACACACAAGAATCTAGTCGCGTTTCCGGAATGTTTCTTTAGCGCGCTGAATCCGGTCATGGATTGGGACGCGTATGCCCTCGCGGGTACATAGACTGTGCCACAGATTTCTAGCAAGTTACCGACCTCTTCCATACATCGACCTTGCCGGCCGGGTCGTCCTACCCCGTCCATATGCATCCAATCTTACTCCATTTCCAATCCATGTTGGAAGAACCCATCCCAAATCCATCTTCCAGCCCGTCTTCGCTGTCCCTAATTCCTTTCCTCGGGTCCTTGGTGTTGTCCCTGCGTCCTGTTGAGCTCCTCCGAGCACAGGTGTGTGTGTGGGGCAGATCAGGACTCGAGCTCAGTCAGGCGTGAGTCAGGAGGGTAACTGCTAAGCTTGAAACAGTCAGTGACATCATTTAAATGCAAATTTTCGTGGAATTTCGGGTTTTATCAGTAATGCGGAGGTCTGTAAGTCCCGTGTTGCAGTCTTTGTAAAAGACCATATGTACACAGAGCCGTCAACGTTGGTAAATGCATCATCAGCTTTGTTTGGACACTGTTTCGCGTTGACAGTTAAGCGCAGCTGACGTTCTGAGCTGACAGTGAAATGCAGCTGACGTTCTGAGCTGACAGTGAGGTGCAGCTGACGTTCTGAGCTGACAGTGAAATGCAGCTGACATTCTGCACTAACAGAGTCTCGCATCTTCCGCTCTATATGCACCCCCTTCCACCTATTCATTCACCTGTGTCCACCACAGTCATATTAGCCAAAATAAACGAAATACCACAGCTAAGGCAAATGAACAACTTTCAACATCAAACCCCATTACCTATAAAAGCGATTCGCGACGACGCAAATGCGACTTAAAAAGCCGCCCTTGAGCGCTACTTTAGAGCACCAGTACGATGCAACGTTGCAAGAGGTGCAAGGAATGAGAGCATGCTTGCCTCGTGGCTAAGTATGCATACAAGGGTATGCGAGATTGAGGGAGGAAAGAACTCTGCCAGCAACTCACTCATACTTCTCGAGGTGAAAACCTTGTGAATGGGGATGTTTTAGAGGTGGAAATGTATACACAATAGCTTGTGTCTGGGGGGTATTATGGGGCCTGTTTCATTGACCTCATGCCAATGTCTGAAGCTTCTGATGTTGTGGAGGACGGGGGAGCAGGTTGGTGAGGGGGGACAGGTGAATACATTTATCGATTATTGCAGTAAACAGTTTAGAGCATAAAAGCCAATATTTACAGGGGGAATATCGCGTTCGATAAAGGTAAACTTTAGCAAGAAGAAAAGCAAAAAATACCTAACTGAGTTTGCTTTTATAACCAAAACTGGCGGGAAGGTGAAAGGCGCCGAGCCTCGCTGTGTCCGCCTGTCTCCGGAAGATATTGGAGAGACGTGGAGGAGAGAGAGAGAGAGAGAGAGAGAGAGAGAGAGAGAGAGAGAGAGAGAGAGAGAGAGAGAGAGAGAGAGAGAGAGAGAGAGAGAGAGAGAGAGAGAGAGAGAGAGAGAGAGAGAGAGAGACAGCCTCCCCCACCAGCCCCCCTCACACCATAACAACACATGCTCCACATATAAACATAAATTATTATACTCTTCCCCCAAAACTGACATTCACCAACATCTGAGAAAGACGAGTCGTTCACTGGGAGTAGAATGCATAACAGGGAGGGAGAGGATGACTGAGCTTATTTTGGCCCACCAACTTGGCACTGGTAGTCATACGTGGCCCTGTGGCACTGGAGCCTTACCTGAGGCTTCAATGTGTACTTAACACACACTTTTCTATGCTACTGACTACCTATAATGCTTATCCTGAAGCTTTCCTAAAGCTTTAAGCTGTTATACTCAGCAGCAGTAGGCACTAATTACACCCGGTAGTGAAGGGAGAGAGTGCCAGTGCAGAGCCAGATACAAATAGGTAAGGTGGCACCCGCGTGACGTGGGGAGTGCCCACATTTACCCCAGCGGGAGCGTCTGCTCACCAACGTTATTCAAGCAGCAGGTAACCCTCATCCCCTGACACCAGTGTCTTCCCCTCACAACACACCCTCCTCTCCGGAGACGCCGCTCGCTACAGAGGAAAAAAGTTCTTCAGTTCAGTGCTCCATACATCAATAACGTCTTTTTAGTAAACCATTAAGTGTAGAAACAGTGTTCTATACATCAATAACGTCTTTTACTAAACCATTAAGTGTAGAAACAGTGTTTTATACATCAATAACGTCTTTTAGTAAACTATTAAGTGTGGGAACAGTGTTCTATACATCAATAACGTTTTTAGTAAACCATAAAGTGTGGAAACAGTGTTCTATACATCAATAACGTCTTTTAGTAAACCATTAAGTGTAGGAACAGTGTTTTATACATCAATAACGTCTTTTTAGTAAGCCATTAAGTGTGGAAACAGTGTTTAATACATCAATAACGTCTTTTAGTAAACCATTAAGTGGGGAAACAGTGTTCTATACATCAATAACGTCTTTTAGTAAACCATTAAGTGTGAGAACAGTGTTCTATACATCAATAACGTCTTTTTAGTAAACCATTAAGTGTAGGAACAGTGTTCTATACATCAATAACGTCTTTAGTAAACCATTAAGTGTAGGAACAGTGTTCTATACATCAATAACGTCTTTAGTAAACCATTAAGTGTAGGAACAGTGTTCTATACATCAATAACGTCTTTAGTAAACCATTAAGTGTGGAAACAGTGTTTAATACATCAATAACGTCTTTTAGTAAACCATTAAGTGTGGAAACAGTGTTCTATACATCAATAACGTCTTTTTAGTAAACCATTAAGTGTAGGAACAGTGTTCTATACATCAATAACGTCTTTAGTAAACCATTAAGTGTAGGAACAGTGTTTTATACATCAATAACGTCTTTTTAGTAAACCATTAAGTGTAGGAACAGTGTTCTATACATCAATAACGTCTTTTAGTAAACCATTAAGTGTTGAAACAGTGTTCTATACATCAATAACGTCTTTTAGTAAACCATTAAGTGTGGAAACAGTGTTCTATACATCAATAACGTCTTTTAGTAAACCATTAAGTGTTGAAACAGTGTTCTATACATCAATAACGTCTTTTAGTAAACCATTAAGTGTGGAAACAGTGTTCTATACATCAATAACGTCTTTTAGTAAACCATTAAGTGTGGAAACAGTGTTCTATACATCAATAACGTCTTTTAGTAAACCATTAAGTGTGGAAACAGTGTTCTATACATCAATAACGTCTTTTAGTAAACCATTAAGTGTGGAAACAGTGTTCTATACATCAATAACGTCTTTTAGTAAACCATTAAGTGTGGAAACAGTGTTCTATACATCAATAACGTCTTTAGTAAACCATTAAGTGTGGGAAAAATGTGTTAGTGCAGCTAGACAGAAGGCAATATTTGAAGGAATTCATCATTTTTTACAGTCTACCTGTCAGTTTAGTCCCCCCTACTGAACGAATTTTAGTTTGTGCTTATATATACTCGGGGTCCGCCCGCCCGCCGTCGCGATGCGGGCCTGGGCGGTGCTTTACCTGCTGCTGACGGCGGCGTCGACGATGGCTGACAACGTCGCGCTGTTTTGGAACCTGTACGACGCCGTCATCTCAGGGGGACGGATTCTCCACGACGTCGCTGACGGAGTCGGCGCGGTCTCCAAGGCTATCAGGGCCATCGACCACTTTCTTGACGCTTCCGCCGAGGCTCAGGTATTATTCTTCCAGCACTGTGGTTGATTACTGCTGGAGTGATGGTTGTGGTGGGTGTTGTGGGGGTGGTGGTGGTGGTTGAGGGCCTGGTGGTGCTGGTTGAGGGTCTGGTGATGCTGGTTGAGGGCCTAGTGGTTGTGATTGAAGGCTCGGTGGTGGTGGTTGTGATGCTAGTAGCGATATCACTGGGAGTGATGATGCTGGTGTATGAGAAGACAATATCTGATACCCTTCCCAGATGTATTTACACGCTGAGATTGTTGCAAGCGTCGTACAATGTTTATGTGTTTATTTACACCTGTGTACACTTGCAACTGTGCATGTATGTGTACTAGGGCGAGTCACACACTTCTGAAAGTATTTGTAACACTTTTTCACACCTATGATACATTTCTTAACATAAAATACATCATCAGTATATAGAAAC
>NC_091174.1:3664494-3679494 GCF_040958095.1 Procambarus clarkii
ATCCATTTGTTCATAAATTTTGAAAGAATTTATATCTGCATTGCTTTTTTTTAAATCACGCATGTGAACATTGCTTTTACTGATCTAATATCATAGTCTGGCCTATTATAGGCATCGTTTTCTTTGTATAATGACAACAATGTCTCCTTTTAAGGCCCAGGAAGATAGTGCTCCGGCGCCTGCTGACACCTCAATCCCAAGCTTCAGCGGGTGTGGCGCCTTAGGTCTCCATATAAGAGACGAGACCTTACCGGTGACCCGTCTGACGGAGTGCTGCGGCACCCACGACATCTGCTACCGGGCCTCCTGCAGAGCGAATAAGCGGGATTGCGACTCCAAGCTGAAGAACTGCTTGTATTCCGTCTGCGACGACCGGACGATGGCCCGCGGGGTACAGCAGACTTGTAGGGGCGCCGCCAAGCTCCTCTTTTCCGGCACGATGGCCCTCTCCTTCCAGCAGTACAACACAGCCCAAGCCGTGCTGGAGTGCAAGTAGGTGGGCTCTTCCATTAACTCAATAGTCGGGCACTACAGACTGATGTTTTTAAGGGTGAAAGATCACGTAATTAACGGAACTGGAGAAAGTAATTGGAGCATATGAGGCAGCTCTTATTGATGTCCAACCCAAGCTCATTCATATATATATATGTCTAATCTGCCGTTGAAAAATCTATCGACTCCATGTCTGTTAAGTTATTGGTAATGTGTTCCATAGATCAACAGTTGCTGTGTATAATGTTCCTCCTGATAATTGATGACGATACATTGGTAAACATTTGATATAAACATGTACCTGTGACAAAAATGGATCATATTTTTTTGTATTTATTGTTTGTGTCTGCAATATTAGTTGATTATATATATTACATGCAAAAGAGTATATCATATGTTAAACTATTTGAATTTTCTTCTTTTTTCTTCAGAAAATCTCAGAAAGGTGGGAAGAGGAGGTGAAAAGAATCGTCAACGTAGCACTCAAAATATTGCCAAATCAGGAAACACTTTCCTCACAATCCCTCAAGTCAGGGGCTCGAGATGGTGGTCATTTACTGATAACAATCATCTCAAGGAGCTCCAAGATCTTCGTGGGTTGTCAGAAGTCATTTCCTGAGAACCACGGCCCATGGTGTTCAGGTATCAACATGTCGAAGAAGTTGACTTATACCTCACGCAAAATGCTCACACCTGTGGCTCTCCTCAACTCTCTCTCTCTCTTGTCTGGTTCTCTCACGTACGAATTTCCTCGTTGAGCATTGACAGACTCGTGTTCTTAAAGCTATTCAATTCTTGTCGGGTTCCTGTATCATTCCCTAAAATGGTTTGGTGTTGGTTCGGTTAGCGGAATCTTTCATGAAACTCTTCGGTTCCATTTTGATGGGATTAGGGACCTTTCATGAGGTTCTCGCACAGCCGGATGCCACTCCCAGAGTGAATGTTAGTGTGGCACAGAGTGTAACTCATAGAACCGGAGTGGATGGTTGGTTGTGGATCATTCAACACCTGAGTGGATGGATGGTTGTGGATCATTCAACACCTGAGTGGATGGTTGGTTGTGGATCATTCAACACCTGAGTGGATGGATGGTTGTGGATCATTCAACACCTGAGTGGATGGATGGTTGTGGATCATTCAACACCTGAGTGGATGGTTGGTTGTGGATCATTCAACACCTGAGTGGATGGTTTGTTGTGGATCATTCAACACCTGAGTGGATGGATGGTTGTGGATCATTCAACACCTGAGTGGATGGATGGTTGTGGATCATTCAACACCTGAGTGGATGGTTGGTTGTGGATCATTCAACACCTGAGTGGATGGATGGTTGTGGATCATTCAACACCTGAGTGGATGGTTGGTTGTGGATCATTCAACACCTGAGTGGATGGTTGGTTGTGGATCATTCAACACCTGAGTGGATGGTTGGTTGTGGATCATTCAACACCTGAGTGGATGGTTGGTTGTGGATCATTCAACACCTGAGTGTATGGATGGTTGTGGATCATTCAACACCTGAGTGGATGGTTAATTGTGGATCATTCAACACCTGAGTGGATGGATGGTTGTGGATCATTCAACACCTGAGTGGATGGATGGTTGTGGATCATTCAACACCTGAGTGGATGGATGGTTGTGGATCATTCAACACCTGAGTGGATGGATGGTTGTGGCTCATTCAACACCTGAGTGGAGGGTTAGTTGTGACTCATTAAACACCTGCTAGACTGGTTCATTTATGGTTCTTTCAGCAGTTGTTGCTCAACCAACACCTGTCGAGATTATTCCCCTATTATTTTCCTTAGCGTGTGCCTCGGGGCACACACATGTCAGGTGTGTACTGTCTCAGTACCTGTTTTGATACTCATATCTGCCTCAATGAACATCTGCGAGTGCTTGTAACACTCACATATTTACCACACACACATGTCTTTCATCTAGGTAAACACCTGCCTTCATCCTATCACACAGTAATTAAACATTGATCGCGTTACCTTTACTCCAAAACCTGCGTTGTCAGAATTAAACACCCAATATAAATACCCGTTTGTAGTTTACAATATATGTGGTGGTGGTGGGCCGTCCAAGCCTTTAATGGTCGTGTAATTTAAGGTCAGTGTAAATAAGTTTACTGATCAAGCAGCAAGACTACTTTGGTCTCTGAATATGGTCCAGAAGTAATGTAAACTCTCTTTAAATACATGTTGACCAGACCACACACTAGAAGGTGAAGGGACGACGACGTTTCGGTCCGTCCTGGACCATTCTCAAGTCACAATCGACTTGAGAATGGTCCACGACGGACCAAAACGTCGTCGTCCCTTCACCTTCTAATGTGTGGTCTGGTCAACATTCTTCAGTCTCTTTAAATACACTTATATTAAATACTCATCACATTAAAGAATGGTGAAAAGGTTGAAGAATTATGTACTCCTGAAGGGAAGGTTTTTTTTATATTAAATAAAAGAGTATTAGGTAATTACCTTTGTATGTTATTCACCCTTTACGCTGCTCTGACCAGCGATGACCCATTGTCTTAACGTGAGACTCAACCTCTCTCAACAGTTTCGAGTCCCGGCCAGATGGTGACAGTCAGTGCACGATTCCTTTTATCTGATGCAGCTGTTCACCTTGCAGTAAATAGATACTTGGGACTTGCTGCTGACTGCCTTACTTCTCCATGAGTTACGGTTGTTTGGTATACAACCGTAACGATCTTGAAGACGACTTGTGGGAAAACAAAGTAGAAACGGTGGCTACGAAAGCTGTAATATATTATTAGATAAGTTTACCATAAAATTTGTTTTCTATCAGAGGAAAATTATAGAAAACGTTTCTTTAAATAGGGGTGACAATAACAAAATTGCGCAACACCTATATAATCAATAAAAATAACTAATTGATTCTGGGGACAGGCAGCCAGTGTATATATACAAATATTAGGTTAATATCAAAGTCCTCCTCAAAGTCGAACTACTGATTCTCCCAAGGATCCAACCCCCATAACATGCTGACTAACTCCTTGGTACCTATTTACCTCTACGTAAACATTAGGAAATATTAAATTTGAGCTGAATTTAGCTAAGAGTTCCCTATCTCTAGTGGCCTGGACGGGGACAGAAAGCTGGAGGCTTGTCACAAGTATTCCATCGTTCCTGAGGATTTTTTCTATCTGGATTTTGAGCTGAAATGAAGTTTATTTGAACTTACGCCTTCCGCTAGAGTCAAAAGTGCAAAAAAAAAAACATTACTTCAGCTCAAAATCCACATAGAATCCGGATAGGAAACGGGATTACAAGATAAAATAATTTTATGCTGATAACAAAGACTTTTGATTATCAATCGAGATCATATTAGTGAAACAAGAGGAGTTTGTTTTGTGTGTTGGAATTTAGGCCATATCAGCCGCGATGGGGTAGTTATGGCTGCCGTAATTACCATAGATTTACGTGGGTGATAAAGCATCTCCTGTTTGTTCCTACACTGTAACTTGTTGAGCTTGAAACTCTAATTGCTTCTTGTATGTGTCACATTTGACCTTTGACGAGCCTTTGACTTCCGGAAAAAGAAAGTAGTTATTAATCTATATAAATTTCAGGTGCGCCCTCACTTGGACTGCTATATCCAAGCTTGGAGACTGATGGATCCAGCACTCCCAAAGACAGACTCAGCACCACTCCTTTGCCAGGTAAGTCCACTACGGGCTCACCATAGTCCGTGCTACTTGCCCCGCTCCTGTGCCAGGTAGTCCACTACGGGCTCACCATAGCCCGTGCTACTTGCCCCGCTCCTGTGCCAGGTAGTCCACTACGGGCTCACCATAGCCCGTGCTACTTGCCCCGCTCCTGTGCCAGGTAAGTCCACTACGGGCTCACCATAGCCCGTGCTACTTGCCCCGCTCCTGTGCCAGGTAAGTCCACTACGGACTCACCTGGCAAAGCCTACCTAAACCCGGCCAGGGTCCAGGCTTGACTTGTTAGCTTGGTCCAACAGGCATGGAGCGGCCCGCAGGCCCACATATCTACTTTAGCCCAGTTGGTCCAGCAATTCTTGCAGGAAACTGTCCATTTTTTTCTTGAAGAATCAGGAAAGTGGAAGATATAGAGAAGACTCGTGCTAGGAATCATTGATCTCACGCTTTCTGTCATAATCAGTAACATATAGTGAGCAGGGCTTGATGACTCCACCAAACATATCTTAAATATTAAGCTGATGCTCCTGCGGTGACAGCTGTAGAGAGAGAATGAAGAACATTCTGGTTCACAGTGTCCGTGGTGTAGTGGTAAGACACTCGCCTGGCGTTCCGCGAGCGCTATGTCAGTGGGTTCGTATCCTGGCCGGGGAGGATTTACTGGGCGCAATTCCTTAACTGTAGCCTCTGTTTAACGCAACAGTAAAATGTGTACTTGGATGAAAAAACGATTCTTCGCGGCAGGGGATCGTATTCCAGGGACCATAGGATTAAGGACTTGCCCGAAACGCTACGCGTACTAGTGGCTCTACAAGAATGTAACAACTCTTGTATATATCTCAAATATCTCAAAAAAAAAAAAATAACAAGATGGGGTACAGGAGATCAAGTGGTATTTACATCGCCATCAATCTCATAATCAAATCCAAGCTGAGGGTATAGTGATCACACAGTACCTTGACCTTACCTTGAGGTTACCTTTAGGTGCTTCCGGGGCTTAGCGTCCCCGCGGCCCGGTCGTCGACCAGGCCTCCTGGTTGCCGTACCCCCATTATTAATCATGATCCCAGGAAATCCGAGGAAGAGGGAGGGATGGTACAGCTCACCCCTCCCTACACTAAATTTATTAACTGGTAACACTGATTTCCACCCCCCCCCCCCCCTTCGCCTCTCATATATATTTCCATTCCGGTCGTCTCCCCTTGTTTCCCCCTCGTGTTCCCCTACGAGGAGAGCCAATTGTGCCACTCTTATCCTGGTCATCCAAGCCAATTAGGGCCATTAGCAGCCTCTTGTGTGGGGTTTATCGAGCGTATCCCTGACTGGTTGGCCGGACGCCTCCGCCAGTTGATTTGGCGCGCTGAGAAGACAGTTGCCAGATACCACGTTTGATGCTAATGCCAAAAATCAAATAAAACAGTAATATACATTCCTCTGAGGTTGTAAATACAATATAAATAATAACATATACATTTGTTAATCTTATGTCATGTAAAATAAAATTATGAAATGAATTATTAGCTAGATTTTAAAGCAAGGGCCTTTGTTTATATTAAATGGCAACACCGTGAGTCAAGAGAGAAGATCGGGAAGCGTACAACTGATAAAGCGGGCGGATGAGACTCTTTATTGATTTATACGTGTTTGTGTCTTGGTTATTGTCATTGTTCTGCTCCACTGGCTTAGCGACAGAGCGGGGAGGGACAGAGAGAGAGCAGGAAGTCCCTCCACTCACTGGCTTTACTCTCTAAGCCAGAACCAATCCCCCCGGATCATGTCAATCTCTATACACTCATTACCGTATGTCCGAAACGTGACTTAGTGACTTCATTTGTTACATTTATACAAATACGTTACCTACTAAGTAACCATTGTAATCTGTTTCTATGTATTTGATGTAAATAAATAATAATTATTACCATTACGTTGTAGCCTAAGACTCGGGCTCCTACCAGAAGAACACAACACTAAATATATTCCGCAGATCTAGATTGATTTGAAAACTTAATCTTTACAAAAAATGTTTTAATATATTTCGAGGTGCCACGATAAAAAAATGTTTCCCCTAGTATGTTGCAATTGAGTCTATGGCTTAAAAAAATCATTAACCCCCAATAAAAGGCAACAATGGTATCCTTAGTATCTTAGGATCTCTAACATTGCGCAGTGTACAGGTTAACCTTCGGCTATTCCTATGTGCCAGTGTATAACCGACCTGTAGTGTATACAGAACTCTTAATACAGGAGATGTTTAGCAACCCTAGATCGTGTTTATCACCGCCGGAATGTATTCCTGGTGACAATGGGAGAGTGAAGAGGGGATTGAAATATGCATATTATATCACTTATGAACATACAATCAGTGGATTAAATGCAGAACATAATGAATCATTAACTTAAGATACCAATTGGATTTTAGGTTATTAAAGTCTTCAATGATTTACAATTCCAATTTGCATTGAGAGAGAGAGAGAGAGAGAGAGAGAGAGAGAGAGAGAGAGAGAGAGAGAGAGAGAGAGAGAGAGAGAGAGAGAGAGAGAGAGAGAGAGAGAGAGACATTAACTTTGAGAAATAGTTAAAAAAGAACTGGTTCTGTCACATAAATATCCCATAAGCACTGTGGCAGGACCCTTACATCCCCAGATCACCCATAGAAAACATTTATTGATGTCCCCGGGAGAGTTGAGGAAGTCAGGGGGGGGAGAGGCCCCCAAATAACGATTGAATAGGCACTAATTTGACCCCTAGGGTGGTGTCATGGCTGGTCTAGTGACCGGGGGAGGGAGGGAGTGTAGTGAGAGAGAGAAGGAAAGGGAGACAAGAGAGAGAGAGAGATTGAAGGAAAAGGAAGGATTGAAGGCAGGCATAGAGGCAAATGTAAAACTTATAAATGAGCAAATTAATGCACACATCAATATGTGCGTCTAGATTGATGAGTTAAGATGAGCAACGAGACAATAGCGCCACTACAAGTAACTACTGGCCAATCTACAACAAAACAGAATCTATGAAATTATGTTTTGTATCCTGGCATGTGATTGGTAGGCAGCATGAATTGGGGGGCGTGGCCTTCAAATGCTATGCTAGGAATCAACACACGTGATTGGTAGATCATATATTACATACAGCGAGTGAGCTGAACCAAATTCCAAGCATTTCTGGTCATAATTGGAGAATAAAAGATGAATACAGCGCAAGGAAAAGTAGATGAAAATGGTAGTTTGATTCATAAAAAGTAGGATTATGCTCCTCTATATATGTGTCTCATATAAAATATATGTCTTACATATAATATATGTGCCTCATATACAATATATATGTCTCATATAAACATGAGACACGAATCAGTCCGTTAACAACTTCGTTAACTGACACTAACGAGAGATGTGACACCAACCAACACCTGTTTGGTGAGAATCGTTGAGGTATTTGATCGTAAACAAGAAAAAGAGAATAGATTGACGGATGAATGGGTTAAATTGGTGGATGGGCTGCTGGTTAGATTGGTGGACAGATGGATGCATGCGTGGATTAACGGATGCATGAGTGGATTGACGAGTGGACTGAAGTATGAATGGGTAAATTGATAGACAAATTGAAGAGACGAGGTACGGACAGATGAGGGGGGAAATATATGTGTGTGTGTGTGTGTGTGTGTGTGTGTGTGTGTGTGTGTGTGTGTGTGTGTGTGTGTGTGTGTGTGTGTGTGTGTGTGTGTGTGTGTGTGCGTGGTGTGTGTGTGTGTGTGTGTATGTGTGTGTGTATGTGTGTGTGTGTGTGTGTGTGTGTGTGTGTGTGTGTGTGTGTGTGTGTGTGTATGTGTGTGTGTGTGTGTGTGTGTGTGTGTGTGTGTACTCACCTAGTTGTACTCACCTAGTTGTGCTTGCGGGGGTTGAGCTCTGGCTCTTTGGTCCCGCCTCTCAACCGTCAATCAACAGGTGTACAGGTTCCTGAACCTATCGGGCTCTATCATATCTACACTTGAAACTGTGTATGGAGTCAGCCTCCACCACATCACTTCCTAATGCATTCCATTTGTCAACCACTCTGACACTAAAAAAGTTCTTTCTAATATCTCTGTGGCTCATTTGGGCACTCAGTTTCCACCTGTGTCCCCTTGTGCGTGTTCCCCTTGTGTTAAATAGACTGTCTTTATCTACCCTATCAATTCCCTTCAGAATCTTGAATGTGGTGATCATGTCCCCCCTAACTCTTCTGTCTTCCAGCGAAGTGAGGTTTAATTCCCGTAGTCTCTCCTCGTAGCTCATACCTCTCAGCTCGGGTGCTAGTCTGGTGGCAAACCTTTGAACCTTTTCCTGTTTAGTCTTATCCTTGACTAGATATGGACTCCATGCTGGGGCTGCATACTCCAGGATTGGCCTGACATATGTGGTATACAAAGTTCTGACTGATTCTTTACACAAGTTTCTGAATGCCGTTCGTATGTTGGCCAGCCTGGCATATGCCGCTGATGTTATCCGCTTGATATGTGCTGTAGGAGACAGGTCTGGCGTGATATCAACTCCCAAGTCTTTTTCCTTCTCTGACTCCTGAAGAATTTCCTCTCCCAGATGATACCTTGTATCTGGCCTCCTGCTCCCTACACCTGTGTGTGTGTGTGTGTGTGTGTGTGTGTGTGTGTGTGTGTGTGTGTGTGTGTGTGTGTGTGTGTGTGTGTGTGTGTGTGTGTGTGTGTGTCTGTACTTACCTATCAATGACTAAGAGGAAGGCCTAGCTCCTTACACCCAGGATAATAGCATTATTGAGCCAACTGCGTCATAATTGAACTATTCTGATGTTCGAATTCCTTGTCGAATCTAACCTTAAGGTTGAGGCTGGAGGTGGCTTCCACAACTTTTACTTTCAGTGAATTTCACTCGTTGACTATCCTTATAGGGTACGAGTCAATTCCCTTCGGTATCTTGTATGTTACGATCATGTCCCCGTTGTTCTTCTCTCCTCTAAGGATTGTGAGGTCTATTTCCCTTAGACTGTCCTCATAGCTTAGGCCTCTTAGCTCCAGCACCAACCTTGTTGCTAGTCTTACTACTTTTTCAGTCCTAGATTTATGCTTCACAAGGTGTGGATTCCATGTAGGTTCTGCATATTCCAGAACTGATCTAAGAAAGGCTGTGTAGAGCCCTGGTTTAGGTTTCTAAAACGAGGCTGTAATGTGAATTCTAGCAACAGTCTGCTTGCTCACTTCTGAAGTTTATCAAAGTCCTGTAACTTCCTGTAACCAAACTTTAGCTTGGGGTCGTCCGCACACACTGAATGTGTTGACCAGACCACACACTAGAAAGTGAAGGGACGACGACGACGACGTTTCGGTCCGTCCTGGACCATTCTCAAGTCGATTGTGAGAATGAATCGACTTGAGAATGGTCCAGGACGGACCGAAACGTCGTCGTCGTCGTCCCTTCACCTTCTAGTGTGTGGTCTGGTCAACATATTTCAGCCACGTTATTGTGACTCCTCGCCTGCACTGAATGTGTATACGTGTACGCTACCTCGGGTAAGGCATAGGTCATTTCCATAAATAATTAGCAACAGTAGGGGTCCCAGGACCGACCCTTGGGGGAGTCTCACTTGTTATATTCCACGAACTCCAAACTTCTTTTCTAACTGTGACCTGTTTGTAGGGAGGTTCTTGAGGCGATCCTTTACCCCAGTTATCCCAGCATTGTTTCTTCATCTTGTACACCAGTCTTCAGTGAGGAACAGAATCAAATGCCCTTTTTAACTTTCTAAGAAAATCCAGGCTACTCAGCCTCCTTTGTCCTGTTTTATTTGAGTAACTTTGTTATAGGATTTGATCTTGTCAATCGGGACTTTTCCTTATAAATCCCTGGTGCACTTGTCTAATAAAGTTGACATTCTTTAGGTGTTCACTTAGTCTCGATTTCATGCCGCCAAACACACACCGAAACTACGACGTTGGTACAATGTTCGAACAAGTTTTAACACCTAACCAGTTATAACAACCAATATAGCAAGTTGTAACAACGTTCTAATACGTCATAAACACGTTAAGCCAAGATGTAACAACTTTATTACAAGTTGTAACAAGCGGAAAATAGAGACAGTTACGGTTTGTGTTTCCTATATATTACTCTTCCAACAGTTATCCTGAATACTTGTAAGTGACATTTGTCTGCAGTTTAGTGCCTGCAAGATCGACATTTTAGCTCTTGGACCCCGCCTTTTTAACCAATCTATTTTTCCCTCTATTATATCTACTATACATATATATCTAACACACACACACACACACACACGCTGTATGTGTGTGTGTGTGTACTCACCTAGTTATACTCACCTAGTGGTGCTTGCGGGGGGTTGAGCTCTGGCTCTTTGGTCCCGCCTCTCATCCGTCAATCAACAGGTGTACAGGTTCCTGAGCCTATTGGGCTCTATCATATCTACACTTGAAACTGTGTATGGAGTCAGCCTCCACCACATCACTGCCTAATGCATTCCATTTGTCAACCACTCTGACACTGAAAAAGTTCCTTCTAACGTCCTGTGGCTCATATGTGTGTGTGTGTGTGTGTGTGTGTGTGTGTGTGTGTGTGTGTGTGTGTGTGTGTGTGTGTGTGTGTGTGTGTGTGTGTGTGTGCTGGAGGCTGGTAGGTTTCATAACCCTGCTGGTCACCACGGAGGGACACACACACACACACACACACACACACACACACACACACACACACACACACACACACACACACACACACACACACCACAACCAAATTACCCGCCAAAATCATGTCAATACTTCACCCGGGCTGTTCCCAAACGACAAGTTGTGTGACCGCAGCCAATCACCGCCCGGCCAGTGATAACTGTCGGCCAATGAGCGAGCCCCCAGCTGAGACCCCCCCCCCCCACCCTCACCACAAGAAGGACGCTTGCTGAGGTTCTTACCAAAAATTCCACCGCTTTTCACTGTCATGCAGAGCTCTCCATCTTGTGTAATTCAGTCACTTTCCTTTTCTGCTGATTCTCTACTACCTCTTCTCATTCCTCCCTTCCCTCTCTCTCTCTCTTCCATCTTGCTACTTTACTGTCCCATCACGCATTACTCTTGCTCTTAAAATATAAAAAAGGACAAGAGCCCCCCATGTGGAGAGTTGGGTTATACCAGAAGTGATGGTTTGCCCCCTATGGAGAGAGGGGGGGGGCGGGCGGGCGCAGTGAGGAAAAGGGTCACACACATACACGCACACACACACACACACACACACACACACACACACACACACACACACACACACACACATCCCAGGGTGAAGTTAAGAGTGTGAGAGACATACTTAACTACCGAATGACAAGCAGAGCCATTAAGATAACGAGAGAGACAGCAGACAATACCAGAGATGAAAGAAGAAAGTAAAGAAGTCTGCGTCCAGCTCCAGTCTGCAGAAAATAATATACCCAATACCCTTAGAGTCATCAAGTTTCCTATGCCTGCTGTGTCCGCTACGCCCAGAGGGAAGCTTCCTTTATTGGCTATTTCAGAGCAGCTGAAATATCGTCCTGACAATATGTTATCCGAACGGGGGAGAGTGTGGGTAGGGAGGAGGCGCCGCAATGTTCGAATGTGGGGGGCATGGATGGGTATACAGAGGGTGAACATGACTCACATCAATACATAGGGGTATTATGAATACCAATATACATGCCGCAGAAGCGTGCCGGGTAGAACATGTCTCGTCCAGACCTCCTGGAATGGGCTATTATTTTCCTAGAGTCAAAAGATGAGTCGTCGATAAACCGTGCTGGTACAGTAATGGATATTCTCCGCGGAACCCAGAGAGAGATCTGGTGTGAGGAGCCGGCTGTGAGGAAGAGATGAGGGGGGGGTGGCGGACTAAAATGATTGAGGCGGGAAAGTCTGAAAGATTAGGAGGTGGGCGCAAAGATTGGGAGGACTGGAAGATTTGAAGATGGGGATGCCTGGAAGATGACGAGGTGGGGATTGTGTTGGAAGATTGGGAAGTTAGGTTACTGGTTCAAGAGTCTTACCCTACTGGACCAAGAGCCCTACCCTACTGGACCAAGAGCCCTACCCTACTGGACCAAGAGCCCTACCCTACTGGACCAAGAGCCCTACCCTACTGGACCAAGAGCCCTACTCTACTGGACCAAGAGCCCTACCCTACTGGTCCAAGAGCCCTACCCTACTGGTCCAAGAGCCCTATACCCTACTGGACTAAGAGCCCTACCCTACTGGTCCAAGAGCCCTATACCCTACTGGACCAAGAGCCCTATACTCTACTGGACCAAGAGCCCTACCCTACTGGTCCAAGAGCCCTATACCCTACTGGACCAAGAGCCCTATACTCTACTGGACCAAGAGCCCTACCCTACTGGACCAAGAGCCCTACCCTACTGGTCCAAGAGCCCTATACCCTACTGGACTAAGAGCCCTACCCTACTGGTCCAAGAGCCCTATACCCTACTGGACCAAGAGCCCTATACTCTACTGGACCAAGAGCCCTACCCTACTGGACCAAGAGCCCTATACCCTACTGGACCAAGAGCCCTATACTCTACTGGACCAAGAGCTCTACCCTACTGGTCCAAGAGCCCTATACCCTACTGGACCAAGAGCCCTATACCCTACTGGACCAAGAGCCCTATACTCTACTGGACCAAGAGCCCTACCCTACTGGTCCAAGAGCCCTATACCCTACTGGACCAAGAGCCCTACCCTACTGGACCAAGAGCCCTATACCCTACTGGTCCAAGAGCCCTACCCTACTGGACCAAGAGCCCTACCCTACTGGACCAAGAGCCCTACCCTACTGGACCAAGAGCCCTACCCTACTGGACCAAGAGCCCTACCCTACTGGACCAAGAGCCCTATACCCTACTGGACCAAGAGCCCTACCCTACTGCACCAAGAGTCTTACCCTACTGGACCAAGAGCCCTACCCTACTGGACCAAGAGCCCTACCCTACTGGACCAAGAGCCCTACCCTACTGGACCAAGAGCCCTATACCCTACTGGACCAAGAGCCCTATACCCTACTGGACCAAGAGCCCTATACCCTACTGGACCAAGAGCCCTTCATCAATGACTCAGATAATGAAGCGATAACCCTAAGATGACAAGATAAATTACCACCTGGAAACATCGCACAACCAAGATAACAGAACCCCTTACCATACTCTAGTGTTGTGATAGTGTGTAGTCAGGTGTAGTGATGCTGTGGGGTCAGGTGTGTGCTCAGGGAGCGAATATTTAGGGTGTGGGGGGGTCAGGGTGGTGTTATTAGGGTGAGGGGGTCTTTAGACAGTGGGGTGTCGTTAGGGAGTGGCTAATTGTTCACACGTCTAGGGTGTAGTGATGTGATAGAGTAACGTGATGGTGTTAATAATGTGACTTGGGATATGGCCCAAGGGATGAGATTAAATGCAAGATTTAAGAATGTGGTTAAAAGGGTGTGGTGGTGGTGGTAGGGTGCTGGCATGATAGTGTGGCCCAAGGGATGAGATTAAATGCAAGATTTAAGAATGTGGTTAAAAGGGTGTGGTGGTGGTGGTAGGGTGCTGGCATGATAGTGTGGCAACAGGGTGTAACCAAGCAGTACACTTAGTGTGTAGTAGTGAAGTGTAAAGACAGGAAAACAAAAACAAATATTCAACTGATTAAACTAACTGTGGCCTATTAGCATTTTCCCATACTCTTCATTCTTTAAATATTCTGTTATATAAATATATAACAAAAATTACCTACTTTCCACAAGCAATCACATATTCACATATATATATTTCCCCGAAACGAACAAAAAAAATATTTTAAAACACTTTTGATATCGAAAACACTTTTTTTAATTTTTAAAACACTTTTGATATCGGGAGAAATATATCAGGATTATAAGTCTCTGTTTTGGGGTTTGTCGTAATATCATTGAGTTTCAGAATTTGTTCTACCTCTTTTTCCATCTGTCATGGCTGATTAGATTCACCCAAAAATATGCTCTGGTTAGCAGGGGTCCTGTGACAGTTTAGGGCAATGATATATCATTGCATTTGCATACTGGGAATATATGTTGAATCTAAAGAATTACTTTCTGGTTCGTGTATATTGGTATACGAGGATTTTATATGTTTTCTAGTAAATATGTAGGTAAATATTTTCAGTTTAAGTATGAGAATTGGCACTCAGGTGTTTTTTTGTGGGTATTAGGTATTCAGGTGTGTGTGTGTTTTGGGGTATGAATACTGAATATTCAGGTGTGTTTGTGTATGCGTATTGTGTACTGAGGTGGGTATGTGGATGAGTATTAGGTGTTTGTATGTGTTTGTGGAGGAGAATTGGGTGTTTACTCGAATGTTGTTGAGTTTGTTGTTTATATGGTCAATTGTGACTTAAACGTTTGATCAAAACATGTGATACCAACACAGGTACAGATGTTCTCACATACCAACACAGGTACAGATGTTCTCACATACCAACACAGGTACAGATGTTCTCATATACCAACACAGGTACAGATGTTCTCATATACCAACACAGGTACAGATGTTCTCACATACCAACACAGGTACAGATGTTCTCACATACCAACACAGGTACAGATGTTCTCACATACCAACACAGGTACAGATGTTCTCACATACCAACACAGGTACAGGTGTTCTCACATACCAACACAGGTACAGGTGTTCTCACATACCAACACAGGTACAGGTGTTCTCACATACCAACACAGGTACAGGTGTTCTCACATACCAACACAGGTACAGATGTTCTCACATACCAACACAGGTACAGGTGTTCTCACATACCAACACAGGTACAGATG
>NC_091174.1:3681994-3711994 GCF_040958095.1 Procambarus clarkii
CGTGCGTGTGTGTGTGTGTGCGTGTGTGTGTGTGTGTGTGTGTGTGTGTGTGTACGTGTATGTGTGTGTGTGTGTGTGTACGCACCTAATTGTGCTTGCGGGGGTTAAGCTCTGACTCTTTGGTCCCGCCTCTCAACTGTGTGTGTGTGTGCACGGAGTAGCGAGAAAAATAAAAAAAATCCAGCCGCATTATTCCCATCTTCGAAAATATCACCAACAGAAACCATAGAATAACACTAATATGAAACAATAAAATAAATATTACAAACATTATTACCACTACTACTAATAATAATAATTAAAATTGAATTCAAAACAACACATCTCCAGACTATTCACGAATGCTCTTGTGTAAAGCCCTCAGTGATACCACTCCACAACAAATGACATATGTCAATATTACATCAAATTTGCATCTATGAAAGATTCAGCGTCGCGCCTCAATCAACAGCGAAGGCGAATTCATTAAACGGACTAACACTTGTAGTCATAAGCGAGGAAATACCACCAGAAAGCATCACCATTTAACCCTTATGTGATCCGCTCTGTAAATCTGCCCCGGCATCACATTTTTGCATTTAATGCATAAATCATTTCTACCCGTTTTCTGTGATCCGATAACCCCCTCAACTCTGTTTACAAACAGAAAAAAATATAGCAGGTAGAAAGAACTATCCTTAATTGCTATCGCGAGCTTTTAAAGGGATTCATGAATACCGTTTCTACCTCTTTATGCATAATTTCTCAAAGTTTATCAGCAATTGGGTTGATATATGAGACAAAGTTGCATATAGAGAGAGAACGAGTGCGGTTGAAGGGGTAACTTGTATGGCGTCTACGTATGCTGCGCCGTAGGAGTCTAAACGCTCACGGAATCTTGATTCCGCGCGAACCCAAACAAAAAAATGAAAATCGCCTTTTTCTGCTCCTCTTTCCCTGCCCCCGTGAGGCTTGCATGGAGAGGATTAATTGTGAGGTATTTGTTGCAATGTAAAGGGTTTAGTGTGTAAGTGTGGTGGGGTGGGGGAGGGTGTTAGGGTGGTGGGGAGGGGGGAGGGTGTTAGGGTGGTGGGGAGGGGGAGGGTGTTAGTTAGGGTGTTGGAACATAAGCATGTAGGTTTGGGTGGTGGAGAAGGGGTTGAGTGGGGGGAGGATTAGATGCAAGTAGTTTTGATTAAACTTATCGGGTTGTGGGGTTCTGTTTGCTGCTCAGACAGACAGACAGACAGACAGACAGACAGACAGACAGACAGACAGACAGACAGACGACAGACAGACAGACAGACAGACGACAGACAGACAGACAGACAGACAGACAGACAGACAGACAGACAGACAGACAGACAGACAGACAGACAGACGACAGACAGACAGACAGACAGACAGACAGACAGACAGACAGACAGACAGACGACAGACAGACAGACAGACAGACAGACAGACAGACAGACAGACAGACAGACAGACAGACAGACAGACAGACAGACAGACAGACAGACAGACAGACAGACAGACAGACAGACAGACAGACAGACAGACGACAGACAGACAGACAGACAGACAGACAGACAGACAGACAGACAGACAAAGAAAAATAAACCTATGCAGCTATCTCAGTTCTATCACACGACCTGCCAATCACCAACATAACCCCCTACCAATCACCAACATAACGCCCTACCAATCACCAACATAACCCCCCTACCAATCACCAACATAACGCTCTACCAATCACCAACATAACGCCCTACCACTCACCAACATAACGCCCTACCAATCACCAACATAACGCCCTACCAATCACCAACATAACGCCCTACCACTCACCAACATAACGCCCCTACCAATCACCAACATAACGCCCTACCAATCACCAACATAACGCCCTACCACTCACCAACATAACGCCCCTACCAATCACCAACATAACCCCCTACCAATCACCAACATAACGCCCAATCAATCACAAACACTCAAACCACAAATTAATAACAGAAAACAAAGCTATAGGTGAAAGAGTCGACTTCCCCCACACTCACTCAGTATTATTGGCGAGGGGTAAGATAGTGACAACCAACATTAACAGGATGGTCGGTTAATACAGGTTCAGTGTTCGGAGGCGACGGCCTTATGTACACTATCTTATACGGGCCCCTTGATGACCGATAGCATTGTTGTTAAAGATAGGAATTGGGAGAGATATTTTGAAAACTATCTTTTCTCTCTCTCTCTCTCTCTCTCTCTCTCTCTCTCTCTCTCTCTCTCTCTCTCTCTCTCTCTCTCTCTTTCTCTCAGATGTGTTTACTGCCACCTCTCCTAGGAGATATCCTAGGATATCCTCAGTGATATCCTTCTCACAATAAATAAACTAATTCTAGAAACTCCCCCTCTTCACTTCTACCACTCTACCATCTACCCTCTCACCCCACCATCTACCCCTCACCCTAGAATCTACCCTCTCACCCTGACACCCCCTCCAGTGACCCCCCCCCCTCACTCAGGTCTCACCCCCAGTCCCCAGCAGAAGTGGTTGGGCCCAGAACGTGCCAGGAGGTCCAAGGAATTAGTTCCGCCCCTGAGCCCTGAGGGACGGCCATGATCACTGTTTGGGGTAAATTATTCCCCAGGGACCACTTGTGCCCCTGGGGGAGGGTAGGAAACCTAGCGGGGGGGGGGGGGGGAGTGTGGGAGGGAGAAAGGGAGAGGGATTTCTTGGAAACACTTACGATATCTAACCTCTCTCTCTCTCTCTCTCTCTCTCTCTCTCTCTCTCTCTCTCTCTCTCTCTCTCTCTCTCTCTCTCTCTCTCTCTCTCTCTCTCTCTCTCTCTTTGGGGGGAGGGGGGAGGTATCACGTCCCCCCTCCCCCCTCACTCACCCCTGCACCTCACAGCGTCCCCCTACACCCCCCCCTTCCTTCCCTACACCCCCTTCCATCCCTTTCACCCCCTTCCACCTCACCGCGACGACCCCCTACTGGTGGCTGCCTGCCGGGCGACCTTAGTTAATATTCCTCAGCTGCTAATTTACAAGTGGATGGTGTCCCTGGGTTGACCTGGTGAGGGGGTGATGGTGAGAGTGGTTGAGGTGTCTTGTCATCTTCACAGTTATATTCCCCCAATCATCTTCACCACTAAGCCCCGGAAGCACCTCAAGGTACCACTCAAAATTTCCTCCTTCGTTTCTCTCAGTAATTTTTCAGAACTTTTACTATCCACATTCATCTTTACTACTCACCGTCGCCAAGTAAAGTCACATTTCACCTTTACTACTTCACCTGAGTTCATGGTAAGCCTTACTACCCTACTAGTTTCCCCTGGAACACAACCCATCAATCTATTGACAACCAGGTACCCAATTACTGCTGGGGGAACAGGAGGGGGGTGGGGGAAGAGAGAGAGGGGGGGGGGGAAGGGGAAGGGGATAGAGGAACAGTTATGGATTGGTTTCCCAGACAATCCTCCTTGGCCAGGACTCGATCCCAGACCAAATTGCTCGCAGGGGCGAAGGGGTTACCACTGCACCAACAAGGGAATTTCAGAACTGACATTCATTATCATCACTTTCAATGTTTATGTCTCATCTTCCTCACCGCTGTTATTCACTTTCCCTCCCCCCATTCATGATCATCTTCATGCCCCTGTCATGAAAGTGATATTGAAAGGCATAAACTATCTCTTTCTCAGATCTTCTTGAGAGAGTCGAATGCTTTAATAAAGTTTTTTCTTAGCCTCTTTCTCGTTTGGAAATATTTCCAACTCCTGTCTTTCTCTCTCTCTCTTTCCCCTCCCACCTCCCTTTCCTTCACTGTTCTCAACGTTTCCACATTCCACTTCCTAGGCTTCATACCTTTCCCATTTACCTTCTTCCCCCCTATTCGTCTTTGTTCACCCGGTACCTTTCTTCTCTCCCACAGAAACTGTTCCATCCCCATCCGGTGAGATAGGAGGGGAGTCACCAGCCCAACTGATTAACCTAACCTTTACCATCCTGATCCAACTTCCATCACTTCTCTGTTCCATAGTGTGGTCTACGGAAGGGGAGGATTGAGGTTGTATAATTGAGATGATGGGATATCACCATCTCTTCTATCCGTTCTCCTGTTCCATCACTGCTTTTTCCCATCTTCTATCACCCTTCTCTTTTTCCCATCTCTGGTCGTACTCTTCCATCTTGTCCTATAACCCCCACTCCTAACCCCCCCCCCCCTTCACCAGCGGGAGGGGAGGAGGGGTGGGGCTTTGGGTGTGAGATCCCCCCCTTCCCTGCACCCTTCCCCCCCAGGTGAAGGCGACGGGACGGGGGTGTCATCATCCTCCCGCCACCACCAACAGATGAATGGATCAGTCATAACAAGTCCTCCCACCCGCCCTTTTCTGCCTTCTCTTTCGTCTCCCTCTTTCTTTTCATTTTCTTTAACCTGTTCGTCTTCAAGTTACTCTTTCCTACCCTTCTATTTATGCCTTTCTAAATATCCTTCCAAATTTATTATATATATATATATGTATATATATATATATATATATTTATATATATAAATTATCTGCTACTGTCCGCAAATTTTTATCGAATTCAATAAAAGGATAGCACTTATGTGTGTGAAATTCTCAAAATATAAATAATTCACACGTTTGATTCACGAGAGAGAGAGAGAGAGAGAGAGAGAGAGAGAGAGAGAGAGAGAGAGAGAGAGAGAGAGAGAGAGAGAGAGAGAGAGAGAGACAGCCAGAGCCAAAAATCCAACCACAAGAAGCACACAGAACTGGGTAATTTCACCAGCTCTAACGAGGCAACAAGAGGACGCGATGGTACGGAAACCACTGAATAGGACGCGACATGTGTAATTGGCCAACGAACCCCAAACTACGCTATTGTCAAAGCCCCCAGAAAAGACCAGAACCGCCGGTTTTTGGAGGGGGAGGGAAAGAGGGCATATAGGTGTCGCTGTAGCATCGCCAATCCCAGCCGCTGTCCACCTCTCCAATCCCCTTCACCCAACATGTAAATCTCTACTCCAATATGAGGAAATAGTGATGAAGTTTACAGAAAGATCATATGGGGACAAGCAATTCATTCCCTCTGGAATATGAAAATTCCACCGCTTGGCATGGGTCAACCGCTTGTGTGGTAACACTGCAGCCAAACACAGGAGTAAAGAGGTGCTGGTGGGTGTGTGGCGGCGTCAGAGGGATCAGGAGTGTAGGCTGGGCGTTAGGCCTCTCTCCCCTGTAATTCCTGGTCGTAGAGGCGGCTCGCTCACGCAGAAGAAGTTAAGATGCGCGCCGTATAGATCACCGGCTTGGCGTCCTTAGCGCCGCGACGGCTGGAGCGAATCGGGTATTGAATCGCTATCTCTTAGGGGGTCAGGTCCGGTGGCGTCGGCTTTTGTCCGTGAGTTAGTGGAGGTGAGAAGCCAAACTGGCTCTGGTGTGGAGGTCCCTGATGTTTATATTACCTCAGGGGAGGAGACATTCAGGGACCTCGAAGTCTCTCACGGCTCTGCCATTCAACAGTTTGATGAACATATCCGGTCGTGTCCGGCTCTCTATGTAAGGGGTGCTGATACCGGCCGGTATCCGGCTTGTGTGGAAACTGAGCTCCGTCACTGAGCTCCTAAAACTGAGCACCTAAAGCACCAACCAACAAACACATACTCATACTCCATAAGAACAAAGGCAACTGCAGAAGGCTATTGGCCCATACGAGGCAGCTCCTATTTATAACCACCCAATCCAACTCATATACTTGTCCAACCCGCGCTTGAAACAATCGAGGGACACCACCTCCACCACGTTACGCGGCAATTGGTTCCACAAATCAACAACCCTGTTACTGAACCAGTATTTACCCAAGTCTTTCCTAAATCTAAACTTATCCAATTTATACCCATTGTTTCGTGTTCTATCTTGTGTTGATACTTTTAATACCCTATTAATATCCCCAAACTCCTGCTTTGTTTGTAATTCTTTATAACTCGAGGCGAATAACACTTCCGTCTCTCCATCAAGTTAGTTATGTTTCAGTGAAGTTAACTGTTCATACTTTCTCCCTCACTCTGTTGAATAATGAACCATTTACTCACTCATGCTGGTGAATACAGGTTCATTATACACAGAAATTAAGTCACGCTGGATCCACAATGTTTGAGAATGATATTATAGTAAATAAGACAGATAAAATATTATTAATGTTTATAGTATCGAGAGACGTTAATAAGTGCACAAAACACATATTTACTAGCTCACAAAACACACATTAACTAGCTCACAAAACACACATTAACTAGCTCACAAAACACACATTAACTAGCTCACAAAACACACATTAACTAGCTCACAAAACACACATTAACTAGCTCACAAAATACACATTAACTAGCTCACAAAAAAACCTACATTAACTGCCTCACAAAACATGAAAATACAGCAAACTAACACCTCCAAACAACGAAATCACTCACGAAAACCACTTACGAAAGTTAAGGAACCTATACGTCTTTCCTTAAGATGTATATGTTCCGTAAATGTTTATTATTTATTTTGTTTGCATTTTTTTTATAATCAGTTTACGACTTCGAGGCTTGACAACCCCAAGGCTGTCGAGGCTTGACAACCCCAAGGCTGTCATTATTATCAATAACCTCGTAGTTCTTCGAAGCTCATAACCTGTTTAATAAATTGTAAACACATCCGCCATGATCGAGGCAAGATGTACAGGTTTCACAAGCTGTGATCTATGCACATTTATTAACATCTTAGGTATATCAACTACTGATTACTGCAACATTTACAGAAGGAAGATCGTCTTCAGGCTCAAGGTGTAGACCATCACACAGGATTGGTATGGAGTCCACTACCACCCACAGGATTGATATGGAGTCCACTACCACCCACAGGATTGGTAAGGAGTCCACTACCACCCACAGGATTGGTATGGTGTCAAGTACCACCCACAGAATTCATATGGATTCCACTACCACCCACAGGATTGGCATGGAGTCCACTACCACCCACAGCATTGGTATGGAGTCCACTACCACCCACAGGATTGGTATGGAGTCCACTACCACCCCACAGGATTGATATGGAGTCCACTACCACCCACAGAATTGTTATGGAGTCCACTACCACCCACAGGATTGGCATGGTGTCCACTACCACCCACAGGATTGGTATGGAGTCCACTACCACCCACAGGATTGGTATGGAGTCCACTACCACCCACAGGATTGGTATGGAGTCCACTACCACCCACAGGATTGGCATGGTGTCCACTACCACCCACAGGATTGGTATGGAGTCCACTACCACCCACAGGATTGGTATGGAGTCCACTACCACCCCACAGGATTGATATGGAGTCCACTACCACCCACAGAATTGTTATGGAGTCCACTACCACCCACAGGATTGGCATGGTGTCCACTACCACCCACAGGATTGGTATGGAGTCCACTACCACCCACAGGATTGGTATGGAGTCCACTACCACCCACAGGATTGGTATGGAGTCCACTACCACCCACAGGATTGGCATGGTGCCCACTACCACCCACAGGATTGGTATGGAGTCCACTACCACCCACAGGATTGGTATGGAGTCCACTACCACCCACAGGACGGGTATGGAGGGGGGGGGGTGGGGAACATAATAAATAAACTAAGCTATGTTTTCATTGGGTTGTTAAAAGTGGCATTGTAGTGGCTTGCTGGTCCAGGTCTCTTAGTGGTTAACATGTGGTTAGTATTAGGGCCCAGTCAGAGAGAGATTAGAGTTGACAGTAAGAGCTCAGAGGATAATTATGGGCAGTTAGTATGTAGTTAGTGAAGGATTAGCTCGAGGCTTTAATGTGTGTGTGTAACAAAGTATTACTGGTTGTTCTTAGTGTGTGTGAGAGCGGGAAGTGTGTGCTTTCTAGTTGGCGACTAGTGTGGTAGAATTGTTAGTTAATTGGTGGTTGTATTAGATGTTGGTAGAGTGATTGGAATGATAGTGGGAGGAGAGGATGCTCGCAGCGTTCAGACTTGAACCCTGTGAGAACCAACAGAGTTCAAGTCTGAACGCTGTGGATTCTCTTCTGCACTGACGAGCTTATTATTAATTTATCTTTGGTCCGCCGACTGAATGGAATGAAGAGAGAGAGAGAGAGAGAGAGAGAGAGAGAGAGAGAGAGAGAGAGAGAGAGAGAGAGAGAGAGAGAGAGAGAGAGAGAGAGAGAGGAGAGACAGAGAGACAGAGAGAGACAGAGAGAGACAGAGACAGAAAGACAAAATAAACCTTTCTGCTTAAAACAGCCATTGTTGCCCTGGTGAGGAGAGATGGGGTATGGGAACGCCACGAAGGAATGAGTGCGGTGTAGGCGATGTCCAGCGCCCTGTGGAGGCCCAGACAACCCACTGCTCTGTTTACACACTAACCTCACCACAACAATCAATTCCTGTGGCGACCATTCCCACGGGCAGGGGTCAGCGGGGCGGCGGCGGCGCTGGTCACCCGGTGTCTATACCATGTGCCCACATGCCATTCCTAGCTCTGGTTTCTTGAGGTTATCTTGAGATGATTTCGGGGCTTTTTTTTTTAGTGTCCCCGCGGCCCGGTCCTCGACCAGGCCTCCACCCCCAGGAAGCAGCCCGTGACAGCTGACTAACTCCCAGGTACCTATTTACTGCTAGGTAACAGGGGCATTCAGGGTGAAAGAAACTTTGCCCATTTGTTTCTGCCTCGTGCGGGAATCGAACCCGCGCCACAGAATTACGAGTCCCGCGCGCTATCCACCAGGCTACGAGGCTCCTACTTCTTCGTAGTTCTTCGTAGACAGACAGGTGGATCTTCGTGGCACCAATCTCAGAGGGTGTTCCCACGCGTGTCTGTGTTGTCACTCCAAGACAAATTGCACCATTACCTCACAAGACGTTCTGAGGGCGAGGCGGCCGCATTGCGGTCGACTGCGGTGGATCCTTGGTCGGTTCTGGTCCTTTAACGGTCTGTGATGGTATATATGTGTGTGGAGGGGGATTGGGGGAGGTGGGATTGGGGACCGGGATTGGGGGAAGGAGGGATGTTGAGGGAGGGGTACTTACCTAGTCACCTAGTTGTGCAGGCGAGGAGTCACATTAACGTGGCTAAAGTATGTTGACCAGACCACACACTAGAAGGTGAAGGGACGACGACGTTTCGGTCCGTCCTGGACCATTCTTAAGTCGAAACGTCGTCGTCGTCCCTTCACCTTCTAGTGTGTGGTCTGGTCAACACCTAGTTGTGCTTGTGGAGGGGTTGAGCTTCGGCTCTTTAATCCCACCTCTTATCTGTCAATCTACTAGTGTACAGGGGTATTGTGGGAGTGTGGGGGAAGAGACTATCAACGATATCTCCTCCCCCCCCCCTCCAGTTTTAGTGAGGCCTGGTCGAGGACCGGGCCGCGGGGATGCTAAGCCCCCGAAATCATCTCAAGATAACCTCAAGATAAGGACTTGATAACTAGAGCAAGTGTGTGTTTACCAAGACGTGAGCTGCTTACTCCTTGGGGTCTTCTCCTCATTCCCCACTCTCTTGTGTGTGTGTGTGTGTGTGTGTGTGTGTGTGTGTGTGTGTGTGTGTGTGTGTGTGTGTGTGTGTGTGTGTGTGAGGTAAGGGGGCTGTTTAACATCACCGACCAACCCCTGCTTGGGGCAGACATATGCAATTACAGGCCATTCCCTGGTGGGTATAGAGAGGGGAGGGGGAAGGGGGGATGATGGTCAGTCAGCCCATCATTGTGAGAGGCTGAGGGGATAGGGGATAGGAGGATGGGAAGACCTAGTTAACGAACCTGATGGAAGGCTTGACTACAACACTGAAAAGCTGCAACACACAACTTGCAATAACCTCAAACAAAAATTAGTCAGTGTTCTATTTTCTAAAGCAAATCTAAATCAGTGTTTTTATTTTCCAATGCAAATATTAAAGTGTTTTATTGGATCTATTTATACACATTTCTGCCTAAATAAGTTTTAAATAGATCCAAACATTCCTAATGTGACTAAGATAATTTGTTACATACAGAAATCACAATTACATGATGCATCAAATGAACGAATCAAATGGTTTCAACTCCTTTTTGACCATGTCGTAGCTCAAGCGATTAAGGCAGCGTCTGGGATGCTCTCGGACGCAGGTTCGAATCCTCGTCACGGCCCTTGGGGATTTGTTCATAAGATAATCTGTATTCTTGAGCCAAAAGGTAAATATATATTAAGCTACATATGTATTCCATCGACAGTCTCCAGGGGAGTGTCCTGAGTAGACGACGAGAGTGAAGGCACTATGGTATTATAGAGACTCCCTTAAACATGGCATTATTATTCCAATAATAATAATTCATTGTGTCAGGGGGCAGGAAGCCAGGTTATATATATACAGTACCTATTAGGCACATATCCTGGTTTTTATGGTCCACATTCCACTAAATATTGCATTTAAGTCTCACATAAAAATTATAGCAGTACCTTTAACGTGCCCAACTGCTTGGGCTGGACGGTAGAGCGACGGTCTCGCTTCATGCAGGTCGGCGTTCAATCCCCCGACCGTCCATAGGTGGTTGGGCACCATTCCTTTCCCCCTTACCCCCCGTGCCATCCCCAATCCTTATCCTGACCCCTTCCCAGTGCCATATTGTCGTGATTGGCTTGGCGCTTTCCCCCTAATCAAAACATAATACAATGGTTAAGGGTACAATTGCCTTGTACCCTTAACCATACACTCACAGCCACACACTTCAGCAATACCCACTTGGGCTGGACGGTAGAACGACGGTCTCGCTTCATGCAGGTCGGCGTTCAATCCCCCGACCGTCCATAAGTGGTTGGGCACCATTCCTTCCCCCCGTCCCATCCCAAATCCTTATCCTGACCCCTTATCCAGTGCCATATAGTCGTAATGACTTGGCACTTTCCCCCCCTGATAGTTCCCTTCCCTTCCTGCTCACTCAACCCAAAACGTTTTGTAGATATTTCCATTTCCAGCATAAATTGGATTATTAGAGCAACAATTTTGTACGCTTAAACTACAACCCGAATCTTGGATCATTTCCTACGAGTCCGCTGAAGTTACTCGAGATGCTAAAAAAACTCTGCATCAAAAAGATTTTGATGCATCGAACTGTATTAAAAAGAAAAACAAAATAGTTAAACTTCGATAACGGTGAAATTATCGACTGGACGGTAGAGCGACGGTAGAGCCTCTTGCAGGTCGGAGTTCAATCCCCCGACAGTCCAAGTGGTTAGACACTATTCCTTTCCCCTCGTCCCATCCCAAATCCTTGTCTCATCCCCTCCAAGTGCTATATAGTCGTAATGGCTTAACACTTTCTCCTGATAATGAACAACCTTAAGGTCAATACCCATAACTGAAAGTCACTCGATTTCATTATATTAGTAATTATTTATTACCACAACCCCCCCCTCCCCTAGGGGGGGGTTGTACATAGGACCTATTCGTTACTAAATTCTGGTACGACCTGATTGCTGCTAATTGCCCTAAATTACCCTAACTTTTTTTCTGATTAAATATTCTCATGGGCAGAAATTTTGACAACGTCCGTTAATAGCATAATAATCTATAATATACTATCATACAACGTCTCAAGCAAGATATCAAGTAAGTATTGTGAATATTAGTAATAGTTAGAGTGACTACCTGAATGAGCTTATGGAACTACCGGTTGATACAAGCACGACACACAGCAAGATCACACCAGTATAAGGGGAGGATATGATTTTCAGGGCTAGTCCTGAAAATTCTTTTCACTTGAGAATGAACCATGGAGGTTCGAAACGTTGTGCACATTGTATAAATAAGTGTAATACATTCTATAGTAATTCACTTCTTTTCTTCACCTTGAAATTACGAAAATGAGTTTTGGAGAACTCCTCATTCAGCTAAGCCCTGATGCTAAGAAAATAGTTAGAGGGATAGAAGCCCTAAATCAGAAGATAGTAAATACAGAATTTGCGGTCATATTCAATGAGACATGTTTAAAAGAAAACCTGTTGCCAGTATACACCAATATATATATATATATATATATATATATATATATATATATATATATATATATATATATATATATATATATATATATATATATATATATATATATATATATATATATATATTGGAGCGGAGTCTTGAGGTGGGTAGAATATAGTTGTGCAATAATTGGCTGTTGATTGCTGGTGTTGACTTCTTGATGTGTAGTGCCTCCAAACGTCAAGCCGTCTGCTATCGCTGTATCTATCGATGATTTCTGTGTTGTTTACTAGGATTTCTCTGGCGATGGTTTGGTTGTGGGAAGAGATTACTAGGATTTCTCTTCCCACAACCAAACCATCGCCAGAGAAATCCTAGTAAACAACACAGAAATCATCGATAGATACAGCGATAGCAGGCGGCTTGACGTTTGCGTGGCACTACACATCAAGAAGTCAACACCAGCAATATATATATATATATATATATATATATATATATATATATATATATATATATATATATATATATATATATATATATATATATATATATATATATATATATATATATCCTACCTCTAATATTAGAAAGAGGAAGTGGGAAGAGCTCATAAACATGACGGAATAGATGATGGGTTTCCCCTCTCTAGCATCATTAGCCTTCGTCTCATATTGCAGGGAGCTCTGTCAATTGCACCCTCGCTGATGGACACCCCAGTGGCGCATCCCAACTGTTCTACCCAATTAGCTTTACGTGGCCACCGCCGTAACTACCGAACCCCTGGATTATGGGGGGACGAGGTTGGGTGGGCTGGTGAACTGTGCTGAATTGGCTTACAGGGAGTTACAGTTGGCTGGAAAGGACGGGTTTGGGTTGAAGGATCTCGTGAAGCCAAGGAGGGTAATGGAGAAGAATTTGAAGGTTCGAGGTATTGCGAAAGATGAATTATTTGGAGAGCGTGGAAATGGGTAAGTTTATGGAAGGGGGCATTATCTGGAGAGCGTGGAAATGGGTAAGTTTATGGAAGGGGGAATTATTTGGAGAGCGTGGAAATGGGTAAGTTTATGGAAGGGGGAATTATTTGGAGAGCGTGGAAATGGGTAAGTTTATGGAAGGGGGGCATTATTTGGAGAGCATGGAAATGGGTAAGTTTATGGAAGGGGAATTATTTGGAGAGCATGGAAATGGGTAAGTTTATGGAAGGGGGAATTATTTGGAGAGCGTGGAAATGGGTAAGTTTATGGAAGGGGGCATTATCTGGAGAGCATGGAAATGGGTAAGGTTATGGAAGGGGAATTATTGGGAGAGCATGGAAATGGGTAAAACGCAGACGATGAGTCACAATAACGTGGCTGAAGTATGTTGACCAGACCGCACACTAGAAGGTGAAGGGACGACGACGACGACGTTTCGGTCCGTCCTGGACCATTCTCAAGTCGATTGTGATCGTTTCTCAAGACCGAAACGTCGTCGTCCCTTCACCTTCTAGTGTGTTGTCTGTTCAAAATGGGTGAGATTGAAGGAAGGGGACACTGAGAGGGACGAGACTGGATAGAAAATGCCACATAGAGCCGAACCGATTGGGGAACGGACATGAGGCGGATAGGAATGTTTATTTTGTTTATAAGAAAGATGTGTGTGTGTGTGTGTTGACCTTACGAGACGACAAGAGGGAGAGATGAGTGCTATTGAGTCAGTAGTGAAGGAAAATGGAAAAAGAAAGAGGGAAAACGAGGGAAATGAATGAAAAGAAGGAAGGAAAATGAGGGGAAAGAACTAATAGTACAAAGATAAAAAATATGAAGCTAGAGTAAGGGATGCCAGGTTCCACCTCGCTCTCCCTAGCAGTGTTCTTCTACATTGAGGTTACCTTGAGGTGCTTCCGGGGCTTAGTGTCCCCGCGGCCCGGTCGTTGACCAGGCCTCCTGGTTGCTGGACTGCTGCGGTTGCTTCTACAGTCAAAATGTTGTATAAAAGTTGAAACAGTTTATCACAAGCGCTATTTGTTACCCCCCCTTTCTTCCATCAGCCTCCGTAACGTAAGACCTTAAACAACGTCGGAAAGACGTCATTAAACGAGCATTATGTAGATGGAAAATAACCTCTATGATCACGAGCATTTAGACGCAGACAAAAAAATGAATTATCAGGAAATTTTTCACCTTAATAGAGCTCTACAAAGACTAAATTTCATCTACAAAAAAAATCAAACTTTATGAAATTGAACCCGATAAAGTGAAATGAAAAATTATCTAAAATCTATCTTATATAAGGAGCGCCCCCCCTACCTCTAAATAGTAACTAGGACCTTTCTAAATAGTACCTAGGACCTCTCTAAATAGTACCTAGGACCTCTCTAAATAGTACCTAGGACCTATTCGTTACTAAATTCTGGTACGACCTGATTGCTGCTAATTGTCCTTCATTGCTCTAAAATGTTTTTTCGGGTTAAATATTCCCAAGGGCAGGAATTTTGACGACGCCCCCTAATAGTATAATAATCTATAATATACTATCATATAACGTCCCAAGCCGAGAGATATACTATGTGGCTTAGGGTATAGTAAAGACCGGGGTTCATGTGGTGGGGTATACTGTATGTGGTATATCACACGGCTGCCAGCACTGGAGCACAGTATACTATACTGATTATATTATATATATATATTATATATATATATATATATATATATATATATATATATATATATATATATATATATATATATATATATATATATATATATATATATGATTATATATACGACCTGATTGCTGCTAATTTTCCTTCATTGCTCTAAAATGTTTTTTCGGGTTAAATATTCCCAAGGGCAGGAATTTTGACGACGCCCCCTAATAGTATAATAATCTATAATATACTATCATATAACGTCCCAAGCCGAGAGATATACTATGTGGCTTAGGGTATAGTAAAGACCGGGGTTCATGTGGTGGGGTATACTGTATGTGGTATATCACACGGCTGCCAGCACTGGAGCACAGTATACTATACTGATTATATTATATATATATATATATATATATATATATATATATATATATATATATATATATATATATATATATATATATATATATACCGATTATATTAGACGATAACATGGATTATTTTGGCAGTAGATGGCGGGATGAATTGAGTTGGCAGTAGATGATGCCTTAAGGTATACTAAGTGATGACATTCAACACACAAAATAGCTTCTCTTGGATAAATATCAGAATTTATATTATATAAACAGCAAGGTGATGACTGGCTGAGTGGGGGCGTCCAGACTTACCTTAACTATAATTGAAATTGAAATTAAGTTTATTGAGGTAAAATACACACAAAGGGATGAGGTAGCTCAAGCTATTCTCACCCCGTTCAGTACATCGTGTTAATACATACATAGACACACATCACAAACAATAAACATATTACCGAACATTCTGAGAGATAAACATATACATTTCCTCCTTTACACAAGTAACCTTAACTATATAGTCATCACTGAAGCTCGTTCCCTCCGTGACCAAATCCATGGCAATTATGACGTCACGACTACTGTAATTAGTGAAGGCATCCTAATAATTGAACATCCTAATAATTGAACATCCTAATAATTGAACATCCTAATATATGTAACCAAGAAGGATGAGGGGTAGAGTTGGATACCCACATGGGCTTATAGGTCTTCTGCAGGTTCCTTGCTTCCTAGGTTCTTACGGTGGCTGGGAGAGTGTGCTAGATGATCTGTGCAGACGAGGAGTCACAATAACGTGGCTGAAGTATGTTGACCAGACCACACACTAGAAGGTGAAGGGACGACGACGACGTTTCGGTCCGTCCTGGACCATTCTCAAGTCGATTGTGGTCCAGGACAGAACATCCAGTCGATCAGACAATCGACTGGATGTTCTAGTTTGATCTTTAAGATGGTAGAAAGTACATGAAGGTGAAGTGACTGTTTATAGCTGCTTGAGCTTGTTTGATATGTAGCGCTTAGGTGATGTCTAATCATGTCTACTCAATGTCTAATTTAATTGTCGTTAAATCTGTTGATTATTTTGGTGCTGGTGGTTAAGATACCTTTTGGTCAGGTTGCATGTAGAAATTATATTCTTTGATGGGTATAAATTGGATAAGTTTAGATTGAGAAAAGACTTGGGTAAATACTGGTTCAGTAACAGGGTTGTTGATTTGTGGAACCAATTACCGCGTAACGTGGTGGAGGTGGGGTCCCTCGATGGTTTCAAGCGTGGGTTGGACAAGTATATGAGTGGGATTGGGTGGTTATAAATAGGAGCTGCCTCGTATGGACTAATAGGCCTTCTGCAGTTGCCTTTGTTCTTATGTTCCTATGTTCTTATGAGAGAACATGACCAAACAACACCGAATTAATTGACAGATACAACGACAATAGAAGATTAGACATCGCCGAAGCACTTCACATCAAACAATCTCACCCAACAATTAACAACCATCCCTGGAAACACAAACCGAAACTGTCTCTATTTTCCGCTTGTTACAACTTTATTACAAGTTGTTCCATCTTGGCTTAACGTGTTTATGACGTATTAGAACGTTGTTACAACTTGCTATATTGGTTGTTATAACTGGTTAGGAGGTGTTAAAACTTGTTCGAACGTTGTACCAACGTCGTAGTCTCGGTGTGTGTGTGTTTGGCGGGATATTACACACAGGTACGTTGAGGTTACCTTGAGGTTACCTTGAGGTGCTTCCGGGGCTTAGCGTCCCCGCGGCCCGGTCGTCGACCAGGCCTCCTGGTTGCCGGACTGATCAACCAGGCTGTTGGACGCGGCTGCTCGCAGCCTGACGTATGAGTCACAGCCTGGTTGATCAGGTATCAACCTAGCATCGTCAAGGCCAAGACAGAATAACACAAAGATGAACATTATTGGTGCTTAAGCTGCGTTATATCCAGAACACAGAAACTTGCAGAACACAGAAACTTGCAGAACACAGAAACTTGCAGAACACAGAGAGGCAACAGAACATCGGCGTCGAAAACTATAGGTCGACAAAGCACAGACTCGGCCAGGTGCAGAGACGCCAATGGAACAGAGACGCCGATGGAACAGAGACGCCGATGGAACAGAGACGCCGATTTAACAGAGACGCCGATGGAACAGAGACGCCAGGGAGGAACAAACAAGTGGAGGGTGCCCCAGAAGTAAGCCTAACTGAGGACTGGGCAGACTGGAGTAGCCCCGGGGGATTGGGGGGGGGATTGGGGGGGCTCGTCGCTCACTATCAAGACATTATGGCAGGCAGACTCTTCGCCACTATCAAACCGTGAACTGCACTTACCTCTTGGCTCGTTCCGCCGTGGAGGAAGGGGAGCTGGAGTAGGAAGAGGGAGGAGGAGGAAGAGGAGGAGGAGGAAGAAGAGGGGGGATGGAGTGGGGGGGGAGAGGAGCAGGAGAAGTAGGAGACACAGGAGGGGGGGGGGGGGACATAAGTGAAGATTTGCTAATCATCATTGACTGTTCACCCTCATTATAGCTTGCGCCTCTCTGTTTCTCTTGGTTTAATAGCCCCCGTTATCAAGCGTTGGTTCGTTATCAGCCATCAGTTCGTTATCAAGCATCTAATCAGTCCGTTAAACCGAAGATATCATAATATTGCAGGGAATATATCAAGTATTTTTTTTTATTTCAAAGAACTTACAAAGAACACAAACCCAACCTAAACTATGCCTATATATGCACAATATGCTAATATATAATAATATTAATTCATATTTGAGAAAATTCCTCTTTTGAATGAACAGCAATTTATGAATGCGTCCATGGGGTCGACCGCTGGATGGAATGGACTTGAGCCGAGAACGGGTTGTTCACCACGTCACAATTGTAGGGTTTAAGCCACGTTAAAAATAAATGTTTGGGGGGGGGGGGCAGGTGAACCTCCTTCAGGGGTTCCGCTAAACTTTTTCAACAGTTCCCCCGAAGAGTCTCAGGGCTTCCGGCAGAAGTACATCGCGAGTAGAAAATAATATAGATTGAGAGTTCCTCGACACTTGAAGAAAGATTTTAGAAGTTCTAAAGCTGCTGGGAATGGCTGGAAAATGAGATATCTTAAAAGAGGAAGAGGTTACGAAGACAGGTGAACAGGTGGAAAAGGCACAGGTGGAGGAGCTTGTAGGGGAGGTGAGACAGGAGAAAGAATATCAAATAGGAAAAAAGCTCAATAGGAGAATAATAGGCGAATGAGGAACAGGCAAATGACTATATATATATATATATATATATATATATATATATATATATATATATATATATATATATATATATATATATATATATAAACAAATGACTAGATCTACAGCTATATTATTGCCTCGTTGTATGCAACATCAGGCAACGAATAAAGTCACTTCAAAGTGCCACACAAAGATCACTAAGCTAAGATGACCTTCAGCTCACGTCAAGGTCACCAGTGACCACTAATCTAAATTAAAAGAAGCAAAAATTCATGGTCCTGCGGTTGTAAAACTCTCAAAATGATAATTTGAAACATTAATTTTAAATTCATTGCCTCAGTAATTCATGAGCGTTGTGCTGTACTAAACGGATTGGATTCTTGACTACACAGGAGGGTACAGGAGCAGACGACATTGGACTCCTGCTAATAGGCTGGCAACCTTCTCTTCCCATAGCTTTCCCCTGGAACACGATCCACCGATCAATTTACATCCCAATCACTTAGTTCCAATCACTGCTGGGGTGAACAGGTAGGGAAGAGTTAAAGAGTGACGCCCGGACAAATTCTCCCTGCGCCAGGGCTCGAACCCAGACCAAATTGCTTGATTATCATCAGTGTTCGTGTAGAGAACGTGGTCCATGTAGCGGACATTAGCAGTCGCATGATGTCTGGGTAATAAGGAATCTTGTTGTGGTTTCAAGTTTATGTTGGTCGTAATTTTTGGTGGTGGAGTGTTTGTCCTGCTGCACTTGTCTGTAGCTTTCCTGCGGTGTGAGTTCTGACCATATGCATATAGTGAACACCCTCATTAATATACATGTATGCAAATGCACATGTAAACACTGACAGTCATATATTAAGATACATAAATACACATGTGCTTAGTTACTCGTACACACACACACACACACACACACACACACACACACGATTATATGTACAATGAAACTGTTACATATATTGAAGACACACATACACATGCTGTCATGTACTCAAATGTTCATGCATACTCACATACACATGTACAAACTCAAGCCATACACATGTACAAACCCAAGCCATACACATGCACAGACCCAAGCCATACGCATGCACAAACCCAAGCCATACACATGTACAAACCCAAGCCATACACATGCACAAACCCAAGCCATACACATGTACAAACCCAAGCCATACACATGCACAAACCCAAGCCATACACATGTACAAACCCAAGCCATACACATGCACAAACCCAAGCCATACACATGTACAAACCCAAGCCATACACATGCACAAACTCAAACAACCATTCATACCAGGACATATACATAAGCTTGCAAGAGTTAAAAACAATTAAAATTATAAGTTTTATCCATTTTTGTAGGTTTTTAAAACCCTTCCAATGAGGGTTTTGAGCCTGATCATCACCATCACTCATATGACCTAGAAAACCTAATGAGCATTATTCAAATGAAAACAATTAATGGAAATCCCGTATTCATACTTCTAATGAATGAATACACACACACACACACACACACACACACACACACACACACACACACACACACACACACACACACACACACACACACACACACAGTAGATAGAGCCCAGTAGGCTCAGGAATCTGTACACCAGTTGATTGACGGTTGAGAGGCGGGATCAAAGAGCCAAAGCTCAACCCCCTCAAGGACAAATAGGTTAATACAACTAGGTGAATACACACACACACAAACCATATTAATATACAGGACTCGCATTTGTATCCAAACTCACACACACACACACACACACACACACACACACACACACACACACACATCTATACACAAACACACACATACAAGTGCACTTAAACAAGCACGTGCACACACACACATATACTCAGACACATACACAAACGTACACTCACGTTCATAATTATTTACAGATAATGAAGAAATTCAAGTGATTTATACCCTACAAGACACAACAAGACATAACAATGAGCTGCCAACCCTTTTGTAATTCCAGAAGACACCAACTTCACAATGACAAGAGCACAAGACATCTTGTGTCATGACTTAACCCATCAGCTGTCGTTGCTTGAGACATCTGTCATGACTTAACCCATCAGCTGTCGTTGCTTGAGACATCTGTCATGACTTAACCCATCAGCTGTCGTTGCTTGAGACATCTGTCATGACTTAACCCATCAGCTGTCGTTGCTTGAGACATCTGTCATGACTTAACCCATCAGCTGTCGTTGCTTGAGACATCTGTCATGACTTAACCCATCAGCTGTCGTTGCTTGAGACATCTGTCATGACTTACCAGCTGTTATTGAATGCTGAGGCAATTACGGCTGCTGATTATCACATGTAATTACAGAGGCTGTTATGATGTTATTATTAGTAATAATATTTTGCTGTCGATAATTTCAAACGTCTTGCTTATTTTTTTGCATGTCAGTAATTTGTTTTGCAGATTAGAGATAAAGGACAGTATAGTCTTAGATAGGAAAGAAGAGTGGTTGATAGCTGTCCATCTCCTGTCTGTTCCCTTGTACCCCTCCTGTCCGGTTCCCTCTGTTGGTATTCCTGTCTATTTCCCTTTTAACCCCTCTGTCTCTCCCCTGACCGTGTCAACCGTCTTTTTCCCTGTTATTCCTCTTGTCCCCTCGCATGCCCATCATCCAGTCTTTTCCTTGTTTCTCTACTGTCAATTTCCTGTACATTCTCTGTCTCACTCCTGTTCATTCCCTGTCCCTTCCTTTCTGTTTTTCAACCCCTATCTATGCGTATTTGTGTTTTCCTGTCCACATATCACCCGTTTCATTCCTCCACGTCCTGTGACCGTCTATTCCATCCTTCTTCACTCTTACTGTCAGCCCTCTCTAGGCGTCCCCTTCTTTTACTGTCTTTTCCTTCCCATTATGCAACTGCCTATTTCCTTTCCTGTCCGCCATCTTTGCTTCCCTCCTCTACACCCCATATCTCCATCCCACTACCTGGATTTTTGTTTCCCTTTCTTTCTTCTCTCTCTCTCTCTCTCTCTCTCTCTCTCTCTCTCTCTCTCTCTCTCTCTCTCTCTCTCTCTCTCTCTCTCTCTCTCTCTCTCTCCCATAACCTCCTCGTCCACCAGTTCCTCATGCTCTGCCCTTCCTCAACTTCTCTCCCTTCCTATCTACCAATCCCCTCATCCGCCCCCCCCTCTTCCCCCCCCTTCTCCTCCTCCTCCCTCCCCCCCCACTCCCCCCTATCCCATCATTACACCGATGGAGACCATCAAAGTGTTCCGCCAGCTAGAAATGAGCCTCCGGGCCTCTCGAAGGCTAACCAATGAGCTGAGTACTATCTGTTTATTTCTAACAAATCAAACTTGACACATCCGAAATTTCCTGATTTTTTCCCAATTTTTAAAACACTTTTTGTCGTAAATAAAAAAATTATGGAAGTTTTTTGTAGGATTTTTTTTTTAATTATGATACTTTATTTGTTATTAGCATTTATTTTATTATCAATATAACTTATCTTCTTTTTATTTAATATCTAAATAACTGGATTATATTTAGATAACCCACAAAAAAGTTATATTTATTTGGTGTTGTTGAGTGACTGATGTAACTAGTTGTTAACGGGAATAACTAATCACTGGTGTTATGCATCTTATTAAGAACTAGTGTAACTATCGGAGAATAACTGGTCACGGAGATAACTGACTACTAACGCACACTGAGAGTTATTCAATGTCATAACTAGCCAAGAAAGAGCCCAACCGCTTGCAACTAACGTGATGTAATCATTTGCGTGGATATCCCTCGTTTGTCTCTGCTGCGACGGAGTAATATTGATTAAAACTGGCGTATTGATCAATTTAATTGATTACGTAGTCACTGACTGGCATATATAGCTCAATGCCTGACATACCTGGGCCATTGGCGGACATATCCGGGCCACAGGTTGGTATATCGGGCCGTGGACAGATCTATTTGGCCATTGACTGTCCCATCTGATTATCGACGGCGTATGTGGCCATTGACCCGCATAAATGGCCATTGGCTGACGTATCGGGCCGCTCCAAAATGGCGCGTGTGTCCTCCAGCAATTGCCAGAAACGCAACAGTCATGAAAAATAATGAAGATGACCGAAAAAGGTGATTGGACATTGCAGTTTTCACTGGGATTAAATTACACATGAAAACCAATACCTGTCCCCAATCAGCATTACTCCCAAAGGTACTTGTTTAATGGCTGATTGGCGCAGTCGACTCCGGATTATTATCGTCGTAAATAAAGCACTCGAGATAATTATAGCATGCTAAATTATTTTACAAAGGGGTGTTGAGCTAAGAGGCAGTCATTAGTTGAGAGTCTAGATTGGTGTGCGTGTCCGAGTTCAGTCCTCGAGAGGCGGGTTATTCAGCGTTTTCCTGTTTCCTCCCTTGTCCTTACTCTGTTTATTATTTCCTTGCTCGATTTACCCTATTCCTTGCACTATTTCCCATTTCCTTGATCTATTTACACTTTCCTTACTCTCCTCTTTCTGCTCTATTTCCCCTTTCCTTGTTCTATTTCCATTTTTCTTGTTATATTTATATTTTTCTTGTTCTATTTTCACTTTTCTTGCTCTGTTTCCATTTCCCATGCTTTATTTCCCCTTTCATTACTCTATTCCCTTCTTTCTTGCTCTCTTAATCTATCCCTATCCCTATCCTGTATTTTATCATCCCTAAATCTAAACTAAGATGTTGGTTGGATAAGACCAGCCGCCTACATGAGGGGTGAGACATCTTAAGAGGCCCCTTGGACATCGCAAGTGGCCCCTTGGACATCGCAAGTGGCCCCTTGGACATCGCAAGTGGCCACTTGGACATCGCAAGTGGCCCCGAGGTCGTACTTGAAGGGGAAGCGAAGTCGTGGGCTGGGCTCCTGCATCAAGTATCCATGCGTCGTGTATCGATTCCGAAGTCTTTTTCAAGCCTCGCTTTGACTCGACGTTAAATATTCCTTGGGGGCGAGGCCTCGAGGGAACATGAAGACGCGAGTTAACGCATTTTCGTCATCGTTAAAATTTTCTTGAGCCGTGGCTAATGATGGCCAGTGTCATGGCTGAGGGCCTCCGAGTGTTGACCTGGGGAAGAGGGGGGGTATGTCGTGGGTGAGAGGAGCCTGGGGTGGAGAGAGGGGGAGCCATGGCTGGGGTCTGGAGGCTGCACTTGTATCTCATTAAGTCCCGGACGGTAGGGGGTTTGGCGGGATGACTTTAATGACTAGTGGGTCTCTCTCTCTCTCTTTCTTTCTCTCTCTCTCTCCAGCACCTGGATCTTCGTGGTCTTCTTGCACCTGGAACCTCGAGGTCCTCCTTCATCAGGATCATAGCAATCTTCGAGCACTTGGATCTAGGTGGAGTTCTGGCATCTAAATCATGGAAATTTTGTAATATTTGGATCATGGGAGCTTTCCAGCACTTGGATTCTAGTGGTTCTCTATAAGGATCATATCCGAAGCTCTTGAGAAATTGAAACATGACACTTCTACATTAACACCTGGATTCACGTAGCAATTCAATATCATGATCAAGGCGTTCCTTTCTGCACCTGGATCCCCTGCATACTCTCAGGATCTGGATTCCAGTAATATGAAATAGGTTCTGGATACCATTAGCACGAAAAGATCTGGATTTCACTAGTCTTCCAGCACAAGTGAGAACGAATTTAAATATTATCAAAGAAGAGAAAATGAATTAGTCACTCTGGAAACTATAGACTTACGTCTCTGTACTCCAATACTCGCACGTCAAATTACACTATTCGTCTAATATATATTTCTCACACATGACGTTGCACAACTGATGCTTGATATATCCTGAATTGAACACATATATTTTTTCTTCCTGATGTAATAATATAGACTAATATGTACGAGAATCCTCACCTCACTCTCTTATCTTATATTTGCCCGTTCCTTCGTCTCTTGTAGAAGGCCAGTCACAGCCCCGCTCCTGTGCCAGGTTAGTCCACTACGGGCTCACCATAGCCCGTGCTACTTGCAACTTTTTGTTCCGAGTGGCTGAATCTAAAACAACAAGAACGTCTCTTCTGTCACACGGCTTAATATTGGTCCAAGACGGGGTCCGAAAGGTCGTTTTTACCTCACTTTCTCATGTGTGGTTTGGTCATGTACGAAAATTATTAACATTACTTTCCGGCATTTGAAACAGCAAGTCCGCCCTATTTGTTACTTCACATAAATAATGTACTAAAATTGCCCGAACCTAACCTAACCGAGAACCCAGGCATAGAAAACAATTTTGTCTGTGAGCTGCAATGATTTATAATACATTATAGTTTGTCCGATGGGGGATTGTGATGACAAATTACAATGCCCTATTCCAGAGGACAGATGAAGAGTCATTAGTTAAAGATTTCAGAGATTATGCTAACGGCATACATTAGTCCGTGCAACCAATCAATTCCAGTTTCCAGCAAAACAACCCCAAAAACCAACCAATCATTACCTACTTCTACAAGTACAATCTCTGAACCTCAAGTAATCAACGGTCTTCATCACAACTTTGTCGGTAGCTGAGCAAGAAAAAGCTTTGAAATTTCCCGCTTGTCGCCACACGAGCGTAAAAGAATTAAGTAATTATGATAACAATTTTCTCAGCAGAGCAATAATCAACGTCTTAATTTATCACTGCAACAGAAGGGAAGACCTTCAATTCATCACTTGGTTTGGATCGCTATCTTCACGAAGATATCCCTCACTAACTAGTCATTAGAGAAGAACAATTGATGGTCTTCAATCCTTGGCAAATATTGAAGATCCGTTCAAGAATCTAAACTTGAGTTTTTCTGTTGTAAATTACCAAGAAACTCTCTGAAGTTTCATCAGTCTATGACATAAAATCATCACAAGTATGTTGGTGGTTTGGTCGAGCAGTAATCATCATTACAGCGGGTCTGAAGACTCGTGATTCATCACCCGTAACGATCTAGAGACTAATCAGTCATCACGATAACGGCCTAGATATCTACATGTCATCATATCATCGTCATGAAGACGCTGACGTCCTCATTCAGCAGTCATGTCCACTAGGCAACCCACAGCAGACATCACCCTAAAAGGTCCCCACAGCAGACATCATCCTAAACGGTACCCGCAGCAGACATCACCCTAAAGGGTACCCACAACAGACGTCACCCTAAAAGGTACCCACAGCAGACATCACCCTAAAAGGTAGCCACAGCAGACATCACCCTAAAAGGTACCCACAGCAGACATCACCCCTAAAAGGTACCCACAGCAGACATCACCCCTAAAAGCTACCCACAGCAGACATCACCCCTAAAAGGCACCCACAGCAGACATCATCCTAAAAGGTCCCCACAGCAGACATCATCCTAAAAGCTACCCACAGCAGACATCAGCAGAACAACACCCGAGTACATCCCGGGCCAGGTGGCTCTGTGGAATGAAATTAGGAAACGACAAATAATCCTTACAATTAAGGAAGAATGGCGGGCAGCATCGGGGGCTCGAAGCTGAGAACAAGAAGCAGGATATAGAGAGGGGCAGCCGAAGATAGGTATGGAGGGAGAGACAGAGAGAAAGATAGGTAATCCAAGAGAGAGAGAGAGACAGAGAGAAAGATAGGTAATCCAAGAGAGAGAGAGACAGAGAGAAAGATAGGTAATCCAAGAGAGAGAGAGAGACAGAGAGAAAGATAGGTAATCCAAGAGAGAGAGAGACAGATAGGTAATCCAAGAGAGAGAGAGACAGAGAGAAAGATAGGTAATCCAAGAGAGAGAGAGACAGAGAGAAAGATAGGTAATCCAAGAGAGAGAGAGAGAGAGAAAGATAGGTAATCCAAGAGAGAGAGAGACAGAGAGAAAGATAGGTAATCCAAGAGAGAGAGAGACAGAGAGAAAGGTAGGTAATCCAAGAGAGAGAGAGAGACAGAGAGAAAGATAGGTAATCCAAGAGAGAGAGAGACAGAGAGAAAGATAGGTAATCCAAGAGAGAGAGAGAGAGAGTAGGACGGACTAAGAGGAAAATGAAGACTGTGACGGAGTCTAAGAATGAGAGAGACAGGAGACAGAAGAGGTTAACTAAGCAGGAGTGGTACAAATAAAGAGTTCTAAGAGAGAGGAAAGGGGATATAATGTTGACGAGACCACACACTAGAAGGTGAAGGGACGACGACGTTTCGGTCCGTCCTGGACCATTCTCACGTCGATTCAAGGGGATATAAGGTTAAAAAAATAAAGGCGCGAGAGAGAGAGAGAGAGAGAGAGAGAGAGAGAGAGAGAGAGAGAGAGAGAGAGAGAGAGAGAGAGAGAGAGAGAGAGAGAGAGAGAGAGAGAGAGAGAGAGAGAGAGTGAATTAAGGGGCAGAAGGGGTGATCCTCCGACAGCCCCCAAACCCTAACTCTGGCAGGATGCTCATGCTATCATTATCATGAGATATGGGCGTCGTACCACCCATTAAGGAGAGGGTAGGGAAGGATGGGGGGAAGTGGGGGGACAGTGTACGAGTAGGCTACAAGCTACCCACCATTACAGTCTCTCACAGGCCCCTACACAGAGTAGGCTACAAGCTACCCACCATTACAGTCTCTCACAGGCCCCTACACAGAGTAGGCTACAAGCTACCCACCATTACAGCCTCTCACAGGCCCCTACACAGAGTAGGCTACAAGCTACCCACCATTACAGTCCTCTCACAGGCCCCTACACAGAGTAGGCTACAAGCTACCCACCATTACAGTCTCTCACAGGCCCCTACACAGAGTAGGCTACAAGCTACCCACCATTACAGCCTCTCACAGGCCCCTACACAGAGTAGGCTACAAGCTACCCACCATTACAGTCTCTCACAGGCCCCTACACAGAGTAGGCTACAAGCTACCCACCATTACAGTCTCTCACAGGCCCCTACACAGAGTAGGCTACAAGCTACCCACCATTACAGTCTCTCACAGGCCCCTACACAGAGTAGGCTACAAGCTACCCACCATTACAGTCTCTCACAGGCCCCTACACAGTATTAGAACATCTAGCGGAACATAATATTCCACAGCTTACTGAACTCCAAAAAGCTTTACAATTTCGAACATAAATTGAAAACACCTTTTTCCAAATCACACGAGGATTCTATACGAGCTTCTACAAAGTAGGAACTGCAGAGAGAAGGTTCAAATGGAGAATAGTAACAAAGAGAGAAAATGAAAAAAGAGAGAGAGAGGGAGGGATAGAAACGAAGAGAGAGAGGGGGATGGTGGATAGACCACGTCTGGTATGGTATCTTAATACAGAATAATGATATGGTCTTACCCCTGTAAACTAGCCATTCTGCACAAGCAAAAACTAGACTCCAATTATGATCCAAATCAGAAAACGATGACCTAAGGAAATGCAACGCGGTGATCACGCCAACTGCGTTCCTGGGCTCAGAGCGTGATACATGTATACGCTCCTTGGCTCAGAGGGTGATACATGTATACGCTCCTTGGCTCGGAGCGTGATACATGTATACGCTCCTTGGCTCGGAGCGTGATACATGTATACGCTCCTGGGCTCAGAGCGTGATACATGTATACGCTCCTTGGCTCGGAGCGTGATACATGTATACGCTCCTGGGCTCAGAGCGTGATACATGTATACGCTCCTTGGCTCAGAGCGTGATACATGTATGCGCTCCTTGGCTCAGAGCGTGATACATGTATACGCTCCTTGGCTCAGAGCGTGATACATGTATACGCTCCTTGGCTCAGAGCGTGATACATGTATACGCTCCTTGGCTCAGAGCGTGATACATGTATACGCTCCTTGGCTCAGAGCGTGATACATGTATACGCTCCTTGGCTAAGAGCGTGATACATGTATACGCTCCTTAGCTAAGAGCGTGATACATGTATTCCTCTTCGGCACAGTTTGTGCCTGGGATTGAAGCTATTTCACCCTATGGCCCCTGTTACCTAACAGTAAATAGGTACCTGGGTGTTAGTCAGCTGTCACGGGCTGCTTCCTGGGGGTGGAAGCCTGGTCGAGGACCGGGCCGCGGGGACACTAAATCCCCGAAATCATCTCAAGATAACCTCAAGAGAAGTGGTACGTGGTAGTGGTGATAGTAAGGGTACGTTGTGGTGGTGGGAAGGGCACGTTGTGGTGGTGGGAAGGGCACGTTGTGGTGGTGGGAAGGGCACGTTGTGGTGGTGGGAAGGGTGGTTGATACATCATTTATAAAAGTCTAGTGGTGAAATGTACGTGGTATGTGATAGATGGTAGGTGGCGCAGGTGGGTGGAGGGGCGGGGTGTTAACACGGTAGAGGGCGCTAGTGGTGGTGGTAGTGGAGACGCGGGCGTTCGAGTCCGCAGCAGCGGCTGACACAGGACCGCACGCCCTGAGGGCTGTGGGCGTGGAGGACCAGAGGCCACTCCGGGCCTCAGCCAATCCCCACGAGAATTTTATTTCATTCCACCATTTCTCTCCTTTTTCATTTCTTTTAATCCTTAAAAAAAAGGGATTTTTCAAATCCCTGAGAATAGGCAACCCCAAGGAATGGCGTCCTTACCAATGGGGTAAATGGGATTTTTGTCCACTTTGGGATTTTGCTACGATAATTTCCTTTATTACTATGGAATGAAATTAGGTAATCGAGACATCTGAAAGAGCAGACTACGGCGGGGCCCAGCAGACTGCCTGGTATGTAATCAGACTGACGGCCGTGGAAGATTCATGGCGCACATTGTAATTCAATTGTTTCTCAAGATGGCCGCCGTGACGTAGCTGCGCAAATGGCTTCATCTGGCAGTGCGCACACCATCTGCTGCAGAATAATCCAAAAATGACTGGTCGAATCATAGGCATAGTTTCCCCCGCGCTGGGTATTATGATATGATAATAGTATATCGAGCGATGATATATCGCCCCCTCGGGTCGGGAGTAGGAGAGACGGGGGAGCGAGAGAGAGAGAGAGAGAGAGAGAGAGAGAGAGAGAGAGAGAGAGAGAGAGAGAGAGAGAGAGAGAGAGAGAGAGAGAGAGAGAGAGAGAGAGACAGAGACAGACAGACAGAGACAGAGAGAGACAGAGACAGAATCAGAGAGAGAGAAACAAAGACTGAGTCAGAGAGAGAGAGAGAGAGAGAGAGAGAGAGAGAGAGAGAGAGAGAGAGAGAGAGAGAGAGAGAGAGAGAGAGAGAGACAGAGAGAGAGAGAGAGAGAGAGACAGAGAAAGAGAGAGAGAGAGAGAGACACGCTAAGGGCACAAGGGCCGATCCGTAGCCAAGCCCCAGTCCGCTAGTGTGGCCAATCGCCGCCAAGGTCGCCCTCTTACTTAGATAAAGACGTCCACTGGCGCAGCTTCATCTCTCCTTGCATTTTTTTGCGGTGCCATGCAAGTTTTGCCGCGTAAATGAAGACCTTTGTGACTGTTGCATGTCGTGGAGGAGAACCGATGATTTTGGAGCCAGTCTTGGAGGGTTTGGCCTGGCTTGACTGCCTCAGTCGGCGCACGCATATAGCTATTAATCTGATGGGATATGTAAGTTACTGCAGAAACTAATGGCTTATATATCACCCGCTGTCTCGATACTATATTTCCTACTGATGGAAATATTCATTTTCTAAAGAAGCCAAGTGGCAGAGGTAATAGTTTTAGGGCACACTAACCTCTTTTACCTAATCCGGATCGCCAACGTTTTGCCCCCGCTTCTAAATACGGGTTTTATAATCTCCAGAAAAACTGGCTATACATGTGAATGTTAGCTATAAAAGCCTGGATGCATTGTA
>NC_091174.1:3714494-3749494 GCF_040958095.1 Procambarus clarkii
GTATCTGCACAATATGTATAATGTATGATACAGTTTTATACAGCTGAGTATATCTTGATGTGTCTTGTTGTAAGTACTGTATTTATTATACTTTATAAATCAAGTTATACTAACATTAAGAGAGAAGTGAAGGATGGGGGGGGGGGGGGAGAATATTATATATATATATATATATATATATATATATATATATATATATATATATATATATATATATATATAATGCAGTAATAATACTAATAATTTAAGGTTCTTAATTTATCGTATTATAACTTGCAATAATAAATCTTCACTGATAATGCGATAATACTGATGATAATATGATATCAATAATGACACTGAGAGTGTTCATATATCTAATTACTTCCTCCCCACAAGCTCCCTGATAACTGTGTCAGATATATGTTAGTCTAATAACCTCAGGATAACCTGATAACTGGGACTACTCCTTAATCTACATTCGTGGCTTCCCTATAATCAAAAAACATCCCCCTACCCCCCCCCCCTCCTCCCGATCGCTCAACGCTAGGTAATGATCATTTATTCACTTCATAATGATCATTTACTCATAACCTGTTAGTTACCGGACAAGATAACATGTGAACGAGCATGTAAATCATGATCATTCTAAACTAATAGTTCTCTCCACTCAAATTTAAATCAATAGCCCCCCCAAAAAATTGTACTAATTTGAATATTCGCAAAACACTCAGTCATGTATGAAGTAGCTACACGCGCATACCAGTCCAGTATAATATACAGGACGCATTATCTCACAGCAAAACACGCATGATCTCAACCACATGAATAAAATTACACGTTCGTATCCTTCCGGCAACGAGGACTCAACGTAGTGCTTATTCATAGCATTTCCACGTTCTATTCCCGAATATACTGATTTGCAGGGGCTTATTTAGCACTGGAGGTTGCACGCGCCATTGGAGAATAGTGTGCGCGCATTCTCTATCCGGACAAGCCTTGCGCATCTACTTCAGTCGGTCAGAAAGGGGAGTGTATGTAGTTCGTTCACGACGGTAACCGAACAAGGCTTGCGTATTGGGACGTTACCTGTTCTCAATAGATCAGAAAAGAGTGTATGTACCGCCTTGTGTATTTGGATCGAGACTTGGGTATGTGATGTATTTTAGTATATCAGGAGGAAGGGTTCATGGCGTTGGCGCTGTTATTTCTAGTGTCCTGTGTCTTGTGCATCACAGTCAAGTGTGTTGTTTGAGCGTCTGTTGTGTGTGTGTGGCCGTCCGTTGAACGTCTGTTTTGTGTGTGTGTGGACGTCCGTTGAACGTCTGTTTTGTGTGTGTGTGTGGACGTCCGTTGAACGTCTGTTTTGTGTGTGTGTGGCCGTCCGTTGAACGTGTCTGTTGTGTGTGTGTGTGTGGACGTCCGTTGAACGTGTCTGTTTCGCGCCGTCTGATGCTTGCTTCGCGGCGTCTGCTTCATAGCAAGTGTTGCGTCAACGCTTGTTTCATGGCGTCTGTTTGAACAGATGTCTGTTTCATTGCTTCTATTGTTCATTTACCCCCCGTCTGTTACTTGATTTACATCGTCTGTTATTTAGACATCTGTTTCGAGGCATCTGTTGCGCTATCACGATCCTGATAACTGCGACGTCCGACGGTGATGTCCGATGCAGCTAAAGGTAATGTAGCTCAAATAAAGGCATTTCACAAACATGTACATGAGTTTCCCCCCCCCATGTGTAGAAACTGTCCTTTAGGAAGGTTCTGACTCGTTTCGCGAGGCGCAGGAAAGACCAGAAACATTTAATGGCGAATTGTTCGCTATAGTGGAGGTCCCGGTCTTTGTCCGGGGCGTGAAGAACGGCGAGGCCCCGCAATATTCGCTACTCGCGATCTACCATCACATGGGGCAGGGGGAGACATCTTCACTACGCACGATCCTGATAACTGCGACATCTTAACTGTCTATAACTGGGCCCTGTAGACGGCCTTCCTTGGCCCCATTCTCCTATTCCTCATTTCCTCCGCCCTGTATTATTTACATTATTTCTATTCCTTACTTCTCCTCTTTCCATAATAACTCCTTATCCGTCCCTCATAATACACCTACTCTATCCCAGCCATCTTAGATCACCTACGCTATCCCAGGCATCTTAATCCATTTATCCCAACAAACTGGGATTCTCCGAGAGCCCATTGTCTGTGGACGGATCTTGGTAAATCAGAAACACTTCGATATGAACACGAAACACAATTATCGCCAAAATCAGGGACACGAAGATGCGAGCCAAAATAGAATTAGACTCAACAGTTATACTTTTGGCTGAATTCTGTTCAATGGCGTCCTAATGGAAAGCAGACAGACTATTACGCATCCCCTTAAGATTGATTTAATAATAATAATAATAATATTGGGAATTATAAAATGTGATTATTATGAGTATTATAATAATAATTCATATTTTTATAATAAAATAAGCATTATTAAAAGAATTATAACTTTAATTATTACTTGTATAACTTAATATTTGGGAGAAGATGAAGCAATAATAATAATAATAATAATAATAATAATAATAATAATAATAATAATAATAATACATTTACTTTAAACTTGACAAATAATTAATACAGCGAAATTATTATGCTGCAAAAATCCACTGCAATGTTGCAGTGGAAAAAAAAATGCTTTCTCATAATGCTTAACTATTTAGAAATTCAATGTTTACAAATTTTGAAAAATAACACATTTAATGAAATGTTTAAACGTTGTAAAATGCATTATTTAAAAATTATGAAATTAATAATGTCAGAATTATGAAAACGAATTTTTTTTTACTTTTCCTCGTGGATAATCCCTTCCAATTATGATAAATAATAATCAAAAAATTTCATAATCCCTTCCAATTACGAGTTTCGAATGGGACACTGAATCCCAACTAGGCAGTCTAGATATACGCATGCCCTATGAAGTCAGGTTTGCTCTTTAGCTACGAAGCTTCCGTTCTCTAGGTGATCCACTGGTCTGTTACTATATGTGCCATTAGCTTGCTGTGACTGCTGAACAGAGGTCAATGATTCATCATCCCCCAACGCTGACCTAAACACTGGTGACATATATGCAATATGAGTGACACACACACACACACACACACACACACACACACACACACACACACACACAGAGGAATCTGTACACCAGTTGATTGACGGTTGAGAGGCGGGACCAAAGAGCCAGAGCTCAACCCCCGCAAGCACAAATACGTGAGAACAAATAGAGTATACACACTCTTGGTGTGTGTGTGTGTGTGTGTGTGTGTGTGTGTGTGTGTGTGTGTGTGTGTGTGTGTGTGTGTGTGTGTGTGTGTATGTGTGTGTGTGTGTGTGTGTATGTGCGTGTCTGCGTGCACAAAGCAGCACTAGGCGCACAAAGTGGCTTATCTAACACTGCCATGTACGCGTATAGTTCACATCAGACAGGAATGCTAAGAAACCGTTGATTCGTTTGCATATTCCACCCATGATGTGGTTGAGGTCAGACTAAGAATATTAAGACCTGTTAGTATCTTTGCTGGTTTCCCCCCCTCCCAATAGCTTTAGTATGGAGGACACACACACACACACACACACACACACACACACACACACACACACACACACACACACACACACACACACACGAGTAATATGTGTCAAATTACACACAGAGACACACATCCTGAGCGCTTTCGCTTATTAACTCATTATCAATGAGAACCTTCTTGATAATGTCTTAATGTCCGAAATTGCTCAAATTTCTCGTTTTCTAACATTGTGGTTGCTTGCTCATAATGGAGTCACGTGTGTGTGTGTAATGTGTGTGCCTGCAGGATCGAGCTCTTAGCTCTTGGGCTCCGCCTTTCTAACTGACGATTATTTAATGTTCTAACTCTCGACCCCTTATTTTTTCACCTTTATATTTACTACCAGATAGTAAGTGTAGCGTCACGAGCAGATGCACGTAACGTTACCAGCACGTAAACACAACCAGAAACAGACGATAGAAAAATCATGTAAATTATATAATTTATATTACAATTCATATAATATTTTTTTCCTTCAATTTAATCCTTGATATTGAAATTTAATAATTTATATTATAATTCAATAATTTATATTATGATTTAATAATTTATATTATAATTCAATAATTTATTTTATAATTTAATGTTTGTTTGTATAATTTATATATAATATTTTCCTCCTTTAAAGCGTATATAAATCACTTGTTCAGCTGTTGCATGTTGAATGCTTCATCCATCTTATCACCACAGACACGTGACTCGTATAATGTGATGACACAATATGATTGATAAAGATTAAGCCACCCAAGAAGTGGCACGGGCATGAATAACCCGCAAAGGACACAATAAATGAACAAATAAGAACACAATACCTTACGACGTATTTATATAGACGAAATGTCCCTTGCTTAACTATTTAATGAAGACTATTATTACTCTAGAAGATCGTCCACCTGTTGATTTTCCACTGTTCAGTTGCTTATATTTCTTAAACAATTGACTAAGTCAATTACCTACCCCTTCAAGAATGTTCGATTTTCACGCATTCTTAATTATGAGTGATGAATAGCAGTGAATGGAAACACATTCTCCGGATGCATCCCACAATAGCTGATTTAATCCCAGGTGATTATTTATTGCTAGGTGAACATAAGCATCAGGGGAAAATGTCTGCCCACTTGTTTTTGGCTTGGCCGGATATCGAACCCGGGCCCCTGGGTTGTGTGTGTGTGTGTTTGTCGTGAACATCAAGATTTACTTACTTACATTTACAGTACTGGAGATTAGTGGATGAAGATTACCTGAAAATTAAATATACATTATTAATAATAATACTAATTATGATGGAAATAATAATAAATTTATTGAAGATATAAATTTAGTCGAGATAATAAAAATATATAAAATAATAAAAAGCAATCAATTTAAATCAGTAATCAAATAATAAACAAATCAATCAAATTAAAAAAAATAATAAAATCATATAAATAATCAAGCTAAAAAAATGAAAATAATATATATATATATATATATATATATATATATATATATATATATATATATATATATATATATATATATATATACACACACACACGAAGAAGAATAGTGAGAAAATCAACTGGAGTCCCTAAGAAGGATTCGAACCTATGAGCTCTGGGTATTCCTAAGCGATTTTCTATCGATTTTCGCACCGATCCACCACGTTAATGTGATTCCTTTGTTCAATAATAATAATAATAATAATAAATGCAACATTAATTAATATAGCTGTATTAAAAGCTATATACATAATCATTAAAAATAGCAAAATTAAAATATATGTGATTAATGAATGTAAGATTAATACGTAGAAAATATGAAGAAATACAATAAATTTAAAAATAGTATACATATAATAATATTGAAGATTTTTTTTTATAAGTTATACATTATCAAAATTAATAAAGCAAAAATAAAAAATAATTAAAATCAAGAATTTTTTAATATAGAAATATTAATAAAAATAGTAAAATGAATAAAAATATATCAATATACCGAAAATGATAATATGAAATAGACATATCATAAAAAAATATTAATATATAAAAATTCCATAATTAAACAAACCAGTAAAAAAAAAATAAAATTCTTACAAAACGTTAGGGATTAAATACAACTCGATATTAGTTGTAATTGTGTATAGCTTCATCATACACACCACCAATACATTGTACACATGATACAACAAAAATACACATAATACAACAATACACCACGACGGGGGTCAATACAGTGTTCCATGCATCACTATACACCTCACCACACTCACAATCCAAGGATTTTGATGTAATTTTTTGAGATGTCACTATCTGATTGGGCACCATTCCTTCCCCCCGTCCCACCCCAAATCCTTATCCTGATCCCTTCCCAATGCTTTATAGTCGTAATGGTCGTGGCGTTATATGGTATATATATATATATATATATATATATATATATATATATATATATATATATATATATATATATATATATATATATATATATATATATATAAACGTTGTTTGAAAGCCTTAAAAACGTAGACTTTGACCCATACGCTGGCTAAGCGTGAGCGTGTAAGGCTTGGCGGAGCTTGGACGTTCAGGCATGCTAAGGCTGTACACACACGTTGTCCAACAAATTCTTCGGGGCAGTCCATAAATATGAATAATCCACGACAGCTTGTTACATGTTGCGATGAGCCGAGAGGGGGTAGTGTGTGTGTGTGTAGGGGGGAGGGTGGTAGAGGGGGGGGGAATCGTTGTTCCCCTAGACAGGCTGTGAAGGTGAGTTAACGATCAACATGAGAGAGGAACATGAGCTCAGGTCTTCCCCAACGGCGGCCCCTTGGCTCGGCTCCCACTGCCTGGTTTCTATCTGATCTCAAACGTCACTACACAGCGCCGCAAGATCTCTCTCTCTCCAGCACAGAGCAGCAGGCCGTGACTGGAGAGAGAGACTCCCACGCCACCCGTTGCTAACGTATATCAACCTATACACATGTTCGCTAAAGCAGTATTGGCTATAAAATTTCGAGGGAAAACGTACCAAAGATATGAGTTAGAAGAGGGCACAAGCGGTCCCGCGATACCTGTGTATGTGTGTGTGTGTGTGGGGCGGTTGTGGTGCGGGCGGATACCGGGACATCGCCGAGTGCTGACACCTGGCGTTCGAATGCTCAACTATCCTTCACAACAAATATCAGAGAGACAGTCTGCTATTCAATTTAACATTTTCAGTCTTAATCGTCATTTGAGATATTATTTCCATCTGCAGTTAAACGTGGCTTTTAGTCATTAATCAAAGTTAACTCTCTATGTCGTCTCACGCGACAAGAGCGACTGCGTTAGTCGCTGGTAGAAGCTGCATACATAACACCGTGGAATCCATACACCCGGTATTTAATCGCCCATAAAGCGATTAATCATGGTAAGGGTGATTCCTAATGTGCGGGAAGGCGAGGGTGGTGGTGTCGGGCCCCTCCCAACAACGGCGTGCGCCCCCTGATCTCATTACTTGAATGTGAAAAAAACGACCACTAATTCACTCTGCAATTTGCTTGAATGTCACTGATCGCTGGCGAATGGCTGCAGGGCTCAGAGACTGCTCTATCAGCGGTGCCAACTGGTGCTGAATGAGGCGTCTGCCTGTTGGTGTGTGGTGACACACGCACACACGTGGATACATCAATACGCACACGTGTGTGTGTGTGAGAGAGAGAGAGAGAGAGAGAGAGAGAGAGAGAGAGAGAGAGAGAGAGAGAGAGAGAGAGAGAGAGAGAGAGAGAGAGAGAGAGGATAGAGAGAGAGAGAGAGAGAGAGAGAGAGAGAGAGAGAGAGAGAGAGAGAGAGAGAGAGAGAGAGAGAGAGAGACAGAGAGAGAGAGAGAGAGAGAGAGAGAGAGAGAGAGAGAGAGAGAGAGAGAGAGGATAGAGAGAGAGAGAGAGAGAGAGAGAGAGAGAGAGAGAGAGAGAGAGAGAGAGAGAGAGAGAGAGAGAGAGAGAGAGAGAGACAGAGAGAGAGAGAGAGAGAGAGAGAGAGAGAGAGAGAGAGAGGATAGAGAGAGAGAGAGAGAGAGAGAGAGAGAGAGAGAGAGAGAGAGAGAGAGAGAGAGAGAGAGAGAGAGAGAGAGAGAGAGAGAGAGAGAGAGAGGTTAGAGAGAGAGAGAGAGAGAGAGAGAGAGAGAGAGAGAGAGAGAGAGAGAGAGAGAGAGAGAGAGAGAGAGAGAGAGAGAGAGAGAGGGAGAGAGAGAGAGAGAGAGAGAGAGAGAGGAGAGAGAGAGAGAGAGAAAAGGATGCTAATTGAAAAGACAAATATTTTGGATAATGTCACCCATAATTTGATTGTCAGGTGCCTTGAAAACATGATAACGACGACGATAATTACACACAGAAATCACACTAACGTGATGCATCAAATGAATAAATTCACAAGGGCCGTGACGAGGATTCGAACCTGCGTCCGGGAGCATCCCAGACACTGTCTTAATCGACTGAGCTACGACAGGGTAAAAGAGTTGAAACCGAAGTTCTATTCACAAACACGACGATAATGTTTGAGTATCTGTCTGTCTAGCTTCCATAACCCCTGAGTATTTTGTATGTCTGGCTCATTTCCCAACTATTTTGAAATTCTTCAAGCTACATTAAGCCCAGATCCTACAGCATATCCCCCCCATAGATCAGTCTCTAAATTCTGCAATCAATAGAAGAACTAATTCTTCTTGGACTTCCCTGTTGAGATTCCTTGGAGAATTCTCCATCAGACTTTTCTCTTGGTTTATTGTTAGGTCGTTCTCTAACTTTCTCTAAAGTTCTCTAACTTTCTCTAAAGTTCTCTAAAAAGTTCTCTAACTTTCTCTAAAGTTCTCTAAAAAGTTCTCTAACTTTCTCTAAAGTTCTCTAAAAAGTTCTCTAACTTTCTCTAAAGTTCTCTAAAAAGCTCTCTAACTTTCTCTAAAGTTCTCTAAAAAGTTCTCTAACTTTCTCTAAAGTTCTCTAAAAAGTTCTCTAACTTTCTCTAAAGTTCTCTAAAAAGTTCTCTAACTTTCTCTAAAGTTCTCTAAAAAGTTCTCTAACTTTCTCTAAAGTTCTCTAAAAAGTTCTCTAACTTTCTCTAAAGTTCTCTAAAAAGTTCTCTAACTTTCTCTAAAGTTCTCTAACTTTCTCTAAAGTTCTCTAAAAAGTTCTCTAACTTTCTCTAAAGTTCTCTAAAAAGTTCTCTAACTTTCTCTAAAGTTCTCTAAAAAGCTCTCTAACTTTCTCTAAAGTTCTCTAAAAAGTTCTCTAACTTTCTCTAAAGTTCTCTAAAAAGTTCTCTAACTTTCTCTAAAGTTCTCTAAAAAGTTCTCTAACTTTCTCGTTCTCTAACTTAGTGTTCCGCCAGGTACCTCAACCTGGTTATCTTGCAGTACAGGAGCCTTTTGTGCCGGTCAGTCTCAAGTGATGACGGTCAGTCTAGTAGTGTATAGTCTGTCGAACCTTCCATTTTATGTCTGATCACAGTTATTCCATCATTAGACTCTAACAGGTTTTCCAGACATGACTTTTTCTCAGCCCAAGCTGGAGCTTTGTTCTGAAGATCCCCCTTTTTTAATAAGTGTTCCATTGATCAGACCACACACTAGAAGGTGAAGGGACGACGACGACGTTTCGGTCCGTCCTGGACCATTCTTAAGTCGATGATCGACTTGAGAATGGTCCAGGACGGACCGAAACGTCGTCGTCCCTTCACCTTCTAGTGTGTGGTCTGGTCAACATAATTTAGCCACGTTATTGTGACTCATCGCCTGCATAAGTGTTCCATTATTTGATTATTTCTTTATTTCTCTTGCACTTTGCATGGCGTGCTTGTTACGGAGAGCAATTGAGTGGTTGCTTTCAACTTCCTGTTGTTTAGACACGTGGTTCTTGCAACTAGTTTATACCACCTATGTCTCCAGCAAATGCAATGGAGATCACTGCGAGCGAATTATACAGGATCAAAGCGGGTTTCATTTAGCATACGAAGCGAGATTCTAACTTGTCTCTTTGTCTCGTCAAGTCCACCCTCGAGATGTTCCCTCAGCTCTTCGTCTGTCACCATTCTTGCGCTCTGTCTTATCTCCTGAGAATGTCTGTCTCCCATATCTTGTTCCTGTTTCAACCTCCATTTTAAGGTCCATTTGGAACCCCCTTCGTGAACTTGTTACATATGTTTTCCTCTCTTTCACTAGTAATTGTACACCGGTATGATCAGCCTCGACACCTGATCGTTGGATGATATCATCTGTCACTCTGTCACCTGTGGCTCGCTCTCTTGCGTCTCTCTTACATGCTGTTATGGTTGGAGGGGAGAGAGAGAGAGAGAGAGAGAGAGAGAGAGAGAGAGAGAGAGAGAGAGAGAGAGAGAGAGAGAGAGAGAGAGAGAGAGAGAGACAGACAGACAGACAGAGTCTGTGTAACATTCACTAGTAACTATGTTTGCTCTGCTTGAACACTTAATAGCTAATTCTTCAACACATTTAGGGTCAGGTCAACGGGTGAATGATAGAACCCTAATTTTGGGTTAAAGCTTCAAGTATGTTGCTAATGTGGGCTTATGGATTTCACATTACACACACACACACACACACACACACACACACACACACACACACACACACACACACACACACACACACACACACACACATTAGACATAATTTTTTCAGTGTCAGAGTAGATAACAGATGGAATGCATTAGGCAGTGATGTGGTGGAGGCTGACTCCATACACAGTTTCAAATGTAGATATGATAGAGCCCAGTAGGCTCAGGAATCTGTACACCAGTTGACTAACTGTCGAGAAGCGGAGCCAAAGAACCGAAGCTAAACCCCCGCAAGCACAACTAGGTTGAGTACACACACACACACACACACACACACACACACACACACACACACACACACACACACACACACACACTTGGTCTTGTCTTGGTCTGGTCTTGTCTTGTGACCATCGTGTTGGGTGGACGTGGGTTGGGAGCTCCTGGATCACTCGTGGAGTGGGAGGGGTAATCAGGCTACTTCGAAGTGAAAAAGACTATAAGTGAATGTACAAGTGAATGAAAAAACCTTGGGTTTTGACCAGAGCCATAAGGTAGTGAAGAAAAACAGTTTAATTAGCGTAATTCAAAATAGTTGAGGAAATACTGTGCAGTGTGAAACCAGACCTCACCGACCTCTGACCGCGTGACCTCACCTCGGCAGCAACCCTTATACCACCACTTGGGACGACGATTGGAGATTCACTCACCTATTGTGTTAGCAGATTGTGCAAGGTATTGAGGAGCGCCTTTTTGGCTAGATTGTTACTGCAATGACTAGAAGGGGTTCAAGGTCAATCACCAGCAGGGATGAGGAGGAGGACAGATTTATAGACAAATTAATAGGGAAATTTGTAGAGAGAAGGAGTGATTGGTTGGAGGATCTAATCCAGGGGATTAAAAGTGAGGTATTTCAGCAAATACAGGATGCGGTAGAGAGGCAGAAACAAGAACTTATGCTCTATGTTCAGGAAGAGATTAGGAAGGGAAGAGAGGACTGGGAGAGGGAATGTGCTCGTATCACAAACGAATTAGGAAGGTTTAGCAGCAGGGCTAAGGATAGAGGATTAGTGGGAGATGGGTTAGTGACTGCGGTTGGGATGGGGAATCCCCAGGGGACAGGCTACCAGCATGACAATGAATTCCTGAGGAGACGGTCTATTATAATACATGGATTATTCGAATCTAGGGCACCAACAAGACAAGAGAGAATAGAAACAGAAAAATACGAATTGCACGAGATATTGAGGTGTATTGGAGCAGAGATGGCAGAACGCGAGGTGGATATCAATCGACGGGTTGGACCTTACAATTGTACCAAGAAGAGACCTGTTCTGGTGCAATTCTCCAATGAGGAGGCAGTGGAGTACATAATGAGGAGCAAGCACTTACTCAGAGGAAGTGAAACCCATTACAATGTGTTTATAGAGAGGTTTATGACGAAAGATGAGCAAACAGCCCACAAAAATAGATGGCAACAACGACAACGTACTAGCCTCCCAGGTATTCTCACCTCCCAGGTCACATCCCAGGTCACCTCCCAGGTCACCTCCCAGGTCACCTCCCAGGTCGCATCCTCCCCAACTCAGCCCTCCTATACATCCCCCCTGCCTCAGCCTCCCAAAACCCCCCTGTCCCTTCCACATTTGCACCTCCACAACGATTCCCCTGCCCCTGCTACATCACACTTGTCAGCGACCCCAGTGGGTCAAGCCATGCCCTCCCCAAACCCACCTTCCCATCCCCCCTCCCCAAATACCCCTTCCCACTCCCCTGCCCCTTCTACCCCATTGACTTCAATTCCATCTACTCCATCCCAGCTTCCACTGCACCCCTCTTCCACTCACCCCCAAACCCCACCCAACCCTCATCCCTCCTATGCACCTCCAGCCCACATTTAACCCCCTCACCTTGTGACCCCCTAACACCTTCCCCCATCTCCCTCTTCCCCTCTTCTACCCCAAAACCCCCACCTACCCCCGATTCCCCCCTAACTAATATACCCTCTCTTCCACTCCCAGCACCCATGCTCCATTCTCATCTCACCTCAGTATCCCTCTTCCCCCCAACCTCTCAACCTCTATCTGACTCTCAGTCTCACTCTATTTCTCAACCCCCCTATGCTATTCAGACCCCTAACTTTCAGACCCATTATGCCCTTCCTACCCCCCTAGATGCCCAGACCCCATTCGCCTACCAGGCACTCCCAGGCACCCCCCTAGCACCCCCCCACTCGCCCCCACAGCCCCCACTTGCCCCCCAGACACCCCCCAGTTCCCCCCAGACCCCTGGTGAAAGGGGGAACTCTGACACCCGAGTTTCCAAGAAGAGTCTCAAGGTTTGGTACACCAATGCTGATGGGGTAGCCAATAAAGCAGAAGAGATAAAAGAAAGAGTTAGTGAGGCAGACCCAGACATAGTGGCAATAGTGGAAACTAAAATAAATGGCATGATCTCGGATGCAATCTTTCCAGAGGGGTACCAGGTGATAAGAAAAGAAAGGACACAGAGACAGGGAGGAGGAGTGGCACTACTAATAAAGCGGAAATGGAAGTTTGATGAGCTGGAAAATCCGGGTACCAATGAAAGCACAAGCTTCATACATGGAACCCTGACAGTGGATGGGAAGAAGATTGTAATCTTGATACTCTACAATCCCCCACCAAACAGTAGAAGGCCCAGGCAGGAGTACGAGGACAGCAACAAGACATGTATGGATGAACTGCAGAGGGCAGCAACTTTAGCGCATAGAATGAGAGCGAAGCTGCTGGTCATGGGGGACCTAAATCACGGAGAGATAGATTGGGAAACGAGGAATCCCCATGGCGGGGAGGAGACCTGGGGAGCGAAGCTGGTAGACGTTATTGACAGGAATTTCCTAACACAGCATGTGAAAGAAGATACTAGGGAAAGAGGAGGGGATACGCCCAGCCTATTAGATCTCATTATCACTCAGAATGTAGAAGACATCGAGCAGTTGGAACATGAAATACCACTAGGAGCTAGTGACCATTGTGTCCTAGCCTTTGACTACATGATGGAGCTTAAAATTGTGACCAAAGGACAAGAGGTCCGGGAAAGGAGACTTGATTACAGAAAAGGGGACTACAGAAGGATAAGGGACTACCTGGGAGAAGTGCAGTGGGAGGAAGAACTTAGAGGAAAAACAGTGCAAGGTATGATGACCCAAGTCATATTGAAATGCAAGGAGGCTGAAGATAGATTTATTCCAACAATAAAGACAAAAAGCAGGAGGGAATATAATAACCCATGGTTTAATAGACAGTGTCAGGAAGCAAAGGTGAGAAGCAGGAGGGAGTGGAGGAAGTACAGAAGACAAAGGACAGAGGACAACAGGATTAGATGTAACAGAGCTAGGAATGATTACATTAACATAAGACGAGTGTCGGAAAGAAATTATGAGAACGATATTGCAGTCAAAGCGAAAAAGCAACCAAAATTACTACATAGCCATATAAGAAGGAAGATGTCGGTAAATGACCAAGTGACAAGACTGAGGAAAACAGAAGGGGCATATACAGAAAGCGACAAGGAAATCTGCGAGGTACTGAATGCAAAATTCCATGGAGTGTTCACTACCGAGCCTGAGCAGCTCCCATTGTTAGAAGAGATTACCCAAGATGAAAGACTATCAGATATAGAGGTGACAGCAGAGGATGTAATGAAACAGTTGACAACACTGGATGCAAATAAAGCTGTTGGACCAGACAAAGTATCACCGTGGATACTTAAAGAGGCAGCGCAGGCTCTCAGCGTGCCTCTGGCGATGATCTTCAATGAGTCACTTATGTCGGGAGAATTGCCCAGTTGCTGGAAGGAGGCAAATGTCGTACCGATTTTCAAAAAGGGGGATAGGGAGGAGGCACTTAACTACAGACCCGTATCACTGACAAGCATCCCCTGCAAAATACTTGAAAGAATAATTAGGCTAAGACTTGTTGAGCACCTGGAGAGCATTGGGTTTGTAAACAAGCACCAACATGGGTTCTGGACAGGGAAATCATGCCTAACAAACCTTTTAGAATTCTATGATAAAGTAACAAGGATAAGGCAGGACAGAGAAGGCTGGGCAGACTGCATATTTCTTGACTGCCAAAAGGCCTTTGATACGGTACCGCACATGAGACTGCTATACAAACTTGAGAGGCAGGCAGGAGTAAGCGGAAAGGCCCTAGTATGGGTGAAGAACTACCTAACAGGAAGGAGCCAGAGGGTAATGGTAAGGGGCGAAAAGTCGGACTGGCGAACAGTAACAAGTGGAGTACCTCAAGGATCGGTGCTGGGACCAATTCTCTTTCTAATTTACGTAAATGATATGTTTACAGGAGTGGAATCATACATGTCAATGTTTGCAGATGACGCAAAATTAATGAGAAGAGTTGTGACAGACGAGGATTGTAGGATCCTCCAAGAGGACTTAAACAGGCTACAGAGATGGTCAGAGAAATGGCTACTGGAGTTTAACACCAGTAAATGTAAAGTTATGGAAATGGGATCAGGTGACAGGAGACCAAAGGGACAGTACACAATGAAGGGGAACAGCCTACCGGTAACGATTCGAGAAAGAGACCTGGGAGTGGATGTGACACCTAATCTAACTCCTGAGGCACATATAAATAGGATAACGACAGCAGCGTACTCTACACTGGCGAAAATTAGAACTTCATTCAGAAACCTAAATGAGGAAGCTTTTAGGGCGCTTTACACTGCCTACGTGAGACCCGTCTTAGAGTATGCCGCGCCATCATGGAGCCCCCACCTGAAGAAACACATAAAGAAACTGGAGAAGGTTCAGAGGTTTGCGACGAGGCTTGTCCCAGAGCTACGAGGGATGGGATATGAAGAGCGGCTGAAGGAACTGAACCTTACGACACTAGAGAAAAGAAGGGAGAGAGGAGATATGATAGGGACATATAAAATACTCAGGGGAATTGACAAAGTGGAAATAGATCAAATGTTCACACGTAATAATAACAGAACGAGGGGACATGGGTGGAAACTGGAAACTCAGATGAGTCACAGAGATGTTAGGAAGTTTTCTTTTAGCGTGAGAGTAGTAGAAAAATGGAATGCACTTGGGGAACAGGTTGTGGAAGCAAATACTATTCATACTTTTAAAACTAGGTATGATAGGGAAATGGGACAGGAGTCATTGCTGTAAACAACCGATAGCTAGAAAGGCGGGATCCAAGAGTCAATGCTCGATCCTGCAAGCTCATATAGGTGAGTACATATAGGTGAGTACACACACACACACATCAATATGCTACACAAATACTTCTTGCAATAATCTACACCCATTGCAGCCTGAGTGTTGCAATTATAAACAATATCCCTCCCCCTCCCCCCCCCCTCGCTCCACGAAACTGACGAGCAGAACGCGACATTTTGCACATGATAAATAAAAATTTGCATAGTGATATCACTTGATAACGTATTCACAGTGTGTGGTGGAGACTGACAAACCACCCACTTCCGTCTTAAATAATGCGAGGAATGAATTGACTTCCATGACACTAATTACCTGTCTAGCTTTGTGGATTGGTTTGTTGATCCGTAGTTGTTACACTGTGTTTGTTCCGGCTTACTAAGTGTATGTGTGTCTCTGTCTTACTAAGTGTGTTTGTGTCTGATAGCATGTTAGAGCTGTGTGTATGTGTGTAATTAGCTAGTTGTGCTTGCGGGGGGTTGAGCTTCGGCTCTTTGGTCCCGCCTCTCAACCGTCAATCTACTGGTGTACAGGTTCCTGAGCCTACTGGGGTCTTATCATATCTATATTTGAAACTGTGTATGGAGTAGCCTCCACCACATCACTGTCTAATGCATTTCATTTGCTAACTACATGATGTGTGTGTGTGTGTGTGTGTATGTGTATGTGTTCACCTAGTTGTGTTTTGAGGGGGTTGAGCTTTGCTCTTTCGGCCCGCCTCTCAACTGCCAATCAACTGTTTACTAACTACTTTTTTTCTCTCCACACCGTGTGTGTGTGTGTGTGTGTGTGTGTGTGTGTGTGTGTGTGTGTGTGTGACTCATCGCACGAGTCATGAATTTCACACATGTGCCTAAACATAAGTTTAGATTAAAATTCCTTTTGATTTAAGCTTCCGGAAGAAGCCATTCCTCTTACCACAAGACATTGCCTGGATGGGCTCACCTGTTCTCAGTGAGAAAGGCTAGCCACGTACCTCAGTCGGTCTCCAAGTTGATTGACTAACTGATAAAGATTAAGCCACCCAAGAGGCGGCACGGGCATGAATAACCCGTAATCCACCCAGTTATAGACAAGACACTCCCTAATGCATGTTTAACACTCATGACAAAACAACAAAATGCTTAGGGCCTACGGCCGTCTGAGGGCTAGGTAGGTGAACTTTCTAAATTAGAAGAAGAGAAAGCTTTAAGTGGATAGTCAGTGAGAAGGCTGCCACTACTCTTTAAGATTTCTAAGTAGGGTAATAAGTGGACACTGACCTCACCAGCTTTCTATACCTATAAGTATTGCTACATTCAGTGGAGGGAAGGCAAGTAATTTGTATGCAAATTTATCTCACTCGAAATATGTGCTTGACATATATATATATATATATATATATATATATATATATATATATATATATATATATATATATATATATATATATATATATATATATATATACTAAGTCTACTAAGAATATATGTAAGTTCTCAATACATTTTACACTAACACTGAGTACCTTCTTGACAACTATTACAGAAACATAAATTCTCTGGAGAAAATATTAATGCAAATATATATTGATACTTTTTCATTGTGAATTATTGACAATAAATTTAATCTCGTTTCACCCAACGCTTCAACCAAGTATATAGGATTAGAGTACATTTTGAGTCGGATTCAACACTGTGTCTAATAGCCAAGATCTATTTATGAATAAACCCGAGAGTGTAACAGAAAATAGATTTACATATGGTTTTTCTTTTCAGAATAAATGTCTGCTATTATTCAGATAGAGGGAGCGCCTTGGCTCAGTTTATAGTTGGTGAGGAGTGTATGAGGAAGGTGAGGAGTGAGGGAGAGAGGTGAGGGAGAATGAGATATGTGAGGGGGGGGGGAAGGGGAGAGTAAGGAAGACACATAATAAGATCAATGCCCTCTAAGTTATGACACATAAAGCCTTACGAACCACTAAGTTATGAAGGCGTCCTGTGGAAGAGTCTAAATTGATTCGTCAAGGAATCAACCAGTCAAGGTTTTTCTTAGCGCACAGAACATTCCGAAGCAGCTTTATCTCTCTCTCTCTCTCTCTCTCTCTCTCTCTCTCTCTCTCTCTCTCTCTCTCTCTCTCTCTCTCTCTCTCTCTCTCTCTCTCTAATGCTAGAAATATATACGTTTTCAACTCCTGGAAGTGTTAAACGCCTCTGAAAAAAATTTCTTTGGCATTTTTATCTATAATGATGTGTTGTATTTGCTATACTGTTAACGTCTCACGCTGCTGTCGTTACTGATACTTCTACCGTTGTTGATGTTCCTGCTTTGTTGCTATTGCTGCTGTTTATGCTGTTAACGGTATCTGTTGACGGCTGAAGCAGGCTAATATCAAGTCGATATTAATTAGTAATCATTAAATAACAACGACGCTAATTACACCAGTAATACATTATGCTGCTGCTATAATTATTTGCCAGGCATTATAGGAAGCATTGTTGGATAAGATTATTCAGCTGTGATTGTTGTCATAATTGTAGTTATTATTGGGAGCAAATAACAGCTTTAATATTGTTACAGCCCTCTAACTGCTGCTACTGTTTCACTACTGTTTAACTATTCCCACAACTGCTGCTACTGTTTCACTACTGTTTAACTATTCCCACAACTGCTGCTGCTACTTCTCCTACTCCTACAACTAATACTCCTCCTCGAAAGAAGTATTTTGATGGTTACATATGCAAGAATTATTACAGTGCCTTAAGACACCACAAGAATCAAAATAAGAACAATGACAACAAGGCAGTTACAACACTACACAACTACAACAACCATTCAAAAACGCTACAGTTACGACTATAACCACTTCAACAACTCACAATAACATCACTACAAGAAACACAATTGTTTCAAGTGCCCTTTCAGCCTCGATAATTAGTTGATCACATTTACAGGTAAATAAAGAAAAATTTACTAATGACGGTTAAACAAATATTAACAATAGAACAACTGCCTTAAACAACCTTAAAACAACCTCTAGAAACAATGAACATACACAACTTAACAGGGATTAAAGACACAGTAAGATATTTTATCACATGAAGAGTCAGTGGCAAACAGAACAGAACACCGAAATGAACAGTTACAAGAACAGTGATGAACAACACCCAGGGAGTCTGAGTGGCTGGGGTGTCTGAGTGGCTCACTGAGTGTGTGTGGTTGGCGCCCTCTGTTCCTGGTGCTGTAGCGGGGGATCAGTCCTGCAGCTGCTCGGCTGGTTCCTGAGGGCTGCGGTGGTGGGGGGGGGGGGGGGGGGGTAGTGAGAGTTAAAGAATCGTCTCTCTCTCTCTTCCTCTGTCTGTTTCTCTGTCTCTTCTCCCTGTCTTCCTCTCTCTCTCTTTCTCTGTCTGTCTCTGTCTGTCTGTTTCTCTCTCTCTCTCTCTCTCTCTCTCTCTCTCTCTCTCTCTCTCTCTCTCTCTCTCTCTCTCTCTCTCTCTCTCTCTCTCTCTCTCTCTCTCTCTCTATCTGTCTCTCTGCCCTTTTCATGTCCCTTCTGTATGTGATCTAGTGTGTGTATATGTGTATGTATATGTGTATGTGTTGAAGGGTCGTAGGTAACACATATGTCTGTGGCTGTAGTCTCTGCGGCTTCAACATCTCACATACATCATTTGCAACATCTTAAACTCTGAAGGTGTTCTGAGTGAAGGTGTTTTCTAAGTCTGCAAGATGAAAGCAGTCCTTGAGTTCGTGTGGAAGCGACAAGAGAATTGACATGTTATAGCGAACGAGGCCGGCAGGCTTGGGTTCGGAATCCTTCTATCTCTCTCTCTCTCTCTCTCTCTCTCTCTCTCTCTCTCTCTCTCTCTCTCTCTCTCTCTCTCTCTCTCTCTTCCCCTAATCATCACGTAGCGAAGGTCTGCGCGTCGGGGGCTTACTGCATTCCTCTTGTCCGTGTTGCTCGAACCTGTGATGACTGTTTCAGGACGGGGGAGGGAGGTCGACGCAGACATTAACTCCTATCGCTCAATTCGCGCTTATAAAGTAATTAACTGCTGTCTTAACCCCTTCTGGCCCTTCGCCCCATTGTTGATCCATCGGCTTGGCGGGAGATTCTAACATTAGCGCCAGGTGACGTCTGTCTGTGCTGCTTCGATGCTTCCTTCGACGCAAACTTACTCTCTACATATGAAAAAAATAATCTACAAGATGCTATTACTTAATACCTCCGCCGGATCAATTTGCTGGGAGGTTAAAAAAACAGGAAAAAAAAAAAGACTTTTAGACCGCGTCGTAAAACTGGGCAACTTACATTACGGCCGGTTGCCCGCTACGCCGCCCGGCGCCCCACGGGACAAAACATGGCCACGGCTGGACGCTGATTGGTCAGCCCACTCCCTTACGTCACCTGCCTCCCGACCTATGAGGCTGCTACGGTCGGCCGTAACCGCTCACCCCGCGCGCTGATTGGCGGAACCATGATGAATAGTGGGATACCCGCTAAGATTGATAGTCGCCAGGTAACCCAGACCCCGCGGACAGCCGTCTGCCTCTTCCTCCCAGCCCCACCAACGATATAATAAACCCACACGATAATCCCACTCCTCACTAATTGCAACCCAAAGAATATTACAGCAACCAATTCGCATTGACTATTCTATCCAGAGATATCAAAGAAGATAGCCCTCAGACGCCGGTAGGATAGTCAACACCGCTCCACTGGAGAGGTGTGGCCGGCACAAGGGACCGCGGGACCTCATCACAAGCGCCCTGGACCGTTTCTACCCCGGTGGGAAATAATGATATCGTAATTTCTATGATGAAAAGCTTATGCATACACATGAGGCGCCGCCCACGACTTGAGGGCAGGAGAGAGAGGGAGGGGGGGGGGTAGCTGGGGTCTGTGGGTAGGGAGGGAGGAAGGGGGGGGGGGGTTTAGGGCACTGTTAACGCCAGGGGGGAGCGGGGGGAGGGGGGGGAACTACATCAACGACGTCACAGCTGTTAAAAAGGTTTCCACATCATCAACACTACGGACCGTCAACACCTTTATTATAATTCTCATCACCACCAACACTACCTCCAACAATACCACAACCACCAACACTACCTCCAACAATACCACAACCACCAACACTGCCTCCAACAATACCACAACCACCAACACTGCCTCCAACAATACCACAACCACCAACACTGCCTCCAACAATACCACAACCACCAACACTACCTCCAACAATACCACAACCACCAACACTGCCTCCAACAATACCACAACCACCAACACTACCTCCAACAATACCACAACCACCAACACTACCTCCAACAATACCACAACCACCAACACTACCTCCAACAATACCACAACCACCAACACTGCCTCCAACAATACCACAACCACCAACACTGCCTCCAACAATACCACAACCACCAACACTACCTCCAACAATACCACAACCACCAACACTACCTCCAACAATACCACAACCACCAACACTACCTCCAACAATACCACAACCATCAACACTACCTCCAACAATACCACAACCACCAACACTACCTCCAACAATACCACAACCACCAACACTACCTCCAACAATACCACAACCACCAACACTACCTCCAACAGCACCACAACCACCAACACTACCTCCAACAATACCACAACCACCAACACTACATCCAACAATACCACAACCACCAACACTACCTCCAACAGCACCACAACCACCAACACTACCTCCAACAATACCACAACCACCAACACTGCCTCCAACAATACCACAACCACCAACACTGCCTCCAACAATACCACAACCACCAACACTGCCTCCAACAATACCACAACCACCAACACTGCCTCCAACAATACCACAACCACCAACACTGCCTCCAACAATACCACAACCACCAACACTGCCTCCAACAGCACCACAACCACCAACACTGCCTCCAACAATAACACAACCACCAACACTGCCTCCAACAATACCACAACCACCAACACTGCCTCCAACAATACCACAACCACCAACACTACTTCCAACAATACCACAACCACCAACACTGCCTCCAACAATACCACAACCACCAACACTACCTCCAACAATACCACAACCACCAACACTGCCTCCAACAATACCACAACCACCAACACTACCTCCAACAATACCACAACCACCAACACTGCCTCCAACAGCACCACAAACATCCCATACTAATCAAAACAGAGACCTCGCTTCACGCGGGCTAAATAGATCAAGATAATACAAAAACAAAGATTGAGAAAGATATAGAGTTAAGACAAGCCATAAAATATTGAGTTAGGAGATTTACAATAAATTCCCCAGACGAGTGAAAATCATGGCTAAACCAGAGCTTGGTACCCCAGACGGGTGAAAATCATGGCTAAACCAGAGCTTGGTACCCCCAGACGGGTGAAATTCATGACTAAACCAGAGCTTGGTACCCCAGACGGGTGAAAATCATGACTAAACCAGAGCTTGGTACCCCAGACGGGTGAAAATCATGACTAAACCAGAGCTTGGTACCCCAGACGGGTGAAAATCATGACTAAACCAGAGCTTGGTACCCCAGACGGGTGAAAATCATGACTAAACCGGAGTTTGGTACCCCCAGACGGGTGAAAATCATGACTAAACCAGAGCTTGGTACCCCAGACGGGTGAAAATCATGACTAAACCAGAGCTTGGTACCCCAGACGGGTGAAAATCATGGCTAAACCAGAGCTTGGTACCCCAGACGGGTGAAAATCATGACTAAACCAAAGCTTGGTACCCCAGGCGGGTGAAAATCATGGCTAAACCAGAGCTTGGTACCCCAGACGGGTGAAAATCATGACTAAACCAAAGCTTGGTACCCCAGGCGGGTGAAAATCATGGCTAAACCAGAGCTTGGTACCCTACAGGAGTGAATATAGTAATAATAATAAATATATACCTTCCTGTGCATACCAAAATATAACGGAGACAAAACGTCACATTTAATAATAAAAAGTGTCAAATTAATATGAATTAACAATAAAAATTCAAAACCCTGTAAATTTTGAACACTATAAAAACAAAAATTTTTTTCGAATGGAGTTAGAATCAATTCAGTGTTTCACATAGAGTTAATATTTGTTAATCTCAAGCTGTGATGAATTGAATTTATCAAGAACATGAATTTATCAAGAACATGAATTTATCAAGAACAGAAAAAAGCATATTGTTTGTTCATAGTGTATATAGAAGCTTGTCTGACATGCAGTTATTGTATATTTTTTATAGAAATATACCATATCTAGTTAGTATAATATATTTCTATGAAAATATATGTAAAAATTATATAGGAATAGTGTGTGTGTGTGTGTGTGTGTGTGTGTGTGTGTGTGTGTGTGTGTGTATGTGTGTGTGTAACTAACTACTTTACATTGATATTGTACATAAAGTCAATAATAATTTTAATATTAGTTATTAACATAAAACTGACATTTTATACTATTAAAAATATAACAAAAAACAGGAATATTAAATGTTTTACAAATGCAGTAATACAATTATTATTATTATTATTATTTTATTATTATTATTTGATTATGTTTATTAACTCTTCATGTTTAAAATTAGGTATTATTTTTATTTTCCTAGTTATTTTTATTATAATTTTCATATTATTATTGTTTTAATTTGTATGAGATAGAAAAGAGCATTGATGATAAAGAGAAGATTCAGTTGTTAGGCAGTGGTCTAGTGAAATTAGGAGAGAGAGAGAGAGAGAGAGAGAGAGAGAGAGAGAGAGAGAGAGAGAGAGAGAGAGAGAGAGAGAGAGAGAGAGAGAGAGAGAGAGAGAACGAGGATACAAAGATAAAGAAAGAAAATAAGACAATTAAGTAATTAACCAAGCACAGCATAACAAAACAAAACACACACACACACACACACAAAAGCACTGGAACCAAGTATAAAATGAATGAATATATTGCAAGCGACGAAGCAAGGCCTCAGTTTCAAACAAGGGGAGAACCCACAGACCAGCCCGGACAAATTATACGCCATTCCTATTATAAAGAGTGAAAATTGTCGGCTACGAAAAAAAGATGTGAGGTGTGCAACACGGATCTAGTCAGAATTAGAGAAAATAGGTGGGGGATGGCGGTGTGAGTATATATATTAGTGACAATAAAAATGGAGTACCTACTTCCGGTCTGGTTTGCTATTAAAAAGGTGATAATGAGGGAGAACATGAGAGGTGGAGATATATTGGATCAGGGAGTGGTGTTATGTGTGAGGAGGTGGGGTTGTTATTTGTATGTGTGTGTGTGTGTGTGTGTGTGTGTGTGTGTGTGTGTGTGTGTGTGTGTGTGTTCTCTCCTGATTGTGTTTGCGGGGGTTGAGCTTTGGCTCTTTGGTCCCGCCTCTCAACTGTCAGTCAACTGGTGTATAGGTTCCTGAGCCTACTGGGCTCTATCATATCTACATTCAGTGTGTGTGTGTGTGTGTGTGTGTATACACACACACACACACACACACACACACACACACACACACACACACACACACACACACACACACACAAAGGAATTGACAGGGTAGATAAAGACCGATTATTTAACACAAGGGGCACACACACACTAGGGGATTCAGTTGGAAATTGAGTGCCCAAATGAGCCATAGAGACATTACAACTTTTTTTTGTTTAGTGTCAGAGTGGTTGACAAATGAAATGCATTAGGCAGTGATGTGGTGAAGGCTGACTCCATACACAGTTTCAAGTGTAGATACGATAGAGCCTAGTAGGCTCAGGAACCTAAACATCAGTTGATTGACAGTTGAGAGGCGGGACCAAAGAGCCAGAGCTCAACCCCCGCAAGCACATCTAAGTACACACAGCCTAACTGGAGACGTATGTACAAAACTGAGATGCATGCCAAGTCGACAGGAAAGTTGACGCAGGGAAGAGTTGCATCTCCTACCAGTGTCGGAGTAGTCAAGTCCCAGAGAGATTTGACTAGATACCAGCAAGATACCAGAGAGATACCAGCAAGATATCGAGTCCCAGAGAGAGAGAGAGAGAGAGAGAGAGAGAGAGAGAGAGAGAGAGAGAGAGAGAGAGAGAGAGAGAGAGAGAGAGAGAGAGAGAGAGAGAGAGAGAGAGAGAAAGAGAGAGAGAGAGAGAGAGAGAGTTAACCCCTTTATCAGGGTCTCTCATCAGCAGACATTTGTCACATGCACCCAGGATCATGGACTTCCAACACCACAGTAGATGTTCCGCTGTCATTACATTTCAGCTGGATTTACCACCTCAATTCGATTACCCCACACAGGCTTTGAGGTCGCTGTAAACTTCGCACCACAGAACGGTTGTATCCCAACACCAGCACGGAGCAGGGAGAGGCCTAGCGAGTTAAAACATACAAGAAGACAAAATGAGTCGTGTGGCAAGGAATGAGACACTGTTCTCTTCCCAATTATCTTACCTATACATGGCTTACTACGGACACAGACAGACGCCACAGACACAGGCTAGGGCCACAAAGACCGCGACACAGACACAGACCGTCGCTACACACAGCCACAAGCAACAGGTACCAACAGAAACAGACTTGGGGACTTACGGACTCACACAATGCACCTACGCACCATTTCTGGAAAGAGCCCAACGCCAGGACCTCAGAGAATGGGAGACCCACATACCATAATGGGAGTAGACTGCGGTAAGATAATAGGATGTAATAATAGGAATAATGGTGGCTGATGACGGAGAGTTGGTAATAGGGAAGAGGATGTATGAAGAAGGCTTGATTTAAGTGATGTAGTGTGGACATATAGAAGGCAACAGATGGGATGGCCCAAAGATAGTTACGATGGAAAGTTGAAATCATCTTCTTCCCTTCTTCGCGTTCATTTAATATTTTTTTGTATATTTAGGTTAGGTCCTGGCCATCAGGATGTATACATTTTGTTTTTAATGCTTAGCAATCTGCATTTTTTGTGTGTAAATTGTGTGTTGTGAAGAGAGGCGGTGTTTATAGAGCTGAAGGAGCTGGTTGCGGAGGTGTAGGCAGGTGTAGGAGGTGTAGGCAGGTGTAGGAGGTGTAGGCAGGTGTAGGAGGTGTAGGCAGGTGTAGGAGGTGTAGGCAGGTGTAGGAGGTGTAGGCAGGTGTAGGAGGTGTAGGCAGGTGTAGGAGGTGTAGGCAGGGTTGGTGTAGGATGTCTGCCATTTAGGAGAACTCACCCAATTGTGATTGCAGAACTGAGCTCCTGGGCTCCGCCTTTTCAGTTGCCGTTTATCTAATGTAATGGTTCCCGATAGAGTAGATTTATAGGAAATCTATTTCTAAAACGTATGCATAAAGTTAGCAACGATTGTTGACGTTCAGAAACAATCTCAATCCAGTCGTGTATTTTGCGAGGAGCCTTCTCTAGAATTATAGTCATTGCCCTGATTATTTTGACCAATTTTGTATAATCTGGATACACCGAAATGTGGGCCTATTTCCTCTGTCAACAAACACATTCGTTGCTCACACATTAATCCCTGATTGCTACAGTCTCAATGTATCTTCACCTCTGAAGAATTCTGTACTACCTCATCTAATTTGCTCCCGGATGAACCCCGAAGCGTTTGAGCTTCTTGGGCAGTACTGTATCGCAGGATTTTTTTTCGCAAATAAGTCCATCTTTTCTACAATTTCCCGTCTAATTGTTTTCAAGTTACTATCTTCACCCTAAAGTTTCTTTGATATCTGTGGCTGGAGCCTCATAATCCTGTGTTGGTCTGATATACGTAGTGCTCAGTAGCCTAAAGAATATCTTGTTGAGATTCATAAATAAACTTTTACACTCATCAGCCTTGCAAATGCCGCTGACACTGTGCTGTTTGAGTGTATTCCAAGGAACAGTCAAGGAAATATTCACCCTGAGGTCATTTTTGTTTTTCGTACCCCATGAACTCCCCCTTACCCCATAGGTCATGCCCAGTTCCCCATTTCCACACCAACCTGTTATTCAACGTCGTGGTCTCAGACATGCAGCTCCAACCTATTGAAATACTATGTTTGGATTCTATTTCCTGACCGGAAGGTCTGGAAAGATAGTTTCAGACCACTAAACTGTATTTTTTTCAAGATCAGACCCTTTACAAGACCTTTATTTTATTTACAGAGAGAGAGAGAGAGAGAGAGAGAGAGAGAGAGAGAGAGAGAGAGAGAGAGGAGAGAGAGAGAGAGAGAGAGAGAGAGAGAGAGAAAGAGAGAGAGAGAGAAAGAGAGAGAGAGAGAGAGAGAGAGAGAGAGAGAGAGAGAGAGAGAGAGAGAGAGAGAGAGAGAGAGAGAGAGAGAGAGAGAGAGAGAAATATGTTTGTAAAATATTAAGCAAAGCAAGCAACAGGATAAATGTTAACATTGAAGAATAAAAACAGGTAGATTAAACAATGATCGTGGTGTCCCGTCTACCCAGCACTCTTTGTCATATAACGATATATTCATCCTAGTGGGTTCGACCCGTCGTTTCAATAACAAATCGCGTTTATATACGCTATACTAACCAACGAGGACCAAAAACCTTATTAATTAACAGCTCACAAATATATACATTTTCTACCCATCGAATTCAATAGGCGAGGTAGGTTGCTTGGGTTCGTACGTATCCAGCTCGGTTAGGAGGTTGGCTTTTTGACGGAGTGGCAAATAGATAGAACGAGTTGTTTAAATATACGGCCCAGACTGGGAAGCCTTACCTTGAGGTGCTTCCGGGGCTTAGTGTCCCCGCGGCCCGGTCGTCGACCAAGCCTCCTACCTTACCTCAAGAAACAACACAAAACTGGAGAAAATGCAAAGGTTTGCAAAGTGGTCTTATTCATGAACTGAGGGAATTGGACCTCACCATACAGCAAGGGTGTATGATAATCTCAAGATAATCTCAAGATAATCTCAAGATAATCTCAAGATAATCTCAAGGGGTAGACACAAAGACCTACAAGATTTTCAGGGAATTTGTTCAGGCAGGCAGAGAAGCAGAGATCATATCGAGGGAGAGAAGGGGATATATGATTGGAAAATGGAGACACAAATCACATAGATAGCAGAAAACGTCTTCGTCATGAGAATGAATTTGATGAAAGGATTGTTGATGGTAACTCAACACACAGTTCTATATGTAAACATGACAGAAAAATGGCAATTGTGTCATTGTATTAACATAAGAATACTCGAAAAGGAGGGCTTAAGAGCTGACGTTTAATCCCATAAGCACATGTAGGTGAGGACACACACACACACACACACACACACACACACACACACACACACACACACACACACACACCCTCCTCTAAATTCCTCAAGAAAAGGGTACGAGAAAGAAAAAACAAATGAGAAAATGGAAATTGTAGAAGGAACATGAGAAGTGTGATGGTTGAGACGTAGCTTCAGGGGCTCCAAGCCTCCACTACAAGGTCTTCTACCAAGCCAGACACAATAGACCTCACCAAAATGAAGTAATTCCCATTGGTGGCCACTATTGCCTCGCTCCAGTACCTCGACCGTATGGTACCTCTTGGTACCTCAATGTGTCAAACTGCCTCCCCCACCACCTTCTTCATCGGTAACAGCGATCTCTATCTCTCTCTGTGGCTAGCTACGATCTTAGAACATAGGTACATGCACAAAGCTATCACGTTAACATGATGGAGGATGGAGTCAGCACTCCTTGGTCACCCCAAGACTCCATCCTACCCCGACGATTCCCTTATCCATTCATCACATCTTTACGATTTCACTGTATCAGGAGTTAACGCAGCGCTCCTGTGGCTGAGTTTCCCATCTAGAGCCATCCCCTCTCTCTAAAATATATCTACACACCTACTTGTAATAGCACCTATATCATTTGCTGGCATGATGTAGGCTGACAACCCTCTTATTTTCGTCTGCCAACCCTGTCACTACACCACAACTTTAGCACATCTTTCGTAATTTTGAAATTTTCCAGCTTGAAACTGGAAAACAGAACCTTACAAAAGGTTCTGGCCTGGTCCAATAAGTGTCGTGGCCAATGAGTAAATGCAAAGGAAAGATAATTCTGTCCCCCACGACAGGGTGACATCTCAACCCACTTCATCCTGTTTGGAACATGCACTGTCAAACCTGTTCATTTTTGTCTTCTCTGTGTCTCTGAAGATGCTGATGAGAGCATTAGCTAAACTTACTAGATCCAGTAAAAGTAGCAAGTAGGAGAGGATTCAGCAACAGATGGGAAGAGAGAGAGAGAGAGAGAGAGAGAGAGAGAGAGAGAGAGAGAGAGAGAGAGAGAGAGAGAGAGAGAGAGAGAGAGAGAGAGAGAGAGAGAGAGATGAGATGAGAGGAAGTGAGAGAGATGGGAGAAAGAGAAATGTGTGAGAGAGATGAGAGCTGCGAGACAGGCCCTAATCTATATGGTAATCACACCTTGGTCTTGCCTCTGGCTAGATTGCTAGAAGATGAAGATTAAGACGGAGAAGATGATGAAGAAGATGAGGATGGCAAAGAACTTGAAGGTGAATATTACAACAGAAGATGAATAAAGTAAGGCAGAAAAGGGGCGATAATGGTGAAAATAATGAAAACTTGTATTACTGACGATGAATAGAACAGATGAATGATAATATATATATATATATATATATATATATATATATATATATATATATATATATATATATATATATATATATATATATATACTTTTTAATTTCAGATCTCCTTCGTAACGATCAAGAAAATGAAAAAGATAAAACTATATTTTTTAGAACTAACTATTTGGCACTATCAAGAGGAATTCCAAGGAAAGTAATTTCCATCTTTCATTTTGGGGACGTAAGAAAATTAAAAAAATCTTATGAGGAAACACTTATAAAAGAACTTGTAACACTGTGGAGGAGAAACTATTATTAGTGAAACAAAATATGGAGAATGAAATTTTAATGTTTTTTTTTGTTTTTTTTTTTTATTATTTACAGGTCAGGGTTCAATCACTAACCTTGCAAGTGGATGGGTCTCTTTCCATCCCTTTCTCCTTATGTACCAGCTCCTTGTCCTCATATCTGAGTCCCATGTCCTCAGATCTCAGCTCCTTGTCCTCATATCCCTGCTCCTTGTCCTCATATCTGAGTCCCATGTCCTCAGATCTCAGCTCCTTGTCCTCATATCCCTGCTCCTTGTCCTCATATCCTAGCTCCTTGTCCTCAGATCTCAGCTTCTTGTCCTCATATCCCAGCTCCTTGTCCTCATATCCGAGCCCCTTGTCCTCAGATCCCAGCTCCTTGTCCTCAGATCTCAGCTCCTTGTCCTCATATCCTAGCTCCTTGTCCTCATATCTCAGACCCTTGTCTTCATATTCCAGTTCCTTGTCCTCAGACCCCAGCTCCTTGTCCTCATATCCCTGCTTCTTGTCCTCGTATCCCAGCTTATTGTCCTTATATCCCTTCCATGTGCTATATAGTCGTACTGGCTGAGTGCTTTCTTCCAATAATTTATTTCTTCCTTGGGGAAAAAATTATTCTTAATACTTTATCGCTCACAATGAGAACATTAATTATTTACCATTGCTATCTGTTGGGATGTCTGTTACTAACAGACATCCCAATATATATATGGCTCAGTGTCAGGATTGGTCTTCCTGGTCTCTCCCATGTCTCAGACGCACAAAGCACGAGGGATTCTCTATAGAAGGTTTCTCCAAGAAGCTGTTTTTTTTATGGACGGGGGAAGCAACGATTCCAAAGAAGCTGTCTTTGAATCACACGTTGAGTCAGACGAAGGGGTTCTCTTTCTGACACGTAATCAGACGAGAAGAGGACTTTCTGACACGTAATCAGACGAGAAGAGGACTTTCTGACACGTAATCAGACGAGAAGAGGACTTTCTGACACGTAATCAGACGAGAAGAGGACTTTCTGACACGTAATCAGACGAGAAGGGGACTTTCTGACACACAGAGGGGCTCCCCCTTCTCATAGTAGACACATCTGGTATTTGAGTCGGACCAGAAGAATTTGCAACTGAAGACACCAGATGGCTCCGGAGAATTTGGCCCCCAGGTACACTTACTTCTCTTTCTTGCCTCCCTCGCGTCTTTCTCCACGTCTTCCTCCACCTCCTGTTTATCATCCCGTTGTTCCTGTTATACAGTAGAAGGTGATGGCAGGTGGTAATTGCTAGTCTCATTGTTAGTGTAAATAATGACGCTGATGTTGTAAAGTTGCTGAAACTATCGCAGCTGCTTCTGCCTCTGCTGAGGGTTATCTTCTTGAGGTTATCTTGAGATGATTTCGGGGCTTTTTAGTGTCCCCGCGGCCCGGTCCTCGACCAGGCCTCCACCCCCAGGAAGCAGCTCGTGACAGCTGACTAACACCCAGGTACCTATTTTACTGCTAGGTAACAGAGGCATAGGGTGAAAGAAACTCTGCCCATTGTTTCTCGCCGGCGCCTGGGATCGAATCCAAAACCACAGGATCACAAGTCCAGTGTGCTGTCCGCTCGGCCGACCGGCTCCCTGGTGGTGAAAGCGCTGCTACTCCTACCCACTCCGTCTGCACCTGTAGGCTGGCATGCATGCTATCAAGAAAATGAACCGAGCTTAACCCACTGGCCACCGATGCATGAAATGAGCCAGCATCGTCACTGTTGGCGGGCAAGACGCACAAAGGTGCACCTCTGAAGGGCTGGCAAAAACGGTCTAATGACCCGCTCTGAGACTCCAGAGGCCTCGGTGTAGAGACGGCTCGAGGAGCTAAAATGGACACGATGGACAAGATGTCTAAGATGGCCACACAACCAACTTGTCCAAAAGGGTCAAGATGGTCCCCGCTAAGTTGTCAAAGAGGGCCAAGATGGTCTGTTAACTTGTCCAAGATGGCCAAAATGTCCGCCCAAACTTGTCCAAGATGGCCAAAATGTCCGCCCCAAACTTGTCCAAGATAGCCAAAATGTCCGCCCCAAACTTGTCCAAGATGGCCAAAATGTCCGCCCAAACTTGTCCAAGATAGCCAAAATGTCCGCACCAAACTTGTCCAAGATAGCCAAAATAACCAACACGTAAGTAGTTTTGTAATTCTCAGAATTACACAAGTTAATGAGTTATTGATTGATGCCTTAAAGCAGTCGACAATAGGTTTAAATGTTAACTACATTATCCTCTAAACTAAAAAACAGTTAATCACCACGAATGGATATTAGAAACAGTATACAAAATGTAATATAATTTTAACTCCTAACTCACCAAACTATAGAATGCTGTACGCTTGACTTCTGCTCTGTTAAATAGGAAAATAGTTCCTCACTTCCTCGGGCAGTACAGAAAAATTTCCGGATGTTAAATTAATTACATAAAATAATGCAAAACTATGTCGGAAAGGTTTTTGATGATTACAAGAGGTTTCAAGTCTCCAGGTGTATGTGTGGAGGAAGGTAACTGTCAACTGTCAATCTGTTCTATAGAGGTTGATTGATAGACAGACACCCGTCCCAGAGAGAGAGAGAGAGAGAGAGAGAGAGAGAGAGAGAGATAGAGAGAGAGAGAGAGAGAGAGAGAGAGAGAGAGAGAGAGAGAGATGATAACCGTGGAGAATGGTAGAAGACATACCAATTAATATATGAAGTACTTGAAAACCTTGTTCCCCTCCACTACTCTTCCCACTCCACTACTCTTCCCCCTCCACTACCCCCCCCATCCACTACTCCCCCTCCTCCACTACTCCCCCCCTCCACCACTACTCTCCCCCCCCTCCACCACTACTCTCCCCCCCCCCTCCACTACTCCCCCCCTCCACCACTACTCTCCCCCCCCTCCACTACTCCCCTTCTCCCAACTCCTCCCTCTATTCGAGTGTGTAATTAGAGTTGGTTGTTAATTGTTGTTAGGGGTGCGGCTGTGCGCAGCCTCGGGGGAGAGGTCGTGCGCAGACTGCAGATGACGCTGGGGCCTCCTCAGCCTTCTGCTGTTGTGTCTGCTGGTGGTGGTGGTGTTGTCTGCTGGTGGTGGTGATGGTGGTGCTGTTGTCTGCTGGTGGTGGTGGTGCTGTTGTCTGCTGGTGGTGGTGGTGGTGTTGTCTGCTGGTGGTGGTGGTGTTGTTGTCTGCTGGTGATGGTGCTGTTGTCTGCTGCTGGTGGTGGTGCTGTTGTCTGCTGCTGGTGGTGGTGCTGTTGTCTGCTGCTGGTGGTGGTGCTGTTGTCTGCTGGTGGTGGTGGTGCTGTTGTCTGCTGCTGGTGGTGGTGCTATTGTCTGCTGGTAGTGGTGGTGGTGTTGTCTGCTGGTGGTGGTGGTGGTGTTGTCTGGTGGTGGTGGTGTTGTCTGCTGGTGGTGGTGGTGGTGTTGTCTGCTGGTGGTGGTGGTGCTGTTGTCTGCTGGTGGTGGTGGTGTTGTCTGCTGGTGGTGGTGGTGGTGTTGTCTGCTGGTGGTGGTGGTGGTGTTGTCTGCTGGTGGTGGTGGTGGTGTTGTCTGCTGGTGGTGGTGGTGGTGTTGTCTGCTGGTGGTGGTGGTGGTGTTGTCTGCTGGTGGTGGTGGTGGTGTTGTCTGCTGGTGGTGGTGGTGGTGTTGTCTGCTGGTGGTGGTGGTGGTGTTGTCTGCTGGTGATGGTGCTGTTGTCTGCTGGTGATGGTGCTGTTGTCTGGTGGTGGTGGTGTTGTCTGCTGGTGGTGGTGGTGGTGTTGTCTGCTGGTGGTGGTGGTGGTGCTGTCTGCTGGTGATGGTGCTGTTGTCTGCTGGTGATGGTGCTGTTGTCTGCTGCTGGTGGTGGTGGTGTTGTCTGCTGGTGGTGGTGGTGGTGTTGTCTGCTGGTGGTGGTGGTGCTGTTGTCTGCTGGTGGTGGTGGTGCTGTTGTCTGCTGGTGGTGGTGGTGGTGTTGTCTGCTGGTGGTGGTGGTGGTGTTGTCTGCTGGTGGTGGTGGTGGTGGTGTTGTCTGCTGGTGGTGGTGGTGGTGTTGTCTGGTGGTGGTGGTGGTGCTGTTGTCTGCTGGTGGTGGTGGTGCTGCTGTCTGCTGCTGCTGGTGGTGGTGCTGTTGTGTGTGTCTGCTGGTGGTGGTGGTGCTGTTGTGTGTGTTTCTGCTGGTGGTGGTGGTGCTGTTGTGTGTGTCTGCTGGTGGTGGTGGTAATGGTACTGTTGTCTGCTGGTGGTGGTGGTGTTGTTGTGTGTGTCTGCTGGTGGTGGTGGTGGTAATGGTGCTGTTGTCTGGTGGTGGTGGTGGTGCTGTTGTCTGCTACTGTTTCTCCCCCACCATGGTACCCCTGGCTACTGTTTCTGCCCCACTATGGTACCCTGGCTACTGTTTCTGCCCCCACCATGGTACCATGGCTACTGTTTCTGCCCCAATATGGTACCCTGGCTACTGTTTCTCCCCCATCATGGTACCCTGGCTACTGTCTCTCTCCTACCATGGCTACTGAGTAGACTCCAATCCCTGGTATGTGGATATGGGAAAGAGTTGACTGTCAATCAGCTCTAGTTATGGGAGAGATTGATGGATCTGACACCTGAAATAGACACCTGCCCCAGTCACCTGCCCTAGACACCTGCCCCAGACACCTGGCCCCAAAGTCCTGTCCTAAATACCTGTCCCAGACACCTGGCCCCAAAGACCTGTCCTAAATACATGCTTCAGATATCTGCCTCATGCTTTCCAAGATGTGATATAATATTGGGGGTGAAACTGATTTGTTTGTTTGAGAAAGTGTTTTTATATTTCTCATTTGAGTTTGTAAGATGGAGCTGTGGCTCCTGGGCGCCGTCTTTGTAAATTCTTTGTCTGGCATGACGACTCCTGAGTCTTTGTTTCGTATTGTATGTTTTTTTTTTTGTGTATATTTATGGATATAACCTCAGATATCTTTTTTTTATTACAGTTCATTCCCGAGAAATTTACATTCTCATGCTGGGGGATAGCGTTCATAATAGTTGATATCTTAGCGTATGATAGCGATGTGATGTTGGTTATATGTTAGTTCAACGTTAGGTTTGCTGACAATGGTAGTTATCTTCCCTTAGTTTTGCGTTATCTTTCTGGATTGTTTATAGCTGTTTTCATCTTTTAACTTCGTACACCTACCTGTGTTTAAGTCTAGAAGCCATTTGTCAAACTAGTATTACTATGTTCTCAGGTTCATGTATATATATATATATATATATATATATATATATATATATATATATATATATATATATATATATATATATATATATATATATATATATATATAATTTCGTACCTAGTAGCCAGAACTCACTTCTCAGCCTACTATGCAAGGCCCGATTTGCCTAATAAGCCAAGTTTTCATGAATTAATTGTTTTTCGACTACCTAACCTACCTAACCTAACCTAACCTAACTTTTTCGGCTACCTAACCTAACCTAAACTATAAAGATAGGTTAGGTTAGGTTAGGTAGGGTTGGTTAGGTTCGGTCATATATCTACGTTAATTTTAACTCCAATAAAAAAAAATTGACCTCATACATAATGAAATGGGTAGCTTTATCATTTCATAAGAAAAAAAATTAGAGAAAATATATTAATTCAGGAAAACTTGGCTTATTAGGCAAATCGGGTCTTGCATAGTAGGCTGAGAAGTGAGTTCTGGCTACTAGGTACGACATATATATATATATATATATATATATATATATATATATAT
>NC_091174.1:3756994-3808263 GCF_040958095.1 Procambarus clarkii
TCCAAACACAGGTAAGAAAAACAATGTATTTTGAGCAAAACAAATGGTAGCCTTAACCATCACAGACCTTGAACGCGTAATTATAAATAAACAATTCAGATTTCAGAGGCTATATGAGAGTAAAAGTTAATTATTACACTTCATGCTAAAATGGTGTATGTATCAATGTCTGTCTGTATGGGGGAGGGGGTGGGGAGGGGGTATATGTAGGGGAGGGGACGAAGGGAAGGGGGAGTAGGGCAAGTGGAGAGGTTAAGGGGAAGGGAGGAGGGGGGTTTTAACGATGGGGAGCAGGGGGGGCGGTGTAATTATCCCCGAATGAGCCTTGTAGCAACACCTGGGAACCAATTTTATTCGTAAAAATAGCATTAATAATGTTATTATTAACATTATTACTAGCAATAATTAAAATAATTATAATTGATTTTTTTAATTATTTGTATTGTTATATCATCACAATTACAATTATTTGTTAAATTTATTTGTTTTGATTTTTTTCGGGTCGGGTGTTCGAGTCTACTTTGAAGTTTACCACTTAAAACTGTACAGTTTACACCAGTTACATATATTTTAAATACTAGATGGATACCCGGCAGTGCCCGGGTCGACGCAAGTATCCCAGTACACCAATCTTCCACTAAATTATAAGTAGCTAAGTAAACTTTGACTCATAACATGAAAAAAAATATATATAATATAATTAGATTAAGAAAAGAATTGAATAATATTGTATTTTTGCGAAATAATTTTAACAAAGATTTGCCAATCGTCGAATTATTCTTATTATCAGTATTATTCACCAACTTTAATGAATAATGACGTACTAAATCTAATAAAGATCTAAGAGTTTCAGCAACGTTGAACGTCAGTAAAAGGTGATAGAACGAATTATTATGAAAACTGAACAATGAGAGAGAGAAAAAAAAATTCGTGAAAACTAAATACATGTTCATTACACGTAGAAAGCTGTTGTTAACTAGACAGCTCTCTGATGAACTTACAAGCCTTGTGAGGGTTAAAAACTTTTCTCCCCTCAACATTAACAAGATAACATTTTGAACAGCAATAAAGGCGAGTAAAGAAATAATAATGATTTATTTTTTAATCAGCCCTTTGATTAAATTCATAATAGAATATTACATACCAATCAATATTATTTATGATTTCTCTCATATATATAGATAACACCTGTGTTGGGAGATGTAGTTCTTCGTAATGAACAAATACACAAGGGCTGTGACTTGGGTTCGAACCTAAGTTCATGTGAATCTGTCTATTTGATGCGTCACGCTATTGTGATTTCTGTGTGTAGTTCTTCGAATCATTCAATCCTTCCCAACATCTTAGACCATAGTTTTTGTTGGGTCAACAGGCAGCGCGGTGAAGGAACGGTGCCCAGTCAATCCTCCCTGTCCTGGGTACGTTTGCGTCTGGTACAGGTGAGGACGCTAACCGCTCAACCACAGAAACCTTCGGTGATGTGTTTATATATTTGGTCTATAATTACCTGTCTGGAACGAGATGCATTTAACAGTAAATAATGAGAGTTAGCAGATCATTCCACTATTGCAAGATAACAGGCTGTGATTGAGTCTGGCTCTGTGATTGTGTCTGGCTCTGTGATTGTCTGGCTCTGTGATTGTCTGGCTCTGTGATTGTCTGGCTCTGTGATTGTGCCTGGATCTGTGATTGTCTGGCTCTGTGATTGTGTCTGGCTCTGTGATTGTCTGGCTCTGTGATTGTGCCTGGATCTGTGATTGTGCCTGGGTCTGTGATTGTGCCTGGGTCTGCGATTGTGCCTGGGTCTGTGATTGTCTGGCTCTGTGATGGTGTTTGGCTCTGTGATTGTGTCTGGCTCTGTAATTGTGTCTGGCTCTGTGATTGTGTCTGGCTCTGTAATTGTGTCTGGCTCTGTGATTGTGTCTGGCTCTGTGATTGTCTGGCTCTGTGATTGTGTCTGGCTCTGTGATTGTGCCTGGCTCTGTGATTGTGTCTGCATTCATTCTTGCTTATCAGCCTTTCATTTGTCTCTCTGTTTCCGGTACTATGGCGGGTAACTTAACAGACGTGAGATCACTGGAGTGTTTCAAGCGCAGGTTAGACATGAATGAATGAGTGTGGGTGGATAGGAGCTGCCTCATATGGGGCCAATAGACCTGCGGTTTCTTCTATCCTTTCGGTCCTATGTTTGTATGTTCCTATGTATCTCACGTGTGTATATATATATATATATATATATATATATATATATATATATATATATATATATATATATATATATATATATATATATATATGTCGTACCTAGTAGCCAGAACTCACTTCTGAGCCTACTATGCAAGGCCCGATTTGCCTAATAAGCCAAGTTTTCATGAATTAATTGCTTTTCGACTACCTAACCTACCTAACCTAACCTAACCTAACTTTTTCGGCTACCTAACCTAACCTAACCTATAAAGATAGGTTAGGTTAGGTTATGTAGGGTTGGTTAGGTTCGGTCATATATCTACGTTAATTTTAACTCCAATAAAAAAAAATTGACCTCTTACATAATGAAATGGGTTGCTTTATGATTTCATAAGAAAAAAATTAGAGAAAATATATTAATTCATGAAAACTTGGCTTATTAGGCAAATCGGGCCTTGCATTGTAGGCTGAAAAGTGAGTTCTGGCTACTAGGTACGACATATATATATAATGTCGTACCTAGTAGCCAGAACTCACTTCTCAGCCTACTATTCAAGGCCCGATTTGCCTAATAAGCCAAGTTTTCCTGAATTAATATATTTACTATAATTTTTTTCTTATGAAATGATAAAGCAACCCTTTTCTCTATGTATGAGGTCAATTTTTTTTTATTGGAGTTAAAATTAACGTAGATATATGACCGAACCTAACCAACCCTACCTAACCTAACCTAACCTATATTTATAGGTAAGGTTAGGTTAGGTAGCCAAAAAAAGCTAGGTTAGGTTAGGTTAGGTAGGTTAGGTAGACGAAAAAACATTAATTCATGAAAACTTGGCTTATTAGGCAAATCGGGCCTTGAATAGTAGGCTGAGAAGTGCGTTCTGGCTATTAGGTACGACATATATATATATATATATATATATATATATATATATATATATATATATATATATATATATATATATATATATATATATATATATATATTACAATAGCATTTTGTTACATTAAACTGCTAGAAGCGGTGGTGGGAAGGGAAGGAGAGAGAGAGAGAGACAGAGATAAGAATCAAAATAATATAAGAAGGAAAAGATAAAATATTTGAAGATCGCATTCTCGGGGATACCAAAATAGCTTAATGGGTTTAATGGCCGCCATGGGACACCCCCACACGGGAAGACCATCACCCCTCACTCCTCCTTCTCCATGATGAGTACACACACATCATCATGATGATGTACACACGGGGCATAAATATACCCAACAATTAATCGTCAGGGAACCTGCACAAGGGTATGATACGAGCAGTTACATCGCTCTCCTCTCAATTATCTCCGGCGTCTGTACCCCGTGGAAATTTACAAGTAAAAAGCGTTAATTGGCAGATAATGGCTGGAAGACGGGTTCATTCTCCCCCTCCCCCCTCCCCATCCACCCCAATCCTTCTCCGACCCCCAATCACCCCCTCCCCCCCCTCCCAGAGGGGATTAGTTACAAGGTGAGTCTCGTATATCAAGCAAGTTGATGATGGAACGTCTGCATTTAACCCGATGATGGGCCGGAATGTTGACTTATTTGGTGAGATGCCTAATGTTTACATTTGAACAGCTGTGATGGACCAGCTGTAGAGATATCTGGGGCATAACTTATGTTTACATTTGAACAGCTGATGCTCTAGACAGCTGATCTGACCGAGAGGTTCTATATATCTACGTCTTGTCATCTGGGGCTTATCAACAATGCTCCAGGTGTCTGTGCTCCAGACACCTGGCTCTCCAGACTCTGCTCCAGACACTCCAGACTCTGTGCTCCAGACACTCTTCTGTTCCTTGCAGCAAAGTATCTTTTCCATACCTCAAAAAGAGAAGTAAGAAGTTCACAAAGACATTGCATAAAAACATCAGTTGTCAACCATGTGGAAATGTTGTAAAGGAAATTACCTGTCTATTATGGTATAAATGAATGTCTCGATACTTACCAACCATTCCCCCTTACCAACCACCCCCCTTATTCCACCCCCTTATAACCTCCCCTCCCCCTGTAAGACCACTTACAGGTACTCACAGGACCTCTCACTAACCACTTAAACCACCTGCAGGTGTAAAAAGTGAGGTACCGTGGATAAAACAGGAGGTAACCGAGTATCCTCCACTCAAAAGCCACTTTAATGGATGGGGATGTGGTGGGGGGGGTGGTTGTGGTGGGTTGTGGTTGTGGGGGGGTGGTGGTTGTGGGGGTAGTGGGTTGTGGTTGTGGGGGGGTGGAGTGCATGACAGCTGAGTGGTATCAACGTAGCAGTAGACACGAGATCAGGAAACTGTGGTTGTTAATAGGATGGTGGTAGGAAGCCACGTGTTGCTTTGACTGGTTGGGATTACATGTTAGTGGCGATGGTGGTAGTGGCTGGAGGGAGCGGGGAAGGGGGGGCTGGTTGTGGTAGTGGTTCTGGTACATGGTAGTCGCCGATAATTGTGGTTAAGAGACGAGGGGGTATATTGAACACAGAGGGGGTGTGGTAGCTATGGTTTTGAGAATATATTACATAATAGTGGTTGTGGTAGTAATAGGGATTGTTGTAGTATTAACAGTGATAGGAATAGATATCGTAGCTTGAAAAACAAAAATAAAAGGTGACCACAAATGCCTATTATTCCTGAATTGGTAGAGTAGATAGACAACTACTGAGGTCAGTAGATAGGTAGTTATATATACAAGTAGATAACAGATAGATAGCCAGTGGTGCAGGAGTTAATGCAGATAGGTAAGTTAGCTGGTAATTATATAGCCAGGAAGTTGCTATATATTTATCAGAATGAATGAGACATATGAACGTAAGTAGGTAGGTAGATAGCTGGGTGAATGAAATTGGCTTGTAAGCAGAGTGAGGTAGGTGAGTCAAATTGATATGTAAATGGGTGAAGTAGGTGGGGAAGAGGTTGTAGCCTATTTGATGGGTTGAGACAGGACCAGGGAGGGGGAAGTGGGGTATACAGTTTACCACAATTTCAGTGGTAGAAGCCAATGAGGCAATCCAGGAAGTAAATTTCTAGGTGTTTAGAGGCCGTAAACTATGATTGCTCTTGGTAACTGAGGGTGATAAAATTGAGTGAAATTTTGCGGTTGGTCGACGTTATAGTTATTTTTTTTTAACCCCGGACTGAGAAGGAATTACATTTGAGGTGGGGGAGGGGGGGGGGGAGGAGATTAGTAATGGCCGAATTGCTTGTTGGGAGAGGTAATGACTCCTACCGTCAAGGGTGATAATGATACAATTGTAATGACGATTGGGGGGAAATACTAATCATTATGGTAATCTGTTATCTAATAAACATGCGGGACAAGGTGCTGGTAAACCAACGAGGGAACACAACACGCACGCACGCACGCACACACACACACACACACACACACACACACAGCCCAGTAGGCTCAGGAATCTGTACACCAGGTGATTGACGGTTGAGAGGCGGGACCAAAGAGCAAAAGCTCAACCCCCGCAAGCACAATTAGGTGAGTACAATTAGGTGAGTACAATTAGGTGAGTACAATTAGGTGAGTACACACACACACACACACGTTACCAATCTCCTTATAATAATACACTTCACACTAACGAAGATGCTCAACACAATAGAGTTTAGTTATTAAAAATGGTTTCGAAAGGTTCCCGACATCATTTCCAATATTTGGTGACGAATGATATTAAAATATTAATAATAGAATTAATGACTGAGGTGAAGGAGTCATAAAATATTTGTAGTGTGTATTTATAATACAAATACACCCTTAGCAAGAGGGGGAGAGGGAGAGAGAGAGAGAGAGAGAGAGAGAGAGAGAGAGAGAGAGAGAGAGAGAGAGAGAGAGAGAGAGAGAGAGAGAGAGAGAGAGAGCAAGAAAAACAGCAAGCCCTAGTAATGAATGAACTAAACAGCATTGCTTGCCATTACTGAAACTCGAATATTATCTAACAACACCAACTTGCCTGTCCTCGATCTTCATCTTGAGGTGCTTCCGGGGCTTAGTGTCCCCGCGGCCCGGTCGTCGACCAGGCCTCCTGGTTGCTGGACTGATCAACCAGGCTGTTAGACGCGGCTGCTTCAGAATGAGAGTGCAATAATGCCTCGATGGCATTAAAAATCTAATTCCTTCACCGGTAGAGTCACGTTCCAATTACCTGGTTCCTCTTCCCCATTAGCCACGGGGCTCGTTCGGTAATTATCTCGCTACTCGGCTGTTGTTGATCGCCCTTGTTCTGTTCTATGGGGAACATTTGTAGACGTTCTGTGATCTTTAGAGATCTATTTATTAGCCCCCCCCCCAGCCACTCCGAGGTTCCAAGATCTATTTCGGCAGCATTTGTCGTAAGTTCCATCGACTGCTTCGGCCCGTGGAGTAAGTTCCATCGACGGCTTCAGCCCGTGGAGTAAGTTCCATCGACGGCTTTAGCCCGTGGAGTAAGTTCCATCGACGGCTTCAGCCCGTGGAGAAAGTTCCATCGACGGCTTCAGCCCGTGGAGTAAGTTCCATCGACGGCTTTAGCCCGTGGAGTAAGTTCCATCGACGGTTTCAGCCCGTGGAGTAAGTTCCATCGACGGCTTCGGCCCGTGGAGTAAGTTCCATCAATTTCTTCAGAGGTCGCCTAGTGCTTCTGGCGGATATGATTTTTTTCCAGTCATTGAAAACCAATTTTTTTTCGTTCATTCAACCCTTTTTATTCACGAATTATGCCTTTGTCTTTATCTGCCCCTTATCTACATTATTCCTTGATTTCCGTGTGTGTGATTTCCCCTAACTGTTTGAACTTGCGGGGCGGAAAGTGTAAGAGATAAAAGAGAGAGAAAGAGAGAGTTTGTAAGAGCCGAGACAAATAGACAGACTTCAAATAGACAATTTAAGTCAAAAAATGTGTGTGAGAGAAGAGAATGAGAACCACGAGAGAAATGAGAGAGAGAGAGAGAGAGAGAGAGAGAGAGAGAGAGAGAGAGAGAGAGAGAGAGAGAGAGAGAGAGAGAGAGAGAGAACCCCCCTAGTGAGAGTTGCATATAGGGAGAAGGTGTGCCAAGGAGATGAAGATGCAGATAAGGGGGCACAGAGAAGGTAAACAGAGGGAGGCTGAGAGTGCAATGGAGGAGGGGGGGGGGAGGGGAGAGGGGAGGAAGGGGGGGCTTGTTATCTCTGTGCAATCAGACCATCCTCCTCTCGTCCGGAGAATCTGACAGGTAACTCGTAGGGAGGTTGGCAGCCATCTTTTATATCCCCCCTCCCCCCCCCCCTCTTCCCTTCTTCCGTCCCCCCTGCTGAGTCTTGGTACTAACCCTTAATCCTTCCTTCCTTCCTTCCTTCCTTCCTTCCTTCCTTCCTTCCTTCCTTCCTTCCTTCCTTCCTTCCTTCCTTCCTTCCTTCCTTCGCCTTCTCTCCTCCCCCCCCTTTCTACATCTCCATCTCTGTTAATCTATCTCTCTATATATTCAGAGTATCTCACTATATGTTTTTAATCTTTGTAATCATTCTCTTGTGTCTTGTTTGTTCCTACAGATTCCACCTATACGTACACACACACACACACACACACACACACACACACACACACACACACAAAGAAACAACTTTCATAAAGAAACTAAGAAAAAGAAAGAAACGTCAGAAAGAACTTTTTCAGTGTCAGAGTAGTAGATAAATGGCATGCATTAGGCAGTGATGTGGTGGAGGCTGACTCCATACACAGTTTCAAGTGTAGATATGATAGAGCCCAATAGGCTCAGGAACCTGTACACCAGTTGATTGACAGTTGAGAGTCGGGACCAAAGAGCCAGAGCTCAACCCCCGCAAACACAACTAGGTGAGTACACACACACACACACACACACACACACACACACACACACACACACACACACACACACCCACACACACACACACACACACACACACACACACACACACACCCACACACACACACAGACACACACACACACACACACACACACACACACACACACACACACACACACACACACACCCACACACACACACAGACACACACACACACACACACACACACACACACACACACACACACACACACACACACACCCACACACACACACACACACACACACACACACACACACACACCCACACACACACACACACACACACACACACACACACACACACACACACACACACACACACACACACACACCCACACACACACACACACACACACACACACACACACACACACCCACACACACACACACACACACACACACACACACACACACACACACACACACACACACACACACACACGTGGCGAAGGCACAAAACCACAAATTACCTTATCAAGTCAAATTTATGACCCAATGAACGTATTGAGACCCGGAAAAAAAGTGCAACGTTAAACAACCCTCTTAAAAAAGAAACAAATTTAAAAACATAAAAAAGCAGGAAATCTTATCAAAATAAATCTCACTGATCTTCTAGTTCTTTGTAATACGCTGATGAGATTTTTTTACATTCCTTTTTTCATTCCAGGAGGAAAGATGCCGAGGATTGGGGGGATTGGGGGGATTGGGGGATTAGAGTGTGGTGTCGAGTTGTGGTCGCGGCCGTAGCGTCTGAGGACGATTCATCATGATAGCTTTATATGCTAGGTGGTAAAGGGAAGATAGCAGTTGACGATCCATTCTTCTGTTGGCCTCACACAGTGATGATCCTTGAAGTGTTCCTGCTTGCCTTACGGCACTGGGGATGGCTTAGTGTGTACTCACCTATTTGTACTCACCTATTTGTGCTTGCGGGGGTTGAGCTTTGGCTCTTTGGTCCCGCCTCTCAACTGTCAATCAACTGGTGTACAGATTCCTGAGCCTACTGGGCTCTATCATATTTACATTTAAAACTGTGTATGGAGTCAGCCTCCACCACATCACTGCCTAATGCATTTCATCTGTTAACTACTCTGACACTAAAAAAGTTCCTTCTAACGTCTCTGTGGCTCATGTGGGTACTCAGTCTCCACCTGTGTCCCCTTGTTCGCGTACCACCTGTGTTAAATAGTTTATCTTATCTACCTTGTCAATTCCTCTGAGAAATTTGTTGGTAGTGATCATGTCTCCTCTTACTCTTCTGTCTTCCAGTGTCGTGAGGTGCAGCTCACGCAGCCTTTCCTCATAACTCATGCCTCTTAGTTCTGAGACTAGTCTAGTGGCATACCTTTGAACTTTTTCCAGCTTCGTCTTGTGCTTGACAAGGTATGGGCTCCATGCTGGCGATGCATACACCAGGATTGGTCTTACATATACTGTGTACAAGATTCTGAATGATACCTTACACAGGTTCCTGAAGGCTGTTCTGATGTTGGCCAGCCTCGCGTATGCCGCACATGTAATTCTTCTCATGTGGTCTTCAGGAGACAGGTTTGGTGTGATATCAACTCCTAGATCTTTCTCTCTGTCCGTTTCATGAAGTACTTCATTTCCCATTCGGTATCCTGTGTCTGACCTGTTTCCACCGCCTAGTTTCATGACCTTGCAATTACTCGGGTAGCCATTTGTTAGAGCATTCATTCAATCTGTCTAGGTAATTTTGCAGCCTCCTACTATCATCCTCTGTTTTAATCCTCCTCATAATTTTTGCATCATCAGCAAACAATGAGAGGAACGATTCTATACCCTCTGGGAGATCATTTACATATTTCAGAAACAGCATAGGTCCAAGGACTGAACCCTGCGGGACTCCACTGGTGACGTCTCGCCAATCTGAAGCCTCACCTCTCACAGTGATTCGCTGTCTTCTGTTGCTTAGGTACTCCCTTATCCAATGGAGTAACTTCCCTTTCACTCCTGCCTGCATATCCAGCTTTTTCACTAGCCTCTTGTGTGGTACTGTGTCAAAGGTTTTTTGGCAATTCAAAAATATGCAGCCTGCCCACCCCTCTCTTTCTAGCCTGATTTTTGTTGCCTGGTCATAGAATTCAATTAATCCTGTGAGGCAGGACTTGCCATCCCTGAACCCATGTTGATGCTGTGTTACAAAGTTCTTTCGCTCCAGATGTTCCACTAGCTTTCTTCGCACAATCTTCTTCGGCAGCTTGCATGGTATGCAAGTTAGGGACACTGGCCTGTAGTTCAGTGCTTCCTGTCTATCCCCCTTTCTTGTATATCAGGGCTACATTAGCAGTCTTCCAAATTTTTGGCAGTTCCCCCGTTACCAGTGATTTGTTATACAGTATGGAGAGTGGCAGGCACAGTGCTTCTGCTCCTTCCTTTAGTATCCAAGGGGAGATTCCATCTGGGCCTATAGCCTTTGTCACATCCAACTCTAGCAAGCGCTTCCTTACATCCCCACTGGTAATCTCAAACTCTTCTAGTGGTTCCTGGTTAGATATTCCCTCTCATATCTCTGGAACTTCCCCTTGCTCTAATGTGAAGACCTCCTAGAATTTCTTATTCAGTTCCACGCATCTTCATTGAGACGAAGGGGGGGATCAGTAGAGGGCCTCGCCTCCTACCACCCGCCCTTCAAGATGCTTGCAGTTTCATGTTCCCTTCGCCAGTTGCATGAGAGACTGTTGCATGTCCTCTCGTCTCCTTATGGTGATTAGCTGAGCTGTTTTGTCATTGCCTCCGGGAACTGCTGCAGACGTTCTCAGGTCGTGAACCGAAGCTGGATATATATATATATATATATATATATATATATATATATATATATATATATATATATATATATATATATATATGTGTGTGTGTGTGTGTGTGTGTGTGTGTGTGTGTGTGTGTGTGTGTGTGTGTGTGTGTGTGTGTGCAAAAGAATATATGGGTGAACCTATTCTTGTTCCTTAAGAAGTAAGATTTTAAGATTTTGTGTTGAAGAACAGGAAAATGCTCAGACTAATATTCCTCAGTGATTGTGGGATTTGCATTTAAATATTTCCTTGTTGGCCCTAAAGTATTCACTGTAGTTGATTAATGAATAAATTTCTTCTAATAATATTTCCCCACGAATTATTATCATCTAAAAGGTGTTAATACATAGTTTTAGAAGCAGTTAGCATTCAGGAGAGCTTTCTCTTGTCAGCAGTTGCAAATCAACGTGTTGTTCATTGATCACTGAATCCTCAAGGAATCGAACCCGGGTGGATCACCGCCCCATCAACGGGTCGAGGACAGCTTGAATTCTCTCTCGGTAAGACAAACAGACGTTTGGGAGAAGGAGGCTCAAGATTAGACCACCGAGGCGGGGTGATGTTGAAGCCATTATCATGTGACTAATGGTTTGACTGACGCTAAACCCACTAACAACGTCAGATACAGTAGTTAAGACTTAAAGTGGTGGGGGTGGTTAACTACGCTGGTGGTGCCACACACACACACACACACACACACACACACACACACACACACACACACACACATGTAGATATGATAGAGCCCAGTAGGCTCAGGAATCTGTACAGCAGTTGATTGACGGTTGAGAGGCGGGACCAAAGAGCCAGAGCTCAACCCCCGCAAGCACAATTAGGTGAGTACAATTAGGTGAGTACATACTTGGGGGTCTGGTAGCTGAGTGGACAGTGCGCAGGGCTCGCAATTCTGTGGCCCGAGTTCGATTCCCGGACCAGACAGAAATTAATGGGCAACGTTTCTTTCACCTTAATGCCCCTGTTACCTAGCAGTAAATAGGTACCTGGGAGTTAGACAGCTGTTACCGAGCTGCTTCCTGGGTGCGTGTGTGTGTGTTGGAAAAAAATAGTTAGTAGTTAGTAACAGTTGATTGACAATTGAGAGGCGGGCCGAAAGAGCAAAGCTCAACCCCCGCAAACACAACTAGGTGAATACACACACAAACACACACACACACTATAGATGTTCAACATCCACACTGAACAAGAACATAATTAAGATCCTTGTTCTTGTTCAGAAATTCATATGTTGCGTGAACACACGTTGACTCATGAATTCATTACGCAATTTGGAATTAAAAAGAAAAATGTAGAGGTAAACAGGTATTCAAATAAGTTGCTCAGAGCGAGAGAGAGAGAGAGAGAGAGAGAGAGAGAGAGAGAGAGAGAGAGAGAGAGAGAGAGAGAGAGAGAGAGAGAGAGAGAGAAAGAGAGAGAGAGAGAGAGAGAGAGAGAGAGAGAGAGAGAGAGAGAGAGAGAGAGAGAGAGAGAGAGAGAGAGAGAGAGAGAGAGAGAGAAAGAGAGAGAGCAGCCATGACCCCTCACCCACGTCCGTCTCTGACGCTAGGAATGTTATCTGGGAAATCAACAAATGGACACAGTGAGGGGGCGGCTCTAATGACGCCCCCAATCCACCCCACGCCCCACCACGCCCATCCATCTCCCTGTGGGCGTGTAGGGATGCAGGAGAGGGAGGGGGGAGGCAGGATGGGTGAGGGAGGGAGCAAGAGGGTCAGGGTGATGGAGCAGCTAAGAGGAAAACAGCTTAAAAAAATCATCTTTAAAAAAAAAAATACATCTAGAACACTTAGAAAAAATATGAAATATCAGTGAATAATAACAATATTTATGGTAATTATTCAATATATAATGACGAGGACGACGAAATAATAGTTCAACAAATACCTAAAAATATATTATTATTTAATATTTTGATTAACATGTAGTTTTATCTTTCCTGAAAAATAATGCTTCGACCTTTACTGACAGGAATTATTTTATTTAATATTATTACAAAGTGACATTATCAACTTTTGTCTACTGACTGCAATACAGGACTTACATTATTTTTCAAAGTTTGGAGAGCAATCCCTCGAAACACAAACCGAAACTGTCACTATTTCCAGCTTGTTACAACTTGTAATAAAGTTGTTACATCTTGGCTTAACGTGTTTATGACGTATTAGAACGTTGTTACAACTTGCTATATTGGTTGTTATAACTGGTTAGCAGGTGTTAAAACTTGTTCGAACGTTGTACCAACGTCGTAGTTTCGGTGTGTGTTTGGTGGGATGTTTGGCTCTTCAGATAAGGTTTTGCTCAAACGTTCTTCTTAACTAAAAAAATCTCCTAAAGAGGTTCAACTCATCTTCCTGTACTAGTTGCATAAGAGTTAGAGCTCTAGGTCAGCAGTTTAGGGGTTTAGAGCTGTAGGTCAGCAGTTTAGGGGATTAGAGCTGTAGGTCAGCAGTTTAGGGGTTTAGAGCTGTAGGTCAGCAGTTTAGGGGTTTAGAGCTGCAGGTCAGCAGTTTAGGGGTTTAGAGCTGCAGGTCAGCAGTTTAGGGGTTTAGAGCTGTAGGTCAGCAGTTTAGAGGTTTAGACCCGCAGGTCAGCAGTTTAGAGGTTTAGACCCGCAGGTCAGCAGTTTAGAGGTTTAGACCCGCAGGTCAGCAGTTTAGGGGATTAGACCCGCAGGTCAGCAGTTTAGGGGATTAGACCCGCAGGTCAGCAGTTGAGTCGAAGACCCAGGTAGACAGAATTCTTTTACAGTAACACGTCCATCTTGTTCCCTGTCTGTGTTTACCCCTGTTTACCCCGGTACCTCTGTCACTCTGCGGTTTACGAGTCCTATTTTATTACCCTCTGTCTTTTTTTGGTTTTTTATCTTTTCTCTGATTTCCTTGTACTGCCTTTTCCTTTTTCTCTGTGAGTTCTTACGCTTTATTGGTTCTCTCGTGTCGTTCTGATCGTGTTTGGTCCACACGTTGCTCCTCGTAATAGATATATCTTCTTAGATATATTAGGGGTACCACCTCTGGTGCAATTGCAGGGGACCCACATCCTCGAAGAAGAAAACAAAGAGCATTCAGAGAAGATCTTGTGGATTCTCACTGAATACTTTATTCTTTTCTTCTCCTACCACCCCTATTTTTTTTTTGTATGTTTTGTTTATATTTTTTCTTCTTAAATTGTTTTTGCATATTATCTCTCCCTCTTTATTCCATTTTCTACCCCCTTGTCTTACTCTTTACATCCCTTCTACTCCTCTTCCCTGGCGTCTTCCCCCCCCCCTTTCCATCCCATCCCACAAAACAGGGGGCCCCTTTTTTCAACCCTCCTCATCTTTTCAGCATCCTTCTCTCTTTCCCTCATCGCTTTCTTCTCTCCCCTTCTCACCATCTTCTCTCACTTTCCTCTAGTGATACAAATCTCCTCAGTACCACCTCCCCTAACCACGGTTTTTTTTCCAGATAACATCAATGGGGGACTACACAAGTTATCTCCAGGTTTCACAGAAAAGAAACACCTATGTAGGGAGAGCGTGAGCTGGAGTGTGGTGTGTTTGCGGTCGTTTGCGGTCGTTTGCGGTCGTTTGTGGTGGTTTTTTTTTGTTAGAGGGGTGGGTTGGGGGGGTTACTTGGTGTGGGATTGTGGTGGTGGGTTGATCTTGTGTGATGGGGTGGGGGTTTCAGGCTAGTTTCAGGCTTTAAGAGGCTTGTTTCAGGGGGTCGATGGGTGTTGGGCTGGTTCGAGAATAAACATCTTTGCGGAGGGGAGGGGGAAAATGGTAGTCCGGGAGGGTTGTTTGAAGTTGGTTAATGATTGTTTGAGGTTATATAGTTCTTTGGTGCCAATTGGTTGCTCGATGTTGTTTGATTTTTGTGTGTGTGTGTGTGTTGTGTATTGGACGTTAACAGGGAGAATTGCTGGAAGTAGGTTGTTCGCCTGAGGGAGGTTGTTAGAGAGATGTTGTTCGCCTGAGGGAGGTTGTTAGAGAGATGTTGTTCGCCTGAGGGAGGTTGTTAGAGAGAGGTTGTTCGCCTGAGGGAGGTTGTTAGAGAGATGTTGTTCGCCTGAGGGAGGTTGTTAGAGAGATGTTGTTCGCCTGAGGGAGGTTGTTAGAGAGATGTTGTTCGCCTGAGGGAGGTTGTTAGAGAGATGTTGTTCGCCTGAGGGAGGTTGTTAGAGAGATGTTGTTCGCCTGAGGGAGGTTGTTAGAGAGAGGTTGCTCGCCTGAGGGAGGTTGTTCGCCTGAGGGAGGTTGTTAGAGAGATGTTGTTCGCCTGAGGGAGGTTGTTAGAGAGAGGTTCTTCGCCTGAGGGAGGTTGTTAGAGAGATGTTGTTCGCCTGAGGGAGGTTGTTAGAGAGAGGTTGTTCGCCTGAGAGAGGTTGTTAGAGAAGGAATACGCTGTTAATACAAATAAGATTCTTTCTTCACAGTCTAGTTCCCTCATGGCTCCTGTTACATATTTTTCCAATGTGGCGAATTTGAAGGCAGCGTGGAATTTTATATCACATTATATATTACAAATGCACATACTATAATTACAGATACACTCACTATAGTCTACATAAAAATACACGGTAGACTACAAGCCAACACCCGAAAATCAACACACGTAAACATATGCACATATTAATAGAGTCAAGAGGTGAGCTGTCGGGAAACATATGAGAATATATCTAGTCAATGGTATGCCAAATATATGCCAGCAATACCAGTAAAATGTTAGTGATATGCCAGAGATGTGACAATAATATAACATTAATATATTCCAGAGATATGCTAGTGGTATGACAGTAATATACCATAAATATGTTCGAGATATTTCAGTAATATGTTCGAAATATGCTAATAATATGCCAGATATATATATATACCATTAACATGCCAAAAATACACCAGTTATATCCTATGAAAACCGTAGAAATATTCCAGTTATATATATTTCAGTAATATGCCAGAAATATATCAGAGATTTCCCATTAGCATGCCTATAATACGTCAATAATATGCCAATAATATACCATAAATCTCCCACATTAATTTGCATGTGATATACCAGAAATATGCCAGTAATATATCTGTAATATTTCAGCAATAAGCCAAAGAGATAAAGCATGTCTTCAAACACATACTTGAGTCCACTTATTTCTTAATATATTCAACACAGAACTTGTAAGACGACCAGAGAACGGATATTGTTGTAGTCAAATATTCCACAGTTTACATTAGCAGTAAATAGGTACCTTGGAGTTAGTCAGCTGTCACGGGCTGCTTCCTGGGGGTGGAGGCGTGGTCGATGACCGGGCCGCGGGGACACTAAAGCCCCGAAATCATCTCAAGATAACCTCAAGATAAACGGAGACCGGAAGCCGCATATTTCCTCACAAACTCTCTAAGGTTATATTTAACTTTTCGTTAATTGGTTGATAAAATTATTTTATGTAGGTGAGGTTCGAGTCTCCTGCAGCCCAGAGCAATTAGGCTCTGCCTAATTGCTCAACAAATTGACGAAACATGCGAAGGAAAATTGCAAAGTCATTAACACAACGTGTATTAAAGCTGTTGTGTTGCATTTGTCAGACTTAATTCATTAGCCTGAAGTAGAGGGGAAGGAAGGGGTGAAAGGGGGCCGAAGAGGAGATGGAAGAAGGAAAGAGGTAGTGGGAGGAGAAGGGAGTGGAGAGGATTGAAGAAATAATAAAAACCACGATTAAAACTGTGTGTATACACACACACTTTGCATGTCAAGGAACTTCCTAATAAGCGACGAGATGAGAGCTTCAACCTGTGGAGATTTGTGAGTTGAGGAGAGGATTGTAAACTGTGTATCTATTTTTTGAGACAGGCGGTACGTGTGTGTTGACCAGACCACACACTAGAAGGTGAAGGGACGACGACGACGTTTCGGTCCGTCCTGGACCATTCTCAAGTCGATTGTGTGTGGTGGTCCAGGACGGACCGAAACGTCGTCGTCGTCCCTTAACTTTCTAGTGTGTGGTTTGGTCAACATACTTCAGCTACGTTATTGTGACTCATTGCCAGTACGTGTGTGGACTTGACGACCGAAACCTCGCATTAGAAGATGAAGAGACGACGACAGCGTTTCGGTCCGTCCTGAACCAAGTCTTACGTATCAACCTGAGAAGTCTGGTCACAGGAGGCAGGAAACTAAGACTTTCATGGAACAGGTCACTAAGTGTATGAACGAGTGTACATATTTACGGAACATGAACAGAAATGAATGTGTGTGTGTGTGTGTGTGTGTGTGTGTGTGTGTGTGTGTGTGTGTGTGTGTGTGTGTGTGTGTGTGTGTGTGTGTGTGTGTGTGTGTAGCAGAACTCGGAATTCGAGCGGCTGGAACGGAAAAGTTAGTTCAGGGACAAACTTAAAAGCATAAAGCAGAGTCTTCATACAAGGAACCAGATCAAGGGAGAGTGGAGCTGATTTGGCAATGATTTTAAGAGAGCTTTGGGGGTTATCACAGCTGTGGGGTTAATAGGGGGCCCTGTTGATTTTATGTTTGTTCTCACAAACATGAGATCAACAGAAACCATAAAAACAGATAAATGAAGAACACAAAAAAACAGAGCAAGCACAGGAGACCCAACTGGAGAGAAAGGTAATTGTCTGGCCCAGAGGCAGGCGGCATAGTGCCAACATCACCATGATGATCTATCTCTTTCTCAGCCTCCTACAGCTTCCCCAGCATCCAGCAGACTCCCCCAGCCTTCCCAAGTCTCCCCCAGCATCCAGCAGTCTCCCCCAGCATCCAGCAGTCTCCCCCAGCATCCAGCAGTCTCCCCCAGCCTTCTCAAGCATACCCCAGCATCCAGCAGACTCCCCCAGCCTTCCCAAGCCTCCCCCAGCATCCAGCAGTCTCCCCCAGCCTTCCCAAGCCTCCCCCAGCATCCAGCAGTCTCCCCCAGCCTTCCCAAGCCTCCCCCAGCATCCAGCAGTCTCCCCCAGCCTTCTCAAGCCTCCCCCAGCATCCAGCAGCCTCCCCCAGCCTTCCCAAGCCTCCCCCAGCATCCAGCAGTCTCCCCCAGCTTTCCCAAGCCTCCTCCAGCCTCCCCCAGCATCCTCCCAGCCTCCCCCTTCCTCCAGTAGTCTCCTCCAGCATCCAACAGCCTCCCCAGCCTTTCCCTAGCCTCCCCATCCTCCCCCAGCCTCATCTGCATACCGGACTGTTGCATCCTGCTGACGCCACAATCCTTAAATCACAAGTACAGAACTCAACCTCTCACAATTTTTTGTTGCTTTTGCTTTGCAGAAACAGTACAGGTGAAAGAGATATACCTGTGCATCTGTTATTAACTAGAATTTCAGCATTTTCTCTACACCTTTATGATAGAACGTTTTGCACCTTCTCAAAGATTGTGTATTAAGGTACACAGATAGACATTATTTCTGTTAAGTGAAGGCAAAAAAAGCATTAAATTCTTTTCGACTTTGAATTACTACCACTAATACCATTAGTAAATTGCAAGAACCCCCTTGTTAAGCATAAATTACCGTATATCAAACTGATCCTAAGTTACAAAAGAATGGAAATCCAAGACAACAAAAATAAAATACTGAAATTTGGTACGTCGTTCATTATATATAAACAAAGGCTATACGTACTAGACAATTACTTTAGCACGTAGCAAATGTAATATTTTTATTATTTGTGAAGATAATAGTAAGTAAATAGATAAGTCACTTGTAAATAGTAAGTCACTTGTAAGTAGGGAGCCGGTCGGCCGAGCGGACAGCACGCTGTACTTGTGATCCTGTGGTCCTGGGTTCGATCCCAGGTGCCGGCGAGAAACAATGGGCAGAGTTTCTTTCACCCTATGCCCCTGTTACCTTGCAGTAAATAGGTACCTGGGTGTTAGTCAGCTGTCACGGGCTGCTTCCTGGGGGTGGAGACCTGGTCGAGGACCGGGCCGCGGGGACACTAAAGCCCCGAAATCGTCTCAAGATAACCTCAAAATAGGGAAGCGTCGCGCAGTCACATAGAGAAGACTATGGGTATTCCTTAAATATATTTAATGCTATTTTTTGAGGCTAGATTTGTCATAAAAATTGTCGCGTTTATCGAGTTAGTTGGTCGTAGCTACTGGATAGCCGGATACGCGTGTGGCTAAACGGGGGTTATCTTGAGGTTATCTTCTGATGGTTATCTTGAGATGATTTCGGGGCTTTAGTGTCCCCGCGGTCCGGTCCTCGACCAGGCCTCCACCCCCCAGGAAGCAACCCGTGACAGCTGACTAACACCCAGGTACCTATTTTACTGCTAGGTAACAGGGGCATAGGGTGAAAGAAACTCTGCCCATTGTTTCTCGCCGGCACCCGGGATCGAACCCGGGACCACAGGATCACAAGTCCAGCGTGCTGTCCGCTCGGCCGACCGGCTCCCTCAGGGGATGTACGCATCTGGCTGAACTAATATATATACACATCTGGGTGATCTTAGACTTATGTACACAAAAAGTTTGTATATCTATATTATTATTAGAATGTATCAATAATCTTGTAAATCTCTTGAGTTTAATGTATCAATAATCTTGTAAACCTCTTGATTGACAAAGCAAACTTTGAGGAAACTCGTTGCAATGGTATTGATTAGTTAGCGAACATAATACACAACTAACCCCACCACTTTGCCTAGTCGGTAGTCAGACGAACTCGCTTAATACAGGCTTGGCGTTCGATCCCCGATGTTCCGAGTGGCTGGGTACCATTCCTTCCCCCCCGTCCCATCCCAAAGCCTTATCCTGATCCCTTCCAAGTGCTATATAGTCGTAATGGCTTGGCGCTTTCCCCCCTGATAATTCCCCTCCCTTACACAAATACAATTATAATTGCTCAGTATATATTTTTTATCAATATCTCTTTTGGAATTGGAAAACCAACTAGAGAGGGTTCATGAGCATCTAGAAGCGTGGATTTCGGGCTCACCATAGCCCGTGCTACTTGGAACCTGTTCCGAGTAGCTGAATCTATAACAACAACAACCACGAGACATGGTGGTGTTCAATGGAATGTTCACTCGATGGCTCTCTCCCACTGCCCATGACACGAACTCTTTCTTTCCTGACTCTAATGGGCCTTGCCTGTGACCTCATCCTGATGTGAGATTGTTGCTAACAGCCATCGAACGGGCCACTGATTCCCTTCCCTTCCTCTTCCACCCTTCCCTTGTCTCTTCCACCTGTCTCCTCCACCTTCCCCTGTCTCAGCTACATCTCTAGACTACCCCTCCCACACCTCTACTAGCCTGGAACAGACATCAGCAGCGGCCGGCTGGAGAAAGAATTGGGATGGTGGCTGAGAGGTGCAATGTCTGTAGAATAGATGGTGGGAGAGGGGGATGCTGGGTTGTGGGTGGGTGGGATGGGGTGGGATGGGGTGGGATGGGTGGGATAGGTGCGTGCTCTGACGCTCAGGACCACCGACCATGCTCACACCTGGAGGCAGGCAAAGAACACCACGCCGGGACCTCTAGCACCTCCTTACACACACACACACACACACACACACACACACACACACACACACACACACACACACACACACACACACACACACACACACACCAAGGCGCGGCTGGCGCGGCTGCTGGTGGGTCAGTGAGAGAGCAAAGTCGCCGCCTTATGACGGCTCCACATTGAAGGTCATATATTTTCCCATTGCTTAAATGTTTGTTAAATCCTCACACGGGCGAGGATTCCACACAGTGGCGGGAATCCACATAGGAAGAGGACTCCACATTAAGGGATTAGTTTACAAAGGGGAGATTCCACACACACTAGGGGGACTTCCTTCACCTCTCCCTCATTGTGGTGGTGATGGTGGTGGGGGTCATGATGATGGTACAGACCAGTGATGGAGAGTGTTGGAGGTGGAGACCAGTGGTGGAGTGTTGAGGGGGGGGGGTGGAGAACCTTGGAGGAGAGAGCGGTTGTATTCCTCTATTGCCTCGTCAATTTCTTCCTCAACCGGTTATTCAAATCGCTAACAGTTCTTGAGTTAATGGTAGAGATGAACTCTCATCCACCCTCCTAGTTATTGTTGGCTTTCCTAACTACCTGTAGCCACGGACGAACTACCTTCAGCTGCCACGAACTACGTGGCACTGGGACAAATTAACTACATTCAATGGAGACAAAATACTATCTTCAGATGAGATGTTTGGTGAACTACATTCTGACGAGAGGGAACGACCTTCATGCGAGAGGTTAAAAACCCTTTTCTAAAATTTGTATTCATTATTAATTGTATAAACCCCTCACAGTGTTCAAGAGAGAGCTGGATAAGCACCTCCAAAGGATACTGATCAACCAGGCTGTGACTCATACGTCAGGCTGCGAGCAGCCGCGTCCAACAGCCTGGTCGATCAGTCCAGCAACCAGGAGGCCTGGTCGACGACCGGGCCGCGAGAACGCTAAGCCCCGGAAGCACCTCAAGGCAAGGTAGGCAAGGTACGTAATTATTAAAACCAATCATATATACATATTGTATTTTATGCGTAAATCACGAAAATTAACACGTGATGAAAAATGTGACAGTGTCAGACAACGGAGGAAGAACTGAAACAGGAATTTCCTTAAGTACTTTCGCATATTAATACATCTTCAAAAGGATTAGGAATAATATTATATTGCATTTTAAGGTACTGTTGTGGGAAATCAGTCAAAATTATTATATTTTCAGTCCTCGTTGTAAAAGCCATTCACCTCTAGCGAGGAAGATATCAGATTCCATTACAGAAATCAGGTGTTAAAAACCAGAGAAGAATTCACACTGAAGGTTTCACTTAAGCTCTTAAAGCATGACTTAACTCTATCTTGTTGCGCTCAAATGAATAGGTTTCCGGAGCACGTTTGAATTTATGCGATATCAAACAAGGTTTGACAGCGAGGTGTATAATTAGCGCGTGATTGATGACTTAGACGCACAATAACTTGTTGAAGAATGATTGAGAGTTTTAACTCGTGTTTATTTTAACTAATGATTTAATTGAGTTTATAACTGAGATCGAGGGAATATGTGGAAGTGTGTACTCACCTATTTGTACTCACCTATTTGTGCTTGCGGGGGTTGAGCTTTGGCTCTTTGGTCCCGCCTCTCAACTGTCAATCAACTGGTGTACAGATTCCTGAGCCTACTGGGCTCTATCATATCTACATTTAAAACTGTGTATGGAGTCAGCCTCCACCACATCACTGCCTAATGCATTCCATCCGTTAACTAGTCTGACACTAAAAAAGTTCCTTCTAACGTCTCTGTGGCTCATGTGGGTACTCAGTTTCCACCTGTGTCCCCTTGTTCGCGTCCCACCAAACGTGTGTGTGTGTGTGTGTGTGTGTGTGTGTGTGTGTGTGTGTGTTTGTGTGTGTGTGTACTCACCTATATGTACTCACCTATTTGTGCTTGCGGAGGTTGAGCTCTGGCTCTTTGGTCCCGCCTCTCAACCGTCAACCAACTGGTGTACAGGTTCCTGAGCCTATTGGGCTCTATCATATCTACACTTGAAACTGTGTATGGAGTCAGCCTCCACCACATCACTGCCTAATGCATTCCATTTGTCAACTACTCTGACACTAAAAAAATTCTTTCTAATATATATGTGTGTGTGTGTGTGTGTGTGTGTATGTGTGTGTGTGTGTGTGTGTGTGTGTGTGTGTGTGTGTGTGTGTGTGTGTGTGTGTGTTTGTATTCACCTATTTTTTCCCCTGCAGGATTCAGCTGTTTACTCTTGGGTCCCCCATCTTTCTAATCGTCGGTCGTCACAGATCTTCAACCTTCTTTCAAAACTAAAATGCGAAATATTACAGGACAATGGCAAAAGGAACTCAACACGGTTCCTGCTGGAGCTACCAGATCAATCGAACTGTAGTGGCTATGTTGCCCAACGGGCTACGAAGACTAACAGCCTCACAGGCCAAGCAGTCATCAGGGAAACGTGGCCCCAGGCCAGACTTCGGGAACAGAAAAACTCCCGAAATCATCTACAGGTAATCAGCAGGTATGTGTAGAAAGGAAGACAGATCACTGCAGGGTTAAGCTATATCCTGTGGACCACATGAAGGTAATACACACACACACACACACACACACACACACACACACACACACACACACACACACACACACACACGGACGCGCACACAGAGCTTGAGAAGCTCAGGCATCTGTTCACCAGTAGACTGACTGTTGAGAGGCGGGACCAAAGAGCCGAAGCTCAACCTCCGCAAGTAGAACTAGGTGAGTACACACACACACAAGCGGGGTCCAAGAGTTAAAACTCCATCCTGCAGGCACAAATAGATGAGCTCACACACACACACACACACACACACACACACACACACACACACACACACACACACACACCCATCCATCTCACTTGACAGCACCTGCATACACCCCCCTCTCCCCCTCCCCCCCTCCCAACACTTGACATTAACAAACATCCTGTCAACGGTATCATCATCTTATCGCACTAATCCCCTGACAGCTCCTTTTTGACGATAACATCATCCTGTCAAGACGGAGAGATGTTGAAACTTGAAACATCTTGACAGTTATTCATCCCTTTCTCCCCTAAACCCAACAAATTACTGTCAACTAAACCAGCAGTAATTTCCCCCTTTCCACTTCCTCTCTCTTCATCTACAAGTAGTAATAAAAAGTATAATAATAATAATAATAATAATAATAATAATAATAATAATAATAATAATAATAATAATAATAAAGATAGCGGAAACGCTTTAGTTTATTCAGAAGCGACTGCTGTATATGTGTGGAAACTCCTAATAGAGTTGAATTACAAGTTATCGTAGTCGAGACGATAGCTTAATTACCCCCCCCCCCGGTCTTGCCTGATTATCTTGACTATTGTTTCGTCTATCTTTTATCAGCTATCTCTGAGGGAGGGGGGGGGGGGGTCCAGATAACGAATAGTTGGAGGTGTGATAATTAGTGTTATTGCCTATTATTCGCTTCTTAGCTAAGTTGTTTTCCGTCTCTGAATTATCTTTCTGAATTCCTCTTCTTTAAATGGAAATTCACTCTTTTCTCTGTACTTCTGAAAGAACATCTCACATGAATATCGTAAGATATCGTTTCATTTATTATATGATTAAGACCACTGAATGGGTAGGAAGGGAAGGGAACTATGAGGATAAAGCGCCAAGCCATTACGACTATATAGCACTGGGAAGGGGTCAGGATAAGGATTTGGGATGGGACGGGGGGAAGGAATGATGCCCAATCACTTGGATGGTCGGGGGATTGAACGCCGACCTGCAAGAAGCGAGACCGTCGATCTACCGTCCAATCCAAGTGGTTGGGCTGAATGGGTAGGAAACATATCTCCATTGATTTTTTTAAACACTCTTAATTTTGTGACACTCTTAATTTAAGTAATTTAAGTTGATTTTAATAACACTCATCTATTTGACACGTTTCAATCTTCCATTAGTCTAACCGTACCTGCTTATGCTAAGGTCGTGAACCTCGTCTAGGAGATCCATTAACCATCTTGTTATCTCCGCTATCTGTTGTATACATCTCGAACAGGTCATTTCAGTCAATTCCCCCTAGGGTCTACGATGCCACACCTGAGGGCCAGGGCAACTGCGCCAGGCTAACAATCACCATCTTAAGAAAAACATAAGTACATCTCCCTTAACAATCTCGCCCACTTACGAAACCTGTGCATCTTTTCGCGCTCTCGGCAGCTTTGTTTACATTCATTCAACAGGTTATGAGTTCCGGAGCACCACGAGGATATCTATAACAATAATAACCCCCCGGGGTTGTGAATACAATACAATACAATACAATTTTATTTAGGTAAGGTACATACATACAATAAATATTTACAAGGATTGTTTAACTTATAGATAGAGCTAGTACATACAATGCCTAAAGCCACTATTACGCAAAGCGTTTCGGTCGAATCTCGTTAGCTGCTTAATAATTGTAAACAAAGCCACCATGGTTGTGGAAAGATGTACAGGTTTCGTAAATGGTTGATGAATCCTGGCCTTGAATTCGAAGGATATTAACATGATTTTGCATTGCACCATCAATCACGTATTGATGGCTGGCGTGGTTTAGGGTCTTGTGTGTTTGCTATACTCTAGGAAGGACACGTGACTTTCTGAGTAACTGGGGATTTACACCACAATAAATATCGGGCGATTTGTTTATAAATGTTCAAATATCTTATAAATGTTTTGTGGAGACGTGTTAGTTATTGTTCTCTGTGGTTCGTCAGGTAGGGCGCCTGTCTCGTCTCGTAAGGATTATTCTAAACCCACTATATAGCCTACACTATAACTACCATATAGCCTACACTATAACTACCATATAGCCTACACTATACCCACCATATAGCCTACACTATACCCACCATATAGCCTACACTATACCCACCATATAGCCTACACTATAACTACCATATAGCCTACACTATACCCAGCATATAACCTACACTATACCCACCATATAGCCTACACTATAACTACCATATAGCCTACACTATACCCACCATATAGCCTACACTATAACTACCATATAGCCTACACTATACCCAGCATATAACCTACACTATACCCACCATATAGCCTACACTATACCCACCATATAGCCTACACTATAACTACCATATAGCCTACACTATAACTACCATATAACCTACACTATACCCACCATATAGCCTACACTATAACTACCATATAGCCTACACTATACCCACCATATAGCCTACACTATAACTACCATATAGTCTACACTATACCCACCATATAGCCTACACTATACCCACCATATAGCCTACACTATACCCACCATATAGCCTACACTATACCCACCATATAGCCTACACTATAACTATCATATAGCCTACACTATACCCACCATATAGCCTACACTATAACTATCATATAGTCTACACTATACGCACCATATAGCCTACACTATAACTACCATATAGCCTACACTATACCCAGCATATAACCTACACTATACCCACCATATAGCCTACACTATAACTACCATATAGCCTACACTATACCCACCATATAGCCTACACTATAACTATCATATAGTCTACACTATACGCACCATAAGCCTTAACCTCTTCTCACCATACTCCAACAGCACCACCACTGCACTTAACATCACAGGGAGCCGGTCGGCCGAGTGGACAGCACGCTGGACTTGTGATCCTGTGGTCCTGGGTTCGATCCCAGGCGCCGGCGAGAAACAATAGGCAGAGTTTCTTTCACCCCTATGCCCCTGTTACCTAGCAGTAAAATAGGTACCTGGGTGTTAGTCAGCTGTCACGGGCTGCTTCCTGGGGGTGGAGGCCTGGTCGAGGACCGGGCCGCGGGAACACTAAAGCCCCGAAATCATCTCAAGATAACCTCAAGATAACCAGTGAATCACCACCACCACCACCACCACCACCACCACCACCTGTCTTTCATCACCAACACACACACACACACACACACGCCTGCTCACACACACACACACACACACACACACACACACACACACACACACACACACCTGCACACACACACACACACACCTGCACACACACACACCTGCAATGTGATCTCCTCACATTAAGCTGGTCCTCACCCAGCCACCACTTATCCCCGGCAGCCTCCGGGGGCGCCCCTAGCGTGAGGGAGGGAGCGTCAAGAACTGATGGAGCTACGTATCTAAATCTATTAACCCGTCCGAGGCGGCTGGCTGGTGGTGGTGATGCTTCAAGCCCATCATTATCTCTCCACGATAACTGCCCAGCAGTTGACTGCAACACTGGTTCCCTTCCAGCCATCCCACTCTCTCTCCCTCTCCCTCCCTGTGTCTCTCTCCCTCTCCCTCCCTGTGTCTCTCTCCCTCTCCCTCCCTGTGTCTCTCTCCCTCTCCGTCCCTGAGTCTCTCTCCATCTTCCTCCTGTTAGTCTTGTTTATTGGGGTGTTTTGCTGCGTCTCTGGTTTATAAAACTCGAATTCTTTCTGCATATGTATTGATCATTGAATTCCATAGCTGAGTTCCCACTGCTTCAACCTGGAAAAACTGCATTCCTTTCGATTGTGGCTGACTGATTGAACTCTGACCCCCTGGCATCTGGCCTTGGGCTCCGCCTGTTGAGGGTCTCAGCACCTCGTGTCGTCAAGAGGTGATCCATTAATTATTATGACAGAACATTGAGGTGAGGTCCGGCGCGGCAGACCCATCAAGCAGTTACATTGAACCTTCGCTAACATCACCAGGACCAAGAAGCGAGGATGCTCGTAGTCCTGGAGTTTTTCCTCCTTCTGAGAGCTTCGTTTATTGGTGGTGAATTCGTTGATTTTAATATGTACAGCTTTTGTTGGATGGAGATTCCTTTGTCTTCTGTTTTATTCTAAATTTCAGATTTGTCTTTTTTTCCACCTAACACTGTCTTCTTTCCTCTTTCTTCTGTTCTGTGTCTCTTTATGCCTCTTGTGTGGTTACTTTCACCAGGTGTTTATATATGGTTTTATTTTCTCTAATTTCAGAGAAGTACAGCGAGTCGTGACGTCTGGAATAGCCGAGATGTGAGCAGAGCTTTGTGGTGGGAAGCTGAGTGTGGGTGTTACTCCGTGTGGGTGTTGGTGCTGGGTGTGGGGGTCCCTTATGTCTTCCAGTCACACCTCCACCCCACTTGCCCACTCTTCCTGCCCCCCTTGCCCACCCTTTCCTGAACCCTGGCCCACCCCTTCCTGCCCCCTTACCCACCCTTTCCTGCACCCTTATCCACCTTTTCCTGCTCCCTTACCCTCCCTCTCAATCTATCAAAACGCCAACGAGACGGAAGTGGTGAAATCATCGAGTAGTCGTCCAGATACAAGAATATTACCCCTCTTTATACCTGACGCAAGAACAGTGGAAAAGAGACATGGAACACTGAGACAGACCCACTATAGACAGAACACAGGCTACCCGTCAATAAACATCAGGCAGACATAAAGACAGACAGCGGCCCCAAAAACAGGAAAAAAGTATTACCCATTGGATCGGTGGCGTGGCAAAAACTAAAAACCGAGATAGTGATCCGGGCTAAAAAATTCTGCCCACCGGATACTTGGTAGTGTAATGACGATCTTGGCAAGATATATTTCCGGAGGTCTTCATGGGCTGAGAAGAGGAGGAGGAGGAGGTTGAACACTAACTATATAACGGCAGCAACTCGACGCTAAAAAACTGCACATGGCGAATTATCTACCGCATTTCGCGCAAAATGTCCCGATGTGATTACAGCCCCGGCAGGAACGAGTTTGCTAAAGACTGGATTTTCCAAATAACACAAGCAATAAAATGCATCGAAATAAGTAACATTAGAGATCGCTTACAACGATAAGCACACAGATCAACGCTGCCGGGAGATAAAAAGGAACTTGTGTGTTGAAATTATAATGGCCGGTAAGAATTCGTAGATTATGCATTCAATTCTAACTTTTATAGCGTTTAGTGTGCAGCTATAATGCATATTAAACAGCTTCTGTAAATGATGAGTGGTCGAGGCCCCAGGACAACGACGGTTACGGAGCCTGTTTATCAGTCATAAACCGGAAGAAAAAAGATATATATGTTACAAAAAAAATTCCATTTGCAAAAGGAGTCCCAGAGACCCATATAAGAATCTTCTGATTCGGTAAATTGCTTTGATTCACTTGAAATGGTTCTTCAGATTTCGTTGTCAGTTCTTTTATTTTCAACTCAGTCGTTCTGTTGTTCTGTTGTTCAACTGTTGTTCTGCTCAGTTCACGTTTTTGCTCAAACTTTGTGTGAAATAAACACTTATTTTCTTTTCCGGTCCCCTGGGTTTATGTCAATTGTGATAACTGTGAATTGTCTAGGGCTTCACGCCCGTGTGTTAGGGTTTGACGCCCGTGTGTTAGGGCTTCACGCCCGTGTGTTAGGGCTTCACGCCCGTGTGTTAGGGCTTCACGCCCGTGTGTTAGGGCTTCACGCCCGTGTGTTAGGGCTTCACGCCCGTGGGTTGTATAAGGCTTCACGTTTATAGGCTGTATAGGGCTTCAAATCAACTGGGCCGAGTAGGGCTACAAGTCGACGAGACTCGTGGGCTTCCGGCCATAAGGCTTGAACTTCAAGGTCATGAGTTCTCTCAGGTTTCAGGTCCTTGGGGGGGGGGGCTTTCTCGGGTTTGAAGTCAGAAATGGTGAACGAAAATGTATAAAAAGCTAAACGTGCCAAATCCGTCGGAATGCAATTGAAATTCACTATTTTTTCATCAAGAATGTCCTAATTACGATAACCTTGACCAAGGTATAGCCTTGGTTTAGGAAGGGCTGATCATGGCAGTCCTAATCAGGGTTAGCTCTGACCAATTAAAGCTCTGACCAATTAAAGCTCTGACCAATTAAAGCTCTGACCAATTAAAGTCCTGGCCAATTAAAGCCCTGGCTAATTAAAGTCCTGACCAATTAAAGTCCTGACCAATTAAAGCCCTGACCAATTAAAGCCCTGACCAATTAAAGCCCTGACCAATTAAAGCCCTGACCAATTAAAGCCCTGATCAATTAAAGCCCTGACCAATTAAAGCCCTGGCCAATTAAAGCCCTGACCAATTAAAGTCCTGACCAATTAAAGTCCTGACCAATTAAAGCCCTGTCCAATTAAAGTCCTGACCAATTAAAGCCCTGGCCAATTAAAGCCATGACCAATTAAAGCCCTGACCAATTAGAGCCCTTACCAATTAAAGTTCTGACCAATTAAAGCCCTGATCAAGGTAGCCCATATCACAACATTTCTCCGAATCCACACTCTCTAAAATCATTCAAATCTAAATATACTTGGAGACTTGAACGCTGACTAAGTAATGATCTAAGACTTGTAAGCATCGTAAGATGCTGGTGGATAAGAGGGGCAGGTGGATGTGTTGGGGTAGTAGGTGGGTGAGAAGCCCTCCCACCATCACCCCACACCCTCCCCATCCCTCCCAGCATCCCCCACACACACCTTCCCCCATCACATAACTTTCATCACAGCCTCCATGACATCACCTGATGCACCCACCTACGTCGAAGTGGACGACAGGTAAATACAAATGTAGCTAAGACGACGGGGGTGCCCACCTGCATTTCTCACCCACCTACTTCCCAGAGACGACGAGGCAAAGTCTAAACAGTTTCCAGTGTTTATTAAGTGGGTCAACTATGCATTACAGTGTTTACTAAGTGGGCCAAATATGCAATACATTGTTTACTAAGTGGGTCAAATACACAATACAGTGTTTACTAAGTGGGCCAAATATACAATACAATGTTTACTAAGTGGGTCAAATACACAATACAGTGTTTACTAAGTGGGCCAAATACACAATACAATGTTTACTAAGTGGGTCAAATACACAATACAGTGTTTACTAAGTGGGTCAAATATACAATACAGTGTTTACTAAGTGGGTCAAATACACAATACAGTGTTTACTAAGTGGGCCAAATATACAATACAATGTTTACTAAGTGGGTCAAATACACAATACAGTGTTTACTAAGTGGGCCAAATACACAATACAATGTTTACTAAGTGGGTCAAATACACAATACAGTGTTTACTAAGTGGGCCAAATACACAATACAGTGTTTACTAAGTGGGCCAAATATACAATACAGTGTTTACTAAGGGGGCCAAATATACAATACAGTGTTTACTAAGTGGGTCAAATACACAATACAGTGTTTACTAAGGGGGGTCAAATATACATTACAGTGTTTACTAAGTGGGCCAAATACACAATACAATGTTTACTAAGTGGGCCAAATATACAATACAATGTTTACTAAGTGGGCCAAATATACAATACAATGTTTACTAAGTGGGCCAAATATACAATACAATGTTTACTAAGTGGGCCAAATATACAATACAATGTTTACTAAGTGGGCCAAATATACAATACAAAGTGTGTGTACTACGAAGCATTTTAACCCATTGTATACAAGGCTCAAGCGACAGAGTGTCAGGCAAAGTGGACTTTTATTGCTGATTCCAATTTGGCGAGGATGATAGCATGGCGTCGCGGCCTCCAGAGACTACTTTGCCTAATTTGGGCGCCATCAAATGAACGCGTCTTGAAAATTAAAAAAGATAATGGGTGTTAAAGAAACTAATTTTCTTTTGCATTTCTTGATCCGATTCCTGTGACAGCACCTCCTTCCCTTGTATGTGAAGCTCTTATATTGTATTATGGATCCATGAAATAATCCATCGAATACAGCTGTTGAGCTTTAATGCAATAACGGATACATTACTCATGGTGTATTGAGCCATCTCTCAACTCCGCTTAACAAAGTGAAGTTCTCCAAGCCTGGATTAAATAAGACTTTCACGTCTGAATATAGATAATCTGGTCTTCCAATCTGAGTGCTGCACTCCAGTTAGACCTTAAGAGAAAAACGGCATGCAAGGTTCCGAATCATGGGGTTGCGGGATGGAGAACAGGTTTGCAATAATAGAGTACGAGAGTGAAGAGAGAGAGAGAGACAGAACTGAGAAACACAGAAATACACACAAAAAAGGGGAGACGGAGGGAAAGATGAAAATAAAAGGCAATGAGAAACTGAGACATAAATTTTCAGAGTTTAGAAAAACCACAAGAGAAGTGTGAAATGTAGGAGAGGAGAGAGAGAGAGAGAGAGAGAGAGAGAGAGAGAGAGAGAGAGAGAGAGAGACAGAGAGAGAGACAGAGAGACAGAGAGAGAGACAGAGAGAGAGACAGAGAGAGAGACAGAGAGAGAGAGAGAGAGAGAGAGAGAGAGACAGAGAGACAGAGAGAGAGACAGAGAGAGAGACAGAGAGAGAGACAGAGAGAGAGAGAGAGAGAGACAGAGAGAGAGACAGAGAGACAGAGAGAGAGACAGAGAGAGAGACAGAGAGAGAGACAGAGAGAGAGAGAGAGAGAGAGAGAGAGAGAGAGAGAGAGAGAGAGAGAGACAGAGAGAGACAGAGAGAGAGACAGAGAGAAAGAGAGAGAGAGAGAGAGAGACAGAGAGACAGAGAGAGACAGAGAGAGAGACAGAGAGAAAGAGAGAGAGAGAGAGAGAGAGAGAGACAGAGAGAAAGAGAGAGAGAGAGAGAGAGAGAGAGAGAGACAGAGAGAAAGAGAGAGAGAGAGAGAGAGACAGAGAGACAGAGAGAGACAGAGAGAGAGACAGAGAGAAAGAGAGAGAGAGAGAGAGAGAGAGAGAGAGACAGAGAGAGAGAGAGAGAGAGAGAGAGAGAGAGAGAGAGAGAGAGACAGAGAGACAGAGAGAGACAGAGAGAGAGACAGAGAGAAAGAGAGAGAGAGAGAGAGAGAGAGAGACAGAGAGAGAGAGAGAGAGAGAGAGAGAGAGAGAGAGAGAGAGAGAGAGAGAGAGAGAGAGAGAGAGAGAGAGAGAGAGAGAGAGAGAGAGAGAGAGAGAGAGAGAGAGAGAGAGAGAGAGAGAGAGAGAGAGAGAGAGAGAGAGAGAGAGAGAGAGAGAGAGAGAGAGAGAGAGAGAGAGAGAGAGAGAGAGAGAGACAGAGAGAGAGAGAGAGAGAGAGAGAGAGAGAGAGAGAGAGAGAGAGAGAGAGAGATATATATATATAGAGAGAGAGAGAGAGAGGCAGCCAGAGAGAGACAGACAGACAGATTATCCCCTCTTGCGTGAGAGCAAGACGGAGAATGACTGAACTCTGTCACAATACATCACTGGTCCAGCACAACTGCCACTCCGCGATAACCAGTGCTAGTGGAACAACGCTCTCCAAGATCACATCATTATAAGCGGTAAAGGGTGACAAGGAAGAGGTTTGCGTGTGTGTGTGTGTGTGTGTGTGTGTGTGTGTGTGTGTGTGTGTGTGAGTGTGCACGCGATTTCTAAGAACTGCTTGCGTGCTTAGCCAGTTAATACAAGAGAAAAATGGAGTTGTCTCAATTTTTTCTTTATCACCAGTTCAATAATTTGGATCACATCACTTCCACTTAAAGCTGAAGTTTCTTGTCGGGTTTCACCACTACAGCAGCGAACAAAAATATATATATTGAACGTTGTTCTTGTGATGTCTTTCCTCTCCACGAGTGTCTTGTCTTAAGACAAACCTAAACTTATCTTGTGCTTTCACACCTAATTGTATTCTAGACAGAGGTTTTTCTATCTTACCCTTTGACGTTCTCACTGGTGTATGTGTCTCAAGGTTGTCTTAATGGGGTGTATAATATATATATATATAGATATATATATATATATATATATATATATATATATATATATATATATATATATATATATATATATAGATATATATATATATGTATTGCTCTAAAATAAATGATTATTTTGGTACTTGTGACTTGTCCAATAAATGACTCTCTGATTATTTTTTAATTGAAACACATTCAAGAAGATGAGAACGAGAGCTGGCACACAAGACCAAGAACAACGCTATAAAAGTCGTACATCTTACAAAACGCAGCAGCAGCAGCAATTAACTTCTGCTGATGGGTTCTTCTCTGAATAAAAAGCCTTCTTGATAAAGCAGACTTTTTCAAAACAGACACACATGACAATGGTACTAAAGAACCTGGGAATGAATACATACTTTGAAAGAACTTCCTCCTTGGGAGCCGTGCTAGAGTGCCCCCTATACCATATTTACCTGAAATGAAAAGGAAAAATCACAAATAAAATAGTTTGTCTACAATGTTTCCTTCTAAATTAAGAAGGTTATAATCTGAAAAAACAAAATTACATAGTGACAGAGATATGACTGAGACATACAAGATACTCGGAGGCAGAGACATAGCTGAGATACGAACAAGAGAGAGACATACAACAACAACAAGAGCAGCGAATCAATGGGAAGGCAAATGAGCCAGAAATAGAGAATTGCTAATCATTTCACTCACTTTAAATATCAAATATTGTAAAAAGCCTAAATATTCAGTCTACCAGATTAACACCAGTTAGAAGAAGCCCAGGCTGAGGAGCTGAAGCTCGTCTCCAAAAGCAAATATATATGAAGGAAAGAGAGAGAGAGAGAGAGAGAGAGAGAGAGAGAGAGAGAGAGAGAGAGAGAGAGAGAGAGAGAGAGAGAGAGAAAGAGAGAGAGAGCATAAATTCTTAAAATCCTTTATCAGTATCTTATTACACTGTTGAGAAATAGGATCTCAGAAGGCCATATATATATTAAAGCACACCCCCATCAAGGTAAAATATTCTGGTATATATATATACTGTATATATATATATATATATATATATATATATATATATATATATATATATATATATATATATATATATATATATATATATATTATATATATAATCATCCATACAACACTCCACCATCACCCAGTCAATCCCCCTCCAACCCTGTCCAACCCTCCCTCCATGCCTCCAATCCCAAACCCTCCAAAGCCACATTCCTACAACTCATCAATCCAACCCAACAAAGCCCCATGGCTATCAGGTGTGGGGGATTGTGTAGAGAGCCGGTGAGTGGATCAGGATTATCCACCAGATACTCGTTACAGGGGGCCCAGATACTGATACCTTATACTTGACAGGATCCAAACCCGCGGTTGGTAAATCAGAGATATGTGTATGGTACATTTGGCTAGGGATTAATATTCGCGATATGCCACTACAGTCAGGTGGAACGTGGTGTTGCTAGAGGGGGATTTAATTTGGCGACTTGGGATTGATTTTGATCAAAGGATTAGATTGTTAATCAGGAGACTTTGAGGGGGGGAGGGGATGCTTAGAGTCCTAGCTGACTGGCGGGAGAATTGACACCCATATTCACTGAATCTAAAAGCCTCACCACACACAGATAGACATCAATGATGTCAACTTTGTCAAACATGTCGCAATTCTTCCCTATTCACTTTCTACCCAAAAGGATTCTCTATAGGGAATAGGGGGGGGGATAAGTACTTTTAAATGATTATCAGTTCCAAGTTTATTTAAAAGATTGGAAATACTATTGGATAAAGGTATCATGAAATGGGATTGGATTCGATGTTTTTTTGTTTTTTAAAGGCCTCCATTCGTACCTGTCTTGCCTACATCTATCTATTGAGTCTCTATCTTATGGAGCATCATTATTTATACTCAACAAACAGTTTGGATAGATGTGTTGGGGGTGTGGGGAGCCCGCTTACCCCCTTTTACAAGCTCAACCAATCACCAGGCGGATCCTCATCCCATCTCGACCAATGGGATGCCACCATGCTGATGAAGTTCTGATCTTACTGACAAAGTTATCGACGAGATGAACCTGAGAATGTTGTCTCTCTCTCTCTCTCTCTCTCTCTCTCTCTCTCTCTCTCTCTCTCTCTCTCTCTCTCTCTCTCTCTCTCTCTCTCTCTCTCTGTCCCTCTCTCTCTCTCTCTCTCTCTCTCTCTCTCTCTCTCTCTCTCTCTCTCTCTCTCTCTCTCTCTCTCTCTCTCTCTCTCTCTCTCTCCCTCTGCCTCACTTAATTTGCTAGTGGGCACAACACTTAAATGAGACTTGATCACTACATACAAAGTACTCAGAGACAGAGAGGGTGGAAATTGGAAACACGAATAGTAAAGTAAAATGAAGTCCTACTTTCAGTATACCTGTGCAGTAGAGGGTAATAGAGACTTACTCCATACGTGGTTAAAGAGGTAGTGTAGACCTACTCTACGTACAGAGGTTGTGTAGACCTACTCTACGTACAGAGATTGATTGATTGATGAAGATTAAGCCACCCAAAAGGTGGCACGGGCATGAATAGCCCGTAAGTGGTGGCCCTTTTAAGCCATTACCAGTATCAAGAGCTGATACTGGAGATCTGTGGAGGTGCGAATGCACCCTGCGTGACGGGAGATGTCTCCCGGACCAAATGGTGACCAGATGGTCACGTACAGAGGTTGTGTAGACCTACTCTGTGGATGGTGGTAGAGTCATGGTAGAGGTAGAGACCAAGAGAAGGTAGAATGTGTCTTCGCGCTCAACATATTCACGTTATTAGTTATAAATAATGCTAACGAGACACCTTAAGCCTGAATGAATCTACTCAGGTAACCACACAGACACGCACACACACACACATACACTACACGCACACACAAACACACAGGAGGAGCAGGAATCTGTACACCAGTTGCCAGTTGAGAGGCGGGACCAAAGAGCCAGAGCTCAACCCCAGCAAACACAACTAGGTGAGTACACTCACACACTTTTATTTATTTGTGTGATTACTTATTTACTATTTTCGCTCAGTAGGAAGGTGGTGGAGGCCAAAACCGCCAGTAATTTCAAAGTGTTATACGACAAAGAGTACTGGGAAGACGGGACACCACGAGCGTACCTCTCGTCCTGTAACTACACTTAGCTAATTACACTTAGGTAATTACACACGCACACAATTAGACGAGTACAGGCCACATATATTGCGTAAGCCAACACGCACAGTCTGATGGAACGGGCACAATATATCTTTCCCTCCTCCTTGAATATCCCCAATACACAGCTCACCCACTGTACATAGAGGGTGAACGAAACGTCGCTATCTTTACGGGCTCACCATAGCCCGTGCTACTTGGACACTTCGTTCTGAGTGGCTAAATCTACAACAACAACAACGTCGCTCTCCCATGAAAATTAACTCCACTTATAATATATATTTTTCCCCGAATATTCAAGCCATTTTTCATGTCTATTCTCACTATTTTGAGGAATTCACACACCTGGTTTTACTGTGATATGGATTGCAGGTGTGTGTGGGGGGGGTGGGGGGAGGGGGGGTTATGGTAGTGGACATATCTTGCTGATCTTAGACAAAATATGAATGGCGGAAAGACGTGATAACATCAATGAGGATGTGTAAGGCAGTGAATGTAGATGAGAGAGAGAGAGAGAGAGAGAGAGAGAGAGAGAGAGAGAGAGAGAGAGAGAGAGAGAGAGAGAGAGAGAGAGAGAGAGAGAGAGAGAGAGACAGAGAGAGAGAGACAGAGACACAGAGAGTATGAGAAAAGATTGAATAAAATTGATAAGTTTGAGAACCTGGAGAAAGAGTAAATCGACACTCAAACAGACACTCAGACAATCAGACAATCAGGCACTCAAGACAATCAGGCACTCAAGACAATCAACCACTCAAGACAATCAGGCACTCAAGACAATCAGGCACTCAAGACAATCAACCACTCAAGACAATCAACCACTCAAGACAATCAACCACTCAAGACAATCAGGCACTCAAGACAATCAACCACTCAAGACAATCAGGCACTCAAGACAATCAGGCACTCAAGACAATCAGGCACTCAAGACAATCAACCACTCAAGACAATCAGGCACTCAAGACAATCAACCACTCAAGACAATCAGGCACTCAAGACAATCAGGCACTCAAGACAATCAACCACTCAAGACAATCATGCAACAATCCCAGTAGCGTCCCATCTAAAAACGGTATTAACAATTGCTGATAATATTTAACATGCAAATTAAAGACAAAAATCATTCAAATGATCCAACATTTATGTGTACATTAATCACCTCAAACTGTAAAAAAATTAATTATCACACTGATAATAATTACAATCCGTGATAATAATTACAATACTTTTAATTTTTTCACATTTTCTATCAATAATATTTTTAATCCTCTACAGCGTTATTTTTAAATTGATGAATGTAAAATAAAAATAATTAAAATTACTGATATTTTTAACAGTAACTAAATTAATAACTTGCAATATTAGAAATTAAAATTGTAAAAATAACTATTTTAAATTGCAATTCACAATTAATAATAACACTAACTTAAAACTATAATAATTAAACAAAAAAATTCTTACATTTAATTGTAATTTGAAAACTATATAATTGAACAAATTTAATATTTGCCAATAACAAATAATTATTTCAAGTTACTAATTACAGTCACTGATCATAATAATTTACAATGCTTAGTATTATGAAATTTTTAATAATTTTAAATTTTGAAATTTTTAATTTTTATTATAAATCATAATAAAATTATATTTAGATTTAATTTTTAAATGACAGAATTTTTTTTATATGTCTTAGGGTTCCTTAGAGTTCCTTAGGGTTCCTTAGAGTTCCTTAGGGTTCCTTATATGTTCCTTAGGGTACGTCAGGCTGCGAGCAGCCGCGTGCAACAGCCTGGTTGATCAGTCCAGCAACCAGGAGGCTTGGTCGACGACCGGGCCGCAGGGAAGCTAAGCCCCGGAAGCACCTCAAGGTAAGGTAGGGACATACTAATTTTAGCTTAAGACAGATATCGTTTAACAGAGTGGAGAAGGACATGGGGGACAGACAGACAGACAGAGAGACGGATGGGACAAAGACACAGGCTTGGTGGGGACAGGCAGACGAACAGTAGAACAAAAGACATTAGATATTAGATAAAAATAACAGTAGATAAAAGACATTAGAACGGAAGCAATAGAGAGGCAGGGTAGGAGAGACGGAAGGAGACGGTGGGACAGTCAAGCAGGTGAAACAAACAAACAAACAGACAGACAAGCACGATCCAAACAAAAACAATATAAACAACAACAAATTACTTACAAATTAACAAAAAAAAAGATAAAAAAAACGAGAAAAAAGTATAACCATGTTTCTGAACGCATGCGGGCGCGCGCGCGCGTGTCAAGTCTTCCTGGAATACAGAAAAGCAATCCTTGAAGACGCCACTAATGACTCAACCACCTCCAGACACACACACACACACACCCTTAACAAGCAAGAATAACATCCAAATATCGATAGTCAAAATAACCGCGTTAAGTTCAATGTATCAAACAATATTATATATAAATATATTACATATTATATATGTGTGTGTGTGTGTGTCTCCATTTGGTCACCACTTGGTCCGGGAGACATCTCCCGTCACGCAGGGTGCAGTTGCGCCTCCACTGATCTCCAGTATCATCTTTTGATACTGGTAATGGCTCGAAAGGGCCACCACTTACGGGCTATTCATGCCCGTGCCACCTCTTGGGTGGCTTAATCTTCATCAATCGTGTGTGTGTGTGTGTGTGGTCAGATGAAAACTAGTAATGTAGCGGTAACGACCAGCTAATGTCGTTAACGATGCGATGTGTATCGTTCCATTACGCCATGTTTCAGCCTCCATTACAAACCCTATTCTCTCTTTTTTCCCCTTCCCAGCTGCCCCCTATTCTCTAAACTCCATTTATCAACTATTCAAAATAAAACATTTCAATATTTGCATCCGTCAAGCGGCGGAGGCAACAGGTGGAGAATTCAAAATGACGAATATTCGCACCTGGAGTCTAATGGCGTCGTCTGAGAGGTGGTGTCCTCTGCCGGCCGTCGCGCTAACCAAGCAGTTTAGTTCCACCCGTTCCTTGAATCTCTTTCTCTAATATACGCGAAACTCTCTCTCTCTCTCTCGCTACAAAAATCACATTATTATCCCCCTTTCTTTTCAGCGCTCAAGCGTTCGTAGTATGTTTGCGAGTTCCAGAGTTTAACGAAGTCGTTCGCTTCGGTAGACGCTAACAAGCGGATCACAGCTTCGCCGCCACCACACACAGACTAGCGACACATGTCATTGGACTTCACAGAATTTCCGCTCCACGACAACTTTTCTCTGCATTTCTAAAAATTTTTTGTTTCTCTAAGAAATTTTCTCAGATCTAATTTTTTTATAGCTAAATATTAACAGCGATAAAAATTCATGTGACTAAAAATTTTGACGCAGGAGGGGGGTTGGGGGGCTTTTGTAAACATTCAAAAATCAAAATCTTTTCACGTAAAAATAAATAAATCGAGGATTTACATTATTTAGAAATATTTACCAATAAATCTTAGAAAAATAGTTAAAGTTAATTCGTACAATACGAATGTATAAATAACGAGTATAAATGATATAAATTAAACAAATATCCTAATAAATGATATAAAAAAAAGAAAATAAGAAAGAAAACGCCAAATTACACAGGATTCACCAAAAAGAAAACGTGATGTAAGAGTTAGCGAAGGTGATCTACCTTGCGTTACCTTATAAACAGTAACGAGGCTATCCTAACAGCATGTAAACAGGCTATCCTAACAGCATGTAAACAGGCTATCATAACAGGATATTATGACAAATAAAATTACGAGTTATAATAAAAATTAACGGTGGCAATAAAAAAATACGAAACGCTAAATAATAACAGAATATATCTTCAAGATAACATATTCAGGAGAACATAGGCAGGAGAACATGCATGTTCTCGTGAATATAACAGAAATGACTTATTGCAAAAATATAACAGCATTTCTAGCAATATAAAAATATAGTATAATTCCTATAATATAAGCTCATACTAGCGTTCCTAGTATAATAAGATCACATTACCGTATGACATTATAATATTATTGCTAATAATATACAAAATAAAGTAGCCTTCCTAGTAAATCTTGAGGTTATCTTGAGATGATTTCGGGGCTTTAGTATCCCCGCGGCCCGGTCCTCGACCAGGCCTCCACCCCCAGGAAGCAGCCCGTGACAGCTGACTAACACCCAGGTACCTATTTTACTGCTAGGTAACAGGGGCATAGGGTGAAAGAAACTCTGCCCATTGTTTCTCGCCGGCGCCCGGGATCGAACCCGGGACCACAGGATCACAAGTCCAGCGTGCTGTATTTTGAAATTTGAATAACATAAATATTATTGTCGTAATAGCAGAAGGGATAATAATAATAATAATAATAATAATAATAATAATAATAATAATAATAATAATAATAATAATAGTAATAATAATAAAGACGACGATTCAATAAATATTAGAAAATGAACAAAATCCTTAAAAATAATAAAGCTCATATTATATGCCTTTAAAATAGCTATTACCTACGAGAAGCTTAATATAGGCTTTTTTTTTTAAAGAATAATCGACATTTGATGTATAATTTTTTTTTTTTTTAATTCCTTCATCTATGGTCTTGGGAAGCTGCATATATGACCAGGTTTCTATGTTTAAAAAAATTAGAAAAATAAATATGAAAAAGTATCTAATTTTCATCCATTTTTTTTATTACTCTTGATTTCTTAGTCTGTCTCTTATATCTCTCTCTTCCTTCTTCTCTTGTTCTCGAGTTCGGTTCTGTGCATCTGGTTCTCCTCATTGTGTGTGTGTGTGTGTGTGTATGTGTGTGTATGTGTGTGTATGTGTGTGTGTGTGTGTGTGTGTGTGTGTGTGTGTATGTGTGTGTGTGTGTGTGTGTATGTATGTGTATATGTGTGTGTGTGTACACATACAAAGCGAATCCAGCAGCCTCGGCTCCGCTAGGCGGAGTTGACGAGGAAGCCGAAGCCACAGCCATGTGGCGTGGAAACGGAGGAGCAGTCAACGTGTGTGGTCCGAGCAGCGGGCGCCACCCCTCACTCGAGACGCCGCCCGCTCTCAGCATCACCTGCCATTAACCTATACTTTATTACTCTATCTCATCTCACCAGCGGGGATTTTTCCCCACTGAGATATAGAGGAACATGTTCTCTGTGAGGGTGCTGGGATAGCAGCCTCTCGTGGGGGCCGTGGGAGATGAGAGATAGCCGGTTTAAACAAGAGAGGTACTTTAAGGTATCACAATCAACCTCGTTATCATCTTACGCCACTGAAAGGAGCGCGCTAACACCTGTGTCCCGACTCATGCTCGGCTCTACGTGGCTATGGCTTGAGATTACCGATTTACCACGTAAATCGTCGTATAACTTTGTTTTTTGTGTTGTAGGTAAGGGCAGAGATAGGAAGGAAGTTGTAAAGGGAGGGATAGAAGATGTCTGGAGGAGATGAAGGCGTCATGAGGTGCGTGGGGATGGGCCAATGGCCTGCCGACCAAGCCATGGTTTATGACTAGCCTCTGAAACAAAGTGGTCATTAATCCACTCCTAAGAGACCTACTTGTTGTATGCTAATGTCCTCCTCACGTTTGAAAGCTGCTTGGTCTCTATCTGTAGGTTATACAGACACACACACGCACACACACACACACACACACACACACACACACACACACACACACACACACACACACACACACACACACACACACACGCTCGACCTTACACAATCATATACACATGCACACCAACACACACAAATACAAACCAACCCATAATACATACTCTTGATATATCAAGAAACCTTTCCACACAAGATCCACTGGACACAAACAAGCTGGAGAAACAGGCAGGACGAAGAGAGAAGGTGATGCTGTGAATATAAGAGTACCTAAGCAACAGAAACCAGAGAGTCACAGTGAGAGGAGCGGGTCCAGAATGGCGAGATACCACGACCGGATCCTTAGAGGTCAGTATGTGTTTTTTTTTTTATAATCTTCTTCACACTGGGAGAAGCTTGAAACAAGTAGCTTTTTTGAGATATATGCAAGAGTTCTTGTGTGTTACCTAGCAGTAAAATAGGTACCTGGGTGTTAGTCAGCTGTCACGGGCTGCTTCCTGGGGGTGGAGGCCTGGTCGAGGACCGGGCCGCGGGGACACTAAAGCCCCGAAATCATCTCAAGATAACCTCAAGTTGTTACATTCTTGTACAGCCACTAGTACGCGTAGCGTTTCGGGCAAGTCCTTAAATCCTATGGTCCCTGGAATACGATCCCCTGCCGCGAAGAATCGTTTTTTCATCCAAGTACACATTTTACTGTTGCGTTAAACAGAGGCTACAGTTAAGGAATTGCGCCCAGTAAATCCTCCCCGGCCAGGATACGAACCCATGACATAGCGCTCGCGGAACGCCAGGCGAGTGTCTTACCACTACACCACGGAGACTGCAGACTAGTTACTTCTTGTTTACCTCAAGTTGGATGGTGGGAACCTATTGAGGGTTGATATCAGACACCACGACCCTACATCAAGCGAATATTACCAGCGGCATACGCAGGGCTCACTAACATGAGAACTTCTTTTTTGAAATCTCAACAGATGGTCGTTGAAGACTATTTGTTCGGATTTCCACATATGTCAGACCAGTCGTGGAATATGCAGCAGTACTGTACCGAGGAATGAGTTACGAGAGAGACTGAGTTAAACATCACGTTAATGGAATTGAAAGGGGTCATGGGAGACATGATCACCACATATAGCATTCTCAAAGGAATGGATATTTTGGCATGGGTGACACACTATAAACGATACAAGTGGAACTTCAGTCCCCGAGTGAGCCATGTAGAAGTATTTTTTTTCAATGTCAGAGTGAGCAAATGGAATATATTAAGAAACGGATTTAGTGGAGGTAGACTCCATTCACAGACTAAAATAGTTGACATGTTAGCGCCCAGTCAGCTTTGAAACCTGTATTCCAGACAATTAAAGAGGTGGGACCCAAGAACCTTATCTCAACCCCTGCAATCGGAGCCAGGTGAGCAATCGGACACACACACAAGTTCACCAGACTAGTACCCGAGCTGAGAGGTATGAGCTACGAGGAGAGACTACGGGAATTAAACCTCACTTCGCTGGAAGACAGAAGAGTTAGGGGGGACATGATCACCACATTCAAGATTCTGAAGGGAATTGATAGGGTAGATAAAGACAGTCTATTTAACACAAGGGGAACACGCACAAGGGGACACAGGTGGAAACTGAGTGCCCAAATGAGCCACAGAGATATTAGAAAGAACTTTTTTAGTGTCAGAGTGGTTGACAAATGGAATGCATTAGGAAGTGATGTGGTGGAGGCTGACTCCATACACAGTTTCAAGTGTAGATATGACAGAGCCCGATAGGCTCAGGAATCTGTACACCTGTTGATTGACGGTTGAGAGGCGGGACCAAAGAGCCAGAGCTCAACCCCCGCAAACACAACTAGGTGAGTACAACTAGGTGAGTACACACACACACACACACACACACACACACACACACACACACACACACACACACACACACACACACACACACCTGGACGTCACGAGTATTACCAACAGGTTTGTCAAAGATTTAATCAGTAAATCAACATGAAGGAAAAATCTATATATTCCCACCATCGCTCCTCCTAGCTAACTACAGCCCCCAGTCGTTAGACAACCAGTACCATACGGGTTATTGAGAGATGCGATCACTGGGGGTACTTACCCACCCCCCGGCCCCCCCCCCCTGCCCCCCTGCCCCCCCCCCCTCAGAGGCCAGTTAGGCACACCAACGAAGATGTTTCTTTCCTCCATTCGCTGCAATCAAGATTGCAAAATTGATGTCATTAAATGCGGACTTCTTTCGGCATTGGGTTAAACATTATCCTTCATTTCCTCACAGTGGGTTTCTCAGGCTCAAGGTAATGGTGGACTGACAGCAGCGGAATGTGAAGAAAGTGAAGGGGGGGGCGGGGTTAAGAACGTCCAAAGTGCCCAATCACTTGCACCATTGGGGTGGTCGAACCCCATGACAGGAAGAAGTGAGGCCACTGCAGTACCAACCAGTCCGAGAGTATCTCAAAATAATAATAATAATGAACACATCCACAAGGGCCGTGACGTAGGTTCAAACTTACATTCGAGAGAATCCCAGTGACGTAAGTTCGAATCCTCGTCACGGCCCTTGTGGATTTGTTCATTTGATGCATCACGCTAATAATAAAAATAATAATAATAATATCTCCATGATCTCGTTCCCACTGAAAACACAAATGAGCCAAAAATATATAAGGAAATATTCGTACTTCCTGTGGGTCTTCAACAAGTAGAATGCACTGAAAGAATAAGTTAAGGAAGCCACCTCCATCCACAATTTTAAGACCAGATTCGACATAAAACCCGACCGTCAAAATGGTTACGTTATAACGCAACAGGTGAAGTAGCTGGGACAGTGTTCCAGAGACAACTTGATAAACACCTCCAAAGGATAGCTGATCAACCAGGCTGGGATTTTTATCCATCAGGCTGGGAGCAGCTGCGTCCAACAGCCTGGTTGACCAGACCATCAACCAGGAGGCCTGGTCAGAGACCGGGCCCCGGGGACCTTGAACCTCCCCCCCCCTCCCCCTCTTCTTCCAGTACCTACCCTCCCATCCCACAACCATTCCCCTATTCCACAACCCCCCTTACCCTTCCCATTTCCAGCCTCTTCTCACCCATTAACCAGGTATACAGACCAGCTCCAACGCACACCGACCAGTTACAGGTAAGTCCACTACGGGCTCACCATAGCCCGTGCTACTTGGAACTTTTATTCCGAGTATCTGAACCTAAAACAACCAAACCACAGCACACCGACCAACACAACTGACACCCAAGCTGACGCCAGCCCTGACGGCAACATGGCACTGACACTGGCACTGACAGCACTAACAACAATGATGCTGTTGACACCAAGAACAGGAGCCTGTGGAGGGCTGTCTAAGAATAGGGACAGACACCTTTGGGGACACAAGAGTGAGCCAGAAAAGAGTGGGTATGAAGGGGAAGGGAGAAAGGGATGGATAATAAAGGGGGAAATATAGAAGTGGGAGAGATATGAGGGAGCAAACTTTATTTTTTTCAAAAAGGAAAGAGAAGGGACAAAATATGAAATGGCATATGAGAGTAGAAGGAGGAAAAGACATTTGATTATGATAGTCTGGTAAATTAATAGAATGAACTTGGGGGGTGATGGAAGGAGGGATGGAGGGAGGGATGGAAGATGGAAGGGAGGGAGGGAGGGTGGGAGGGATGGAAGGGTTTAAGATGGGAGGGATTGTGGGAAGGTTCCAAATGGGATGAGAACTTGTGCTTTTTAACCCCGAGAGGGGAGAAGGGGAGAGGAAGGGGGTAAAGGGGGGTGACAGGAAGGGAAAAAGGGAGGGGGGAGGGGTGATGGGAAGGGACAATGAAGGGAGGAAAGTAGAATGGTTGAAATATTGGTTAGAAATGAAAACAGGAATTACCTCTCATCACCTACCATCATATCACGGAGGCATTCAGAGCGCCTTACACTACCTACGTGAGACCAATCTTAGAACATGCAGCCTCATCATGAAGCCCCCCCCCCCTAAAGAAACTCATTAGGAAACTAGAAAATGTTAAAAAAATTGCGACGAAGCTAGTCTCGGATTTGCACGGGATGGAATATGAAGAACGACTGAAGGAACTGAAGCTGATGATGTTAGAAGAATGGAGGGCGCGGGTAGATATGATAGCAGCATACAAAATACTTAAGAGAGATTGACTGAGTGGAAAATGTTCACACGGGATACCAAGAGAACGAGGGAACATGGGTGGAAGCTGGAAACTCAGATGAGTCACAGAGATGTTAGAAAGTTTTCTTCTAGCGTGAGAGTTCTGGGAAAATGGAATGAACTACCCACCACAGCCGGACCAATCGGGCTGTGGTGGGTATGTGGGCCTGTGGGCCTCTCCAAGCAACAACCTGGTGGACCAAACTCTCACAAGTCAAGCCTGGCCTCGGGCCGGGCTTGGGGAGTAGAAGAACTCCCAGAACCCCATCAAGCAGGTATATGTGGGCCTGCGGGCCGCTCCAAGCAACAGCCTGGTGGACCAAACTCTCACAAGTCGAGCCTGGCCTCGGGTCGGGCTTGGGGAGTAGAAGAACTCCCAGAACCCCATCAAGCAGGTATATGTGGGCCTGCGGGCCGCTCCAAGCAACAGCCTGGTGGACCAAACTCTCACAAGTCGAGTTTGGCCTCGGGCCGGGCTTGGGGAAGTAGAAGAACTCCCAGAACCCCATCAAGCAGGAACTAAACCAGCACATTGTGGAAGCAAACACTATTCATAGCTTTAGATAGAGAAGATGGATGCGAATCATCATTGTTTCAAAAAAGACTAGAAAGGCGGGATCCAAGAGCCAGCAGTCGATCCTGCAGGCACAAATAGGTGCATAAAAATAGGTGAGTAAAAGTCCTATGTACTGCGCCTCCAGTTAACAGCCACCACGGGCCAGTCAGTGATCATCAGTGGAAGCCATTGGGCTTGTCACCCCCTCTCTTAATCCTTTGCAAAGTCTTGTCACTCGGGTGTTAATGTAGTGGCTTAGGATTCCTTGAGGATTATTGTACCTCCTGCTCTAAATCTGTTGATCCACCGCACTATCATTGTTGGGATGAGGAATGAGAGGAAGCGGTTGTAAAGGGAAGTGAAGGGAGAGAGAGAGAAATAGGGGAAAAAAGAGGCAAAGATTAAGGAAACTAGAATAGAGGAAGAGGAGAAACAGAAGCAGAGACACACAGATCACAGGTCTCTCCTGCTAATAATTATTTTTTTTTGTGTTAGTGCTCTGCTCGTCTAAGGTCAAACGTCACCGCCGACTACTCCATGTTTACTAATTGGCAATTGTGTCATTAGTACATACCTGTTGACTCCTCGGTGTCTCCAGGGGTGTTGCTATTGATCTGTGTCGTGTGTGTGTGTGTGGGCGTGTGTGGGCGTGTGTGGGCGTGTGTGTGTGTGTGTGTGTGTGTGTGTGTGTGTGTGTGTGTGTGTGTGTGGGCGTGCGTGTGTGTGTGTGTTCGATATATATATATATATATATATATATATATATATATATATATATATATATATATATATATATATATATATATATATATATATATATATGTCGTACCTAGTAGCCAGAACGCACTTCTCAGCCTACTATGCAAGGCCCGATTTGCCTAATAAGCCAAGTTTTCATGAATTAATTGTTTTTCGACTACCTAACCTACCTAACCTAACCTAACCTAACTTTTTCGGCTACCCAACCTAACCTAACCTATAAAGATAGGTTAGGTTAGGTTAGGTAGGGTTGGTTAGGTTCGGTCATATATCTACGTTAATTTTAACTCCAATAAAAAAAAATTGACCTCATACATAATGAAATGGGTAGCTTTATCATTTCATAAGAAAAAATTTAGAGAAAATATATTAATTCATGAAAACTTGGCTTATTAGGCAAATCGGGCCTTGCATAGTAGGCTGAGAAGTGCGTTCTGGCTACTAGGTACGACATATATATATATATATATATATATATATATATATATATATATATATATATATATATATATATATATATACACACATACATACACGCAAGAACTGTATAACTATATGATGTGTTCAGACTTACATGCGTGTAATGGTAGACTTTTCAAGAAAATTGTTCACAATTTTAAACCCCAAAATCAAATTTGAACTTGTTATACACTTTGAATGAGGGCGTGTCATTAACAGAGCGACATGGGCGTGGTTTTGTCCTCCCCCGCCCACCCAATGTGGGCGTGGTCGTATCTCCCCTCGGGCGTAGGCGTGATCTTTGAATGCATGTAGGGTGGGGGGGGGGGGGTATTACAAGCTTAATAATTGGTGTGGTCTAACTACCTATAGTGACCTCCAGCTCTCGCCTCTTAGGGTCAAGCGCAGGTTAGGGTAACGATCATATCCTCCTCTTGTCAAATACCTGTGAAACCCCTGGCACAGGTCAAAGGTCATGAGGGATGATTATGCACTTAGGCCGCAGGTCACACTGGCGGTCGTCACGTAGTTGTTAATTACCTACAGGCTCAACATCGCTTTTTAATCACCTGGTTGGCCAATTCACCACACACCCACACTATGTACCTCATTCCCTCGGAAATTTAAACACGTTTTTTTCAATCAAATACAAATTTTCTGAGTATTAATTTTCCCAGTAATGTCAACGAGTAATTGTTGCACATGTTGAACATTTAAATAAGTTTCGAGGGAGGTAATTCAATGAATAAATAATAGCAAAGTCATCTACACTTTGGAGGTATATTGAAACTTGGCACATTCAGTGTGTATGTGTATACTCAGTATGAGTACAATGAAGTGTATTTTCATAACAAGATATACATTATACTGACTGGTGCATACTTTTTGCCTGAGGTAGTTTGCTTTGCTTCACACACACACACACACACACACACACACACACACTCACACACACACACACACACACACACACACACACACACACACACACACACACACACACACACACACAAATGGAATGCATTAGGGGGTGATATGGTGGAGGCTGACTCCATACACAGTTTCAAGTGTAGATATGATAGAACCCAATAGGCTCAGGAATCTGTACACCTGTTGATTGACGGTTGAGAGGCGGGACCAAAGAGCCAGAGCTCAACCCCCGCAAACATAACTAGGTGAGTACCCACACCCACACACACACACACACACACACACACACACACACACACACACACACACACACACACACACACACAATCTGTATTTATCTCCTTGATAATATGGTGAAAAACAAAAAACTTCTGAATTTTCGTTTCATTTCCCCTTATATATAAATACCTTCCACCTCATACCACAAGAATCACCTCCATTCTGAGGCTGAGAGATGCTATGTGACCTCGAGGATGATTCGAGGTCAATGAGAGGTCACAAGTGACAATTTAGGTCAATAATGATGATCCCCATGTGAGCGTCTCCAAGTTCAACCAGCCATTTGTCACCCTTGTGTCAATCCCTGCGGTAATTTACATTTGGGAATGACCTCTGCGTCAGGTCAAAGGTCAAGAGGGTATAAGCATATTACTACGTAGAGTGCTGACGCTTAACTGCCTGTATATGTCTGTTTCGCACCTGTTCTCAGTTGCATTATTGAAATACAGCTGTCTGTGCCTCGACCGCTGTATCACGTCTGCACATCTGTTGCTGTCTGATTCCACCTGGCACCCTGTATTCTGTCCGTTCAACTGTATCGCTGTATCATGCCTGTATGCGGATCAGACGCTGGCAATGTTTCACTCACAAAGTGACGTGAAAGAACTGCAAATTACTGCCAAACAGGAACAAAATACCTAATCTAACCTAACCTAACCTAACCTAACCTAACCTAACCTAACCTAACCTAAGCCAAATTATACACGGAATTATAATAAAATTACATTTTAATATATATTTAAGAAAATGACGATTTGGTTACACCGCTCGTTAAAGTTGACGAATGGATCTTTGGAACGATCGCACCCTGGACGGACGCACCCTGGACGGACGCACCTTGGACGGACGCACCTTGGACGGACGCACCTTGGACGGACGCAGCTTGGACGGACGCAGCTTGGACGGACGCACCTTGGACGGACGCAGCTTGGACGGACGCAGCTTGGACGGACGCAGCTTGGACGGACGCAGCTTGGACGGACGCAGCTTGGACGGACGCACCTTGGACGGACGCACCCTGGACGGACGTAGCTTGGACGGACGCACCTTGGACGGACGCACCTTGGACGGACGCACCTTGGACGGACGCACCCTGGACGGACGCACCTTGGCCGGACGCACCTTGGACGGACGCACCCTGGACGGACGCACCTTGGACGGACGCACCCTGGACGGACGCACCTTGGACGGACGCACCTTGGACGGACGGAGCTTGGACGGACGCAGCTTGGACGGACGCACCTTGGACGGACGCAGCTTGGACGGACGCACCTTGGACGGACGCACCTTGGACGGACGCACCCTGGACGGACGCACCTTGGACGGACGCACCTTGGACGGACGCACCTTGGACGGACGCACCTTGGACGGACGCACCCTGGACGGACGCACCTTGGACGGACGCACCTTGGACGGACGCACCTTGGACGGACGCACCTTGGACGGACGTAGCCTGGCCTTCCTTATATCCCCCCCTCGGGGGCTATAAGGAAGGCTGTATATATAGGGATATATAGGCTATAAGGAAGGCTATATAAGGCTGCAAATTATGAATGCAAATTTCAACACGTCCTCCTAAAAATCATGGTACTCAAAAAGGCTATTTGATCTATTGTTTAACAATAGACTTGTACCACAACAATCTCTCTCTCTGTCTCTCTCTCTCTCTCTCTCTCTCTCTCTCTCTCTCTCTCTCTCTCTCTCTCTCTCTCTCTCTCCCTCTCTTTCCCTCTCTCTCTCTCTCTCTCTCTCTCTCTCCCTCCCCACAAGAGACTCGCTTCACTCTCATTATCATTCGAAATCAATCGACCGACACCGCCCTCCTCCGAGACCTTACGCCGCTATGGAGCCAGGAATCAATTACCCCGCGCTCAATTACCATTTTACCAGCCCTTGTGGGGTGTCTGCTTGACTGCCAGAGCCTCCTCTCACCCCTCCAACACTGACCCGAGTTCGAGCCCCGCTGTAGTCGCCCACCTACCGTTCTCGTGGGAGAGAATTAAGAACAGACGAGGAAGATATTTGTGCATTCCGGATCGTAATAGAAAACTGGAAGTGATTGTGGGGTTTAGAGACTGGGTTTTTGAGGTTGAGGATTGGAGGGTGAGGATTGGGTTGGGTAAAGGGGGGGGGGGTAGAGGGGGAGAGAAGGTGTGGGGGGGGGAGGAGGAGAGGTTGTTAG
>NC_091174.1:3808763-3868763 GCF_040958095.1 Procambarus clarkii
AATCTCCCTTTTACTCATTTTAATCTCCCGGCGAATATGCCATAAAAACGATTAAGAAACTTTGGCTGGTACATCCATTTATCCGGATTTGTTGCTCAGGGCCGGATGTAGTCAGGTGATTGAGGTGGATGATTGAGGGGTCGATTAATCGCTCCCATAGGGTCCTGTGAAGCTGAGATTTAATGGGTCCATTTAGCAATAGTTGTAGTCTGTTGGTATGATACGTCCCTGAGGGGGAGGTGTGTGTGTCTGTGTGTGTGTGTGAGACGCACACGCACCCGGACACACACACACACACACACACACACACACACACACACACACACACACACACACACACACGCACGCACACACACACACACACACACACACACACACACACACACACACACACACACACACTCATTCATTTCTCCTCATTAGCGTAATATGAACCCCAAAATTCAATCTAGCGAATCGCTTGTTTTCCCGACTATCAGCGGGGCGGCTCTGGCTTTGGTCTGGGAGTGGTTAGAGAAGAGAGGTAAGGGGGGGATGCAGAAGAGAGGGGGGAGAGGGGAGAAGAGAGTGACTTGGAGCCATAGAGGGGAGAGGGAGTGTGTGTGTCCCCTCCCACCTCCCCCTATCTCCCATGTGACCTGAGTCTCCTCCTTGTGGTAACTCTTGAATTTATTTATACATTATTTCATTAATTCAACTTCTAAGGTGTTTAGACAAGTGGGAGTATTTCTGACCTTACTGGGCTGCCTGGGAGAAGTTGTGATGATTGTTGAGTTACCTGGGAGTACTTATGATGCTTGATGAGTTACCTGGGAGTATTTATGATGCTTGATGAGTCACTCGGGTCATTTCCTTCCCTTGTATCAGCTAATGAGTGGTTCAAGTGACCTGGAGAGGCAACCAGGCTTTCCCAGGTCACCAGATGGAAATGTTGTCAGAGATGACCTGAGTGTGCCCATTCCCCCCTTCAATCCCTCCCCCTTTCAACCCCTCCTTACCCCCCTTTTCCCCTCCATGGCTTGGTGAGGGGAGAAAATAGTTTAAGGGGAGATAGTGGCGCGTAGAGAAGGCGTATATATATATATATATATATATATATATATATATATATATATATATATATATATATATATATATATATATATATATATATATTCCACGTTGAGGGAGTGGACTTAAGGTATGGGAGAAGCAGTGGGGGTTATCAGGTCGTTGGTCGTTATAGGTCGTAGTCATCAGGTCTGATTGACCAGACCACGCACTAGAAGGTGAAGGGACGACGACGTTTCGGTCCGTCCTGGACCGTTCTCAAGTCGATTGTCCTTGAGAATAGTCCAGGACGGACCGAAACGTCGTCGTCCTCTCACCTTCTAGTGTGTGGTCTGGTTAAACTACTTCAGCCACGTTATTGTGACTCATCGCAGTCATCAGGGCCAGAAATCATCAAACATCTACGAAACTCATACATTTTTCTCCAATCATGGCGACTTGATTTACATATAGTAAACAGTTTATTATAAACAGTTATTATTGTTTTAAACAATCTCTGCTCCTCTACTACTCCTCCTCCTCCTTCCTGCCTCTCTTAGTATCCACACTCGGCCTCGGGGGCCTCGTAGCCTGGTGGATAGCGCGCAGGACTCGTAATTCTGTGGCGCGGGTTCGATTCCCGCACGAGGCAGAAACAAATGGGCAAAGTTTCTTTCACCCTAAGTGCCCCTGTTACCTAGCAGTAAATAGGTACCTGGGAGTTAGTCAGCTGTCACGGGCTGCTTCGTGGTGTGTGTGTGTGTGTGGTGTGGGGAAAAAAAAAAAGTAGTTAGTAAACAGTTGATTGACAGTTGAGAGGCGGGCCGAAAGAGCAAAGCTCAACCCCCGCAAAAACACAACTAGTAAACACAACTAGTAAACACACTTCGGTGCTTGATTGGGACAAGATGTACAGGTTTCGTAACTGGAAGCGTAAGTGTGATGCATCTTGCTATTATGTAAATCTTGTGTGATGAATCTTGAGACTGTCAATCACCAGAGATGCATTTATGACTATGATGTGACTCTTGACACATTCTCTCATGGCACGTGATATGACACGGGTGTCAAGCGTGCCAGGGCTGGGAGCCAGTGGGTGCCACAAGGGCTAACAAGCAGTCTGTGGTTCGAGGCACTATAGAGGTGTCTGTGTGTCATATTTATAAAATCATGATTTTTATCCCTATTTCCTATTTTTATCTCTGTTGCTCATTCCTTTTATTTTCTCCTTAATAAGAAAATGGAGAATATCTCCATTCTTCTCTCTCTCATCATTTCTTCCTTTAATCTCTACTTTCCCCTATCTCTCTTTCTCTCTCCCTCTCTCTTTCCCTCCCTCTCACTTTCCTTCACTCTCTCTCCCTATCCATCCCCATATTGCTCCCTCCCTCCCTATCTTCTTCCATCTCCCCCTTCTCGTCTGCCCTCCCTCCCTCACCCCCTCCCTCACCTCTCCCTCACCCCTCCCTCCCTACTGTTCCACGGGCACGTGACGCCTCAGCTCTCTGAAAGATGATCGTCGTCCCCTCAAATTTCCCCTCCCTGGGGACCCACTAATTGCCCTTGTCCAAACAATCGTCTAGTCTGGTCGCCTCACACGCCCCTCTCCCCCCCCCATGCCTCTTTCCCCTCACTTCCATCTACCCTCATACCCATCTACCCTCATACCCATCTATCCTCATTGAGATCTACCCCTCATGCCCCCCCCCCTTTTCCCTGACATTCATCTACTATCTTTGTTTTTTTCTACCATATTTTTTCCCCTCTTCTAAACTTGTATCCCCTTTTCCTTTCATTTTCCCTTGTACCTTCTTCACTACCGCCCCCTTCGAATTCTGCCCTCAGTCTGGTCCCCTTCTCTTTACTGTGTCTTCTGCTTTCTGCCCCTTCACATTCCCTCTCTCCATACCTTCCCCTCACCCTCTCTCACTTCCCTCAATCGCCTTCCTGCTCTCTCTCTCTCTCTCTCTCTCTCTCCCCTTCTTAACCCCTTTCACACATCATCGTCTCTCTTTATTCCCCCTCTTTTCGAATCTTATCACTCCTCCCCTTACACGACTATGTTCCCCTTGGTCTGTTCCCCTCAGTTTCTCACAGCCCTGGTGCTGCTGATAATAGGGAACCTCCGTGTGTGTGTGTGTGTGTGTGTGTGTGTGTGTGTGTGTGTGTGTGTGTGTGTGTGTGTGTGTGTGTGTGTGTGTGTGTGTGTGTGTCGGAGGGGTAGAGGGGTGTAGTGTGTGTGTACATGTCTACTCCTCTGCTCCTCTACTACTACTACTTCTCCTCCCTGCCCCTCTTAGTATCAACACAACCCCTCCCCCTCAGAAAAAAACCCTTCCCTCACTTTAAAAAAAAACCTCTTTAACATTTCTCCATCATCATGATAAATGCCCCAATTTTTGAGTGTTTAACTCCATTATGGGGCGGGCAATAACTCAGTTGGTCTTTCCTTCCCAGTCTCATGGTGATAAATCAGGAGCAGGACCTTGCTACAGGGTCGGCCTTGGGTCAGTATTGGTGGAGAGAGAGAGAGAGAGAGAGAGAGAGAGAGAGAGAGAGAGAGAGAGAGAGAGAGAGAGAGAGAGAGAGAGAGAGAGAGAGAGAGAGAGAGAGAGAGAGAGAGTTGAATCACTCATAATCATACAGTCAGCTGACCGGTTAACACAACAAAGATCGCAGTTTTCCTAAGAATCCGAAGAGAAATCCGGATTCAAGTCGGAGCGCCTCTGCACGAAGGGACCTGTTCGTGAGCGGCCGACTCCAGGAGCAGATTTAGTGCCATTGATCGAGTGAAAAACACAGAGAGAGAAGCCGGCAATCACCAGATGAAATGTTATACGAACCTAGTCTCTCTCTCTCTCTCTCTCTCTCTCTCTCTCTCTCTCTCTCTCTCTCTCTCTCTCTCTCTCTCTCTCTCTCTCTCTCTCTCTCTCTCTCTCTCGTGTGTGTGTTTGTGTTTCCCTAGTGTAGTTGTTTTTCCCTAGTGCAGTTGTTTTTCCCTAGTGTAATTGCCCCCTCCCCAGTTACACACACAGTGTGATTTTTTCCACACTCTGAAAAAGTTCAGAGGTATGCCACTAGGCTAGTCCCAGAACTAAAAGTTACGAGGAAATGCTGCGTGAAATGCACCTCACGACACTGGAAGACAGAGGAGTAAGGGGAGACATGATCACTACCTACAAAATTCTCAGAGGTATTGACAGGGTTGATAAGGATAAACTGTTTAACACGTGTGCTACGCGAACAAGGGGACACAGGTGGAGACTGAGTACCCACATGAGCCACAGGGACGTTAGAAAGAACTTTTTCAGTGTCAAAGTAGTTAACAGATGGAATGCATTAGGCAGTGATGTGGTGGAGGCTGACTCCATACACAGTTTCAAATGTAGATATGATAGAGCCCAGTAGGCTCATAAATCTGTACACCAGTTGAGAGGCGGGACCAAAAAGCCAGAGCTCAACCCCCGTAAGCACAACTAGGTGAGTATACACACTTAGGTGAGTATACACACTTATCCTGCACCCCCCCCCCCGCCACACACACACACACACACACACACACACACACACACACACACACACACACACACACACACACACACACACAGGCGGCACCCCACACAAGCGGATAAACTGAGGCCTCCCGCACAGCCTTCAATGGACATAGGGTGAATCCTCTATAAGAATTACGATGTTTACTGTAGTGATTTGTGACCCCCGTGATAGTACACCGCGGCAGAATAGAGCCGAACCACGGGGCGTAAAGGCCAAATATCTTGAATAAAAGGGCGAAAGGACAGCTGTACGTGAATAGACGAGGACTAGCTAGAGAAAACGGGGAGTTTGGATGTTAAAGGCTGGTGTGGGGGAGATAGATTACTGGTGGCAGCGGTGGGATTCGAGCGGCGGGATTGGAGCGATGGCGCAGGAAAGGAGATGGGTGGATTTAGTTATGTCCCCAACCTATTAATGTAACTTTAAGTCGTGGATATCACCAATAATATAACTACTACCACCACTAACACCACCCTCAGCACCACAATTCGATACAACCACCAGTACTACCACAGTCACTGGTACCACAACCACCACACTGACAGAACTGTGACAGGTGATCTATTACAGATATTGACGGGCTTATCCGTCCCCCAGCAACCTGTGTGTGTGTGTACCTGGCTGGAGAGGCTGACAGTGTTGAGTGTAAGCTCTTCAGGCCCGCCTCTTAGGCATTATCTCATTAACGCCATTCATTTTTCTTATTTTAAACTCGTTAGGAAGTGTTTCTGATTTTGGCCACTTTGTTGCATCTGGCCACTTTGTTGCATCCGGTCACTTTGTTGCATCCCAACTCACACGTATGAAGAGAAAGTGAGGATGTTTCCGTCGGACTTGAACCCTTATCAAGTCCTGGACCCCTTAACAAGTCCCGGACCCATAACAAGTCATCATCACTTGCCTGTCATTTCCGCGAGAGTGTGAGTCCGGTTATGAGCTTGAGCAGTGTAGTTGTCTTAAACCAATTCGCAGCTTGATATGAACGGTAGAGCGACGGTCTCGCTTCATGCAGGTCGGCGTTCAATCCCACGACCGTCCACAAGTTGTTGGGCACCATTCCTTTCCCCCGTCCCATCCCAAACCCTTATCCTGGCCCCTTCCAAGTGCTATATAGTCGTAATGGCATAGTGGTTTCTCATGATACTGCCCTTGCCATCCCAGGAATTATTAATTTACCTGCAGATGATCTCTAGAAGGGCGAACTGGCCAGTTGAAACGATAGTTTATCATCACTGTGGATGAGACTCGGAGGTGCACAAACAGACTGGACAGCGCGATAACTCACATCAATATGCAAGACACAGTGTGTAGAGAGATGACTTAATGGTCTTAAATATGGATACACGAAGGGGAAAAGGAAGAGTCCCCCCTCCTCTCTCTCTCTCTCTCTCTCTCTCTCTCTCTCTCTCTCTCTCTCTCTCTCTCTCTCTCTTACAGCCCCTATCTCCTGTTCTCCCTAACCTTCCGTTTTCTACGTGTTCGGACATGCACTCTGGTTCTTATGAAGGCTCATGCATATAAATGTTTAAACAGTGCTCATATTGTTGATCTTCTCTGTCTCTTTGACTCTGTGTGTCTCTGTGTCTCTCAGTCTTATTCTCTCTCTCTTTCTCTCTGTATCGTTGTTGGGGGGGTAGTTATGTGATGGTGATTTAGACACACAATGATGATTATTGCTCGTTTGGGAATTATTGTGCAGTATGAAATCCTGATAATTATGGTCGTTTTTATAGTGTCATGAAAATTGGGCAGCTCCCTATACGTACACACACACACACACACACACACACACACACACACACACACACACACACACACACACACACACAGAGTGTGTGTGTGTGTGATTTCAGTGTCAGAGTAGTTAGTAAATGGAATGCACTAGGAAGTGATGTGGTGGAGGCTGACTCCATACACAGTTTCAAATGTAGATATGATAGAGCCCAGTAGGCTCAGGAATCTGTACACCAGTTGATTGACGGTTGAGAGGCGGGCCAAAGAGCCAAAGCTCAACCCCCGCAAGCACAATTAGGTGAGTACACACACACACACACACTGCAGCGACTCAATCTATCAAATCTATCAATAAATTTACACCAATCCCAATGTAACAAATCAACCAATCCCAATGTAACAAATCAACCTGTCGGACGAATCAGTTAATAGACCACTCAAATCAACCAGTAAACTAAATTAATCACTAATTACATCACTACCATTTTCTAAACACCTTCCCATATATCTGATCTTAACTTCCAGCTCTGTTGTTTACTGAAAACATTTCTCAGTTTTTCTGAGAAATGTTTCTCATAAAAAAACTGACAAAGGTTTTCTGTTTTACATTAAACATTGTTTCTCAACATACCAATGGATGTTGAGATACAATGTTTATGTTTGCTTTTAGTTTTTCTAATTTATTAATTGAAAATACAATAATTTTGAATATTTCAGTCTAAAATAAGTTCTATTCACAGGAAATGTGATATATATAACATTAAAAATTAAATTTAAAACAAAATTAATTATCAGAATCAATAGAACAAATATGAATGAGAATACAAGGAAGTTTGGAATATCAATGAAAATAATATATAAAATACCCCAAAAAAACATATGAAAAAATCATTTTATGAGCTGTATTTTTTTTTCCACTCAGAACAATCTTTGGGAGCAACACACATCATCATCATCCATTAAACAATAGAACAGAGTCAGCCGCATCCTGGAATTAATATGTTGACGAAATGTTTCGTCAGGTCAGGAGCTGTGGTGGTGATAGTGATGAGGTCCAAGCACCACCGTTGGAATCACCATCACCACCACCTCTACCATCACTAGAATCACCACCACCACCACCTCTTCCATCACCAGAATCATCACCACCATCAAAAATCTGTCCCAAAATGTATAGGAAAAAATGTCCATGTTTACCAAAACTGGTCAAGTTGCTATTGAGTCCAACCAATCACAATATTCCGTCGCCCTAATTTCACGCACATGACACCCTTCTCGGCGTGTTTTCACCCCAAATTACCTGCGCCGCGTAAATAACAAAACATGGGTCAGGTCGGAAAGGTCAATACAGGTCAAAGGTAAATCAGTTTCCCATGGCTACAGGCAGAGGGCGAACGAGGCTTCCTATATGGCTTTAAAGAATCCGGTCACTATTCCCTTAAGCCAAACTGACACGGCTATCTCTCCCTGCCCTTTGACCTCGCCGTAACGAATGGTTCAAACGAGGTCAAGACCCCCTGTTTGACCCTCGGAATTTCACGCTCGATTTTCCAAATCCTTCGATAAGGTCGTTCAAGCGACTCGAATGGACCAAAGGAGATAACGACCTCTGTACACCATCATTTGACCTACAGAATTTCATGGTTTGATTCCATATACAGCGGCCAGGTGGAGGCTGTGAGATATTTGACTTTTAAAATAAATGAGTTTTGGAACATTACTCTGGCTTACTGCCAGACATCAATACGGGGACAAAGGCAATATTTATAAACTATTTCTAACTACCCAAACCCATATGACAAGCGATTCTTCAGGGATGACGTAGAAACAATTCATCTTTAAAAGGTTTCGGACACTAAATTGCCGAGAAAACGCGCTGCATATGAGCCAGATTCAATAACAATTCAGATGAACCCTAAACAGCTAACCACCGTCCAAGTGGTTAGGCACCATTCCTTTCCTTCGTCCCATCCCAAATCCTTATCCTGAATCCCTTCCAATTGTTATATAGTCGTAATGGCTCGGCACTCGCTCCTGATAGTTCCTTTCCCTTGACCAGCTAGCTAAGTAGACGTTCAACATAAGCATTAATGCGACAAAAAATGATGAGTTATGACTTAACTTAAAATCATAATGATTGAGAAACTACCAATCAAAACAAGAAAGGGCCCAATTACAGTCTTCACCACTAACAATCCTCCACTATACTGATCTAACCAAGAATAACAGTGCTACACAATTTTGAGCAAGTGTGATTTTGGCCTCAATCTTTTCCTTCAGTGTATACAAGGTCTTCTCTGATGTGCTGTTCAATCTCGTGTTTTCTAGATGGATGAGGTACATCCCTTGGAGGGGATATGTGGTGTGGAGTGTAGCACATCCTAGGATATGTCCGTGAGGTTTGTGTGCTGGACTGAGGTCAAGGAATGACACAGATTGAATAGTTATTGAAATAACATCTCCATCTTTGTTGAGTGTCTAGCCTATAATCAGCTCGCCAAAGATAGATGGCATTTATCCTATTTTATATAAATAACATTTTCTAAAACTTCTACATCTCGTTAGCTCTCTCTCTCTCTCTCTCCTTCCCCCCATACAATGATCTGCCTTACTACAACTTAACATTCAGAGTACAAATGAACACAATGAGAAATACGTTTCATACAATTTAGACCAGAGATATTGTCGATGGAAGGTATACGCTGGTAGTTGATTGTCTAAGTCACGTAAACAATCAATTCACGTGCTCCCTTTCCTATTCTGCGTGACAAGGATATTATATTTTGCGTTTTTGTGGAATGAGAAACCTCTCCCACATTTTGTCAGGTGAGACATGAGCCTTAAAACTATGATTCCATCTGGAAGGATTTATCATTGATTCTTTTACAGTATAATACTATTTGGGTTTTTTCTTAAGGTGAATTGGTTAATGACAAGTTTTTCAATTTGCATTATTTACAAGAGAATGTTTTTTTTATATATAAATTACACGGGCCAATTTTCAGTCTGATATTTAGATGAAAATACCAAATGGCCTTTATATATATATAGAGCTCACATGTAATGAGGCCAGCCAGGGAGCCAGGGACCCGGTCGGCCGAGCGGACAGCACGCTGGACTTGTGCTCCTGTGGTCCCGGGTTCGATCTCAAGCGCCGGCGAGAAACAATGGGCAGAGTTTCTTTCGACATATGCCCCTGTTACCTAGCAGTAAAATAGGTACCTGGGTGTTAGTCAGCTGTCACGGGCTGTTTCCTGGGAGTGGAGGCCTGGTCGAGGACCGGGTCGCGAGGACACTAAAAAGCCCCGAAATCATCTCAAGATAACCTCAAGAAGATAGCCACTGGATTCCTGTTAAACAGGATGGTTATAGTGGACACCTGATATACGCAGCTGATATACTCCTCATACTTACAGTGTGTAGTGTACTTAAACTTCCCTAACAACATTAATTAATAACAACAACTTATATAACAATTCAACTACTACTACTACTACTACTACTACTACTACTACTACTACTACTACTAATAATAATAATAATAATAATTCAATTTTTCTCTTCCTTTGACAGATAATAGGGACTGAGAAGAGGCAAGAACCTCCCTTTAAGACGGAAATCTTCAAAGTGAGAGAGAAACAATTTCCCTCGAAACAGGAAATTGATCCAGCAAGAGGGAAGACGCCATCTTGGTGCTGGTTGAAGGGGGGGAATGAGTGGGGAATGGAAGGGATTTACATGGGGGTAAGATGGGGGTAGCAGTGGAACATTGAAATTGAAATTGAAATAAGTTTATTTAGGTAAAATACACACAAAGGGATGAGGTAGCTCAAGCTATTCTCACCCCGTTCAGTACATCGTGTTAATACATACATAGACACACATCACAAACAAGAAACATATTACCAAACATTCCGAGAGATAAACATCTACATTTCCTTCCAAAGGAGAACGTGGGTGATTGGGGAATTGGGGGTGGGAGAGTCGTAGGGGTAGGAGGATTGTGAAGGAGATTTGAAGAGGGGTCACAGAATGAGATCAGCAATACTAAAATAACCGAAATATACAACGAAAGGAGACTAGACATAGCAGAAGTACTACACACAAAACACTTATGTCTTCATCAACAGCCAAGTCATACCTAAGTAGGAAACTCAATCTCAATGCCCAAAAGTGAAGTACAAGTTGACATCTACCTTTCTCATAGTTCTTATAGGTACTCAAAGAATAGAGTACCTATATAAGAGTACGAATTATATACCTAATTATAATATACCTAGGTATACGAGTATACCTATAGAGTATGAATTTGCTCTTCAGGAAATTACAAATATTTGTATAATATATATTATAATATTAGAAACAAAATCTCCTGAAACTTATGTTATCCCTTGCTATACTAAACAGATATCTTGACGATATCCTGATTTAAATTAAATGATCTTGGATAACCTGTACAGCAGGCAGCCTCAGCATGTGATCACATCATGGGTCAGGATCCTAAATAAAATTACAGGATAACAGGTGAGTTATCTTACCCCATGTAACGAAAACGCTTTTTCACCATATTATATCGATGGATATTACCTGACTTATCTATAGATACATCAAACGTGGGACCTCCGCTGGATGATATCTTCAAGAATTATGGATTTATCTAATAGAATATTTATAAGAGGGGCTAAAGGTTAGGCGTAAGATAACGAATAGAGCTTGGATGACGAGATGCAGATAACAGAGAAACGAAAGTTAATGTGGGGAACAATTTTGCATTACATGTATATGTATATAGGGGGGATACTACTTCTGGTTGTGTATGTAGGGTCTCTCGACCTCGAAGAAGAAGATATGCAGCACCCGTGGGAGCCTTGTGGGGCTCCAGCGTGATCTCTCATTTTCCTACCACCCGTTATGAATTTGTAATTATTTTAATCTTATTTTAAATTGTATTACACAGAATGGGTTACAGCGTTGGTTACAGACATTGTACAGAGTTAGTTGTCACAGGTTATCAAACTCCTCCAGCTGCTCAGATGGTGAACAGGAACCATGGTTGCAGTGTGCGTTTTCCCCCTCTGCATTGTATGGCTGCTTTAGGGTCTTCTGTTGTTTCGAAAAGCGTAGAACCCAAATCCTTCAAAAAATGAGGGGCACTTTTACCCCATGCGTGGAGTGTCTCTTGAGGCAATGGGGACAAAATTGTAATGGCGATCTAGTTCTCCTACCATTCTTCCAGGGGTTCATTGTAGTTCCGTCTGGGAGACAGACAGGCTCGTTAGAGTTACCGAGCATTTAGTGTGTACTCAGCTTGCGAGGGGTTGAGCTCTGGCTCTATGGTCCCGCCTCTCAACTGTCAATCAACTGGTGTACAGGTTCCTGAGTCTACTGGGCTCGTATCTACATTTGAAACTGTGTATGGAGTTAGTCTCCACCCCATTACTTCCTAATGCATTCCATTTGTCAACCACTCTGACACTAAAAAAGTTCTTTCTAATATCTCTGTGGCTCATTTGGGCACTCAGTTTCCACCTGTGTCCCCTAGTGCGTGTGCCCCTTGTATTAAATAACCTGTCTTTATCTACCTAATTTATCTATCTACTTTATCTACTTTGTGTGTGTGTGTGTGTGTGTGTGTGTGTGTGTGTGTGTGTGTGTGTGTGTGTGTGTGTGTGTGTGTGTGTGTGTGTGTGTGCCTTAGCAGAACACTTAGAAGTAATACTAATGAAACGCGTATCTAAAAAAACATACGATGAATAGTAGGAAGCGACGAAACCTAACACAAAATAAACGAAAAGATAAAGATAAGGAGTAGAAGAATGAGGAGGATAACGTGAAGTATTAGGAAGAATAAGAATAAGAAGAGAAGGATAAAGAGGAAGGAAGACAGAACAAAAGAGAGGAGTCTCAAGAGAAAAAAATTAATCCCCCCTAATATTGAGAGAGAGAGAGAGAGAGAGAGAGAGAGAGAGAGAGAGAGAGAGAGAGAGAGAGAGAGAGAGAGAGAGAGAGAGAGAGAGAGAGAGAGAGAGAGAGAGAGGGAAGAGGTGGAAAAGGTGTCTTTTATGGAGCTCCTAAGTACAAGGTTTAAAAATTCCAATTATGAGACCCTTGTATAGCCAGACTCAAACAGACGGGTTTACTGGAAACCATTATGGTCTACAGGGGAATATGATGTTGATCGTGAGGGTAATGGATTGGTAACACTAGCTCTCCCTCACACCCACCACCACCACCATCATCATCATCACTATACTCACACACCACCAGGGGTCACTATTCTCACCTCCACCACTGTATTCAACACACACCATCGACACTGTACTCACACACACACACACACAAACACTGTACACACACACACACCATATCAACACTATCATCACTATTCTTACACTACCACCATATTACTCACTATATAATACCCAGACAAGATAGAGAAATGTTTAAGTAATTTGCCCTCAATCAACTTAATAAAAATAGTCAAGAGTATTTATTTACAATAAAAAATATCACGACATTAATTTGTAAGTCCTTAAAAAAGAACTGAAGAAGGTTAACTCTAACTGCTTTGTTTCATAAGATAACTTTATTAATTACTAAAGACTACTAAAGATAAGCATATTACTTTACTACTTAATCATTAATTTGTCATCTATATATTAAGAATAGAACACTTTATGCAATCTGAGAAATGAGGAACATGGTGCATAATAGATGAGAGAGAGAGAGAGAGAGAGAGAGAGAGAGAGAGAGAGAGAGAGAGAGAGAGAGAGAGAGAGAGAGAGAGAGAGAGAGAGAGAGAGAGAGAGAGAGGTTATAACGCTATGTAATATGAGAGAGAATTATTGAGTACAAGTTAATTAATAATATGAAGTTTGGGGGAGTGTGTGTATGTACTTACCTACTTGTGCTTAAGGGGTGGGGTGGGGAGGGGGGATCGAACTTCGACTCTTTGGTCCCGCCTCTCAACTGTCAATTAACTGGTGAACAGGTTCCTGAGCCTATTGGGCTCGGTCATGTCTACATTTAAAACTGTGTATGGAGTCTGCCTCCACCACATCACTTCTTAATGCATTTCATTTGTTAACTAATCTGATTCGGAACAAAAATCTTGCCAATGTCTCTTTGACTCATTTGGGTAATTAGTTTCCGCCTGTTTGTCTTTGTATAATTACCACCCATGCTAAATGCTATCTTTATCTATCCTATCAATTATTCTGAGAATTTGGCATGTGGTAATCATGTTTCCTCTAACCCTTCTTTCTTGCAGCGACGTGAGGCTTAATTCATGTAGCATTTCCTTGTAACTCGTACCTCGTAGATCTGGAACTAGTTTGGTGGTGGTGTGTGTGTGTGTGTGTGTGTGTGTGTGTGTGTGTGTATTCACCTAGTTGTGCTTGCGGGGGTTGAGCTTTGCTCTTTCGGCCCGCCTCTCAACTGTCAATCAACTTGTTTACTAACTACTTTTTTTTTTTTTTCCACACCACACACACACACACACACACACCCCAGGAAGCAGCCCGTGACAGCTGACTAACTCCCAGGTACCTATTTTCTGCTAGGTAACAGGGGCATTTAGGGTGAAAGACACTTTGCCCATTTGTTTCTGCCTCGTGCGGGAATCGAACCCGCGCCACAGAATTACGAATCCTGCGCGCTATCCACCAGGCCCCTACGAGGCCCCTGTGTGTGTGTGTGTGTGTGTGTGTGTGTGTGTGTGTGTGTGTGTGTGTGTGTGTGTGTGTGTGTTAGGGGCGGTGGAAGGGGGTGGGAGTGGGGTAGGGAAGCCTGTGATATTTTGTATGCCTTCATGACTGCCAGTAATTAACTGTGCATACATGAGCACGCTTGCGGACTGCCTGCGGTGTGTGGTGGTTCTGTATTCCAGCCAGACGCGCATTAACTCTCTCTATGAGTCCCCCTCTCTCTTCTCTTCCCTTCCCTTTCTGCCTCTCTTCACCCTCTTCCATCCCACTCTCTCCCCATTTCTCTCTCCTCCCTTAAATACCTTCCCCTTTCCACTATCGACTATAGTCGACTTCGCTACAGAACTGAGAGTCGACTTCGCTACAGAACTGATAGTCGACTTCGCCACAGAACTGAGAGTCGACTTCGCCACAGAACTGATAGTCGACTTCGCTACAGAACTGGCTGCCCCTCATGGCTCATGGCTGCCTTAGGTCTGACCCCTTATCTCCAATCATCTTTTCTTCACTCTGTCTTCACTTTGACCCACTTACCATCGTTCTGTCTTCATTCTGACACACACACACCTACAATCACCTCTCTCTCTCTCTCTCTCTCTCTCTCTCTCTCTCTCTCTCTCTCTCTCTCTCTCTCTCTCTCTCTCTCTCTCTCTCTCTCTCTCTCTTGGGGCGACGCTCCCGAAAACCTACCAAGACAATGCTAAACCAACTTCCCGCCTGAGACTGACATCCTCTAACCTTAAAGTCGAAAAACTGCTTCTTATGTCTCGTGGAAAAGACCTTCTGGTACTGGGAGGCATTTGAATCGTGTTGATTTTTTGCATGCTATAGTTGGGGTCAATTTTCGACAAAGCTAAACTGGCGGGCTAATTACAATCGCCCTTGTTAATGCAAATTAAATCCATTGAGAGGATGGAAAAGAGGGGGGTGGAGGGGGGGTTGAAGAGGTGAAGGAGGAGGGGTGGGAGAGGAATGGAAGAGATGGGATAGGGAGGATGGGAAAGGAGGAAATAAGAGAACGGAATGAAGATGAAGGACCCTCGAACTATTTTTAACAGTGACTCGAAGAAGCTTAAACTAGGGTTAACCAGATTGTTGTGGATAGCTTCTTGTGAATTGTTCTTCAGCTGTTTTTGATCACAGACAGATATATATATATATATATATATATATATATATATATATATATATATATATATATATATATATATATATATATATATATATATATATATATATATCTTTCTCTCTGTCTCTCTCTCTCTTTCTCTCGCTCTGTCTCTCTCACAGAAAGTTTCTCAGAAGAAATAACATCCCCCTTCATTTTCCTCTAGTGAATAAGTTCCATTACATACTTCCCGAAGATCAATGTACCATTAAAGTTTAGTTTGTGCTTAATAGACCCTATTAGGAACAGCTTACTTCTTAATAGACACCATTAAAACCTGTCTGGAGGGGACTCGAGCCCATTAGACTGAAGTCCAAAGTTAACACAAGAAGGTTTTTTAACGTTAAATAGTTAAATGTAACAATTAAGCTGAGAAATAATTCCGTGGTCATTGAACCTTTATCTATTAATTATTTTCTCGTGTTAATGGGCTCCATTATGTTATTCGATGATTCAACGTGACTATTAGATCTTGCAGGAGAGCATTTAGAATCATTGAAATATTGTTAAAACGTTTTTGTCTTTAATGCACTAATAGTTACACATGACTAATAGATATAGCAGAGAGGGATCTAAATTCTGAGAGAGAGAGAGAGAGAGAGAGAGAGAGAGAGAGAGAGAGAGAGAGAGGGAGAGAGAGAGAGAGAGAGAGAGAGAGAGAGAGAGGGAGAGAGAGAGAGAGAGAGAGAGAGAGAGAGAGAGAGAGAGAGAGAGAGAGAGAGAGAGAGAGAGTAAGGTTTGACCTTTCTCACATCACTCTTACAGATATTCACCATCTCTCACACCTCCCTCACACTCTCTCTCTCTCTCTCTCTCTCTCTCTCTCTCTCTCTCTCTCTCTCTCTCTCTCACTTCCTGCCTACGATAGCCTGAAGGAAAGCTACGATACCTCTCAGTAATATCGTATATAATTTTGTCAGATCTCTTAAAATTACAACAAATATCGATAACAAGTTTCAGTCAAAGATTTAGGAAAGAAATAGTGAAGAGATTCTAATAATATTTAGGACAGCCTTGTTCGGGTGAGGAAGGGGTTCGTGGAGAGTGAAGGAAATGGGAGGGTAGGTAGGTTAGTGATGGGTAGGGTAAGTGGGTTGGGGAGGGTGCTGGGAGGGTAAGAGGGGGATGAGGGCGAGAAGGGAAGAGTGGGGGAGTGAGGTGGGGGTTGGAAAGAGGAAGAACACAACAGGGGGGTGACTATGTTAATGTCATTCCACTTAACCAAATGTGTAAGAATCGCCAGGTCGAAGTTGTTGATGGCTGAGTAGGCTTCCTGAACTTTCGACAACGGCTTACAACCTCTCCTATGCCTTCCTCTGCTATACCACCATCTGCTATTGAATCCCCTACCCTTGCAATGTCTTATTCTCTTTATTCTCACTATTTATTTAGATCTCTCCTTTCATCCCTTTCAACACATTGCTTTCCCATTTCTCTTTCCCCACCTTTCTTTCTCTCTCTCGTCATTTCACCTTCCATCCCCCAGGATGGGACAGGATGGGTATATGTTCCAGTCAACAGCTGGTGTGGGAGTACCGGTCAACAGCTGGTGTGGGAGTACCGGTCAACAGCTGGTGTGGGAGTACCGGTCAACAGCTGGTGTGGGAGTACCAGTCAACAGCTGGTGTGGGAGTACCGGTCAACAGCTGGTGTGGGAGTACCGGTCAACAGCTGGTGTGGGAGTACCGGTCAACAGCTGGTGTGGGAGTACCGGTCAACAGCTGGTGTGGGAGTACCGGTCAACAGCTGGTGTGGGAGTACCGGTAAACAGCTGGTGTGGGAGTACCAGTCAACAGCTGGTGTGGGAGTACCGGTCAACAGCTGGTGTGGGAGTACCGGTCAACAGCTGGTGTGGGAGTACCGGTCAACAGCTGGTGTGGGAGTACCGGTCAACAGCTGGTGTGGGAGTACCGGTCAACAGCTGGTGTGGGAGTACCGGTAAACAGCTGGTGTGGGAGTACCGGAATGAACCATAGGAGCGGGGCGGGGCGCCGTGGGGTGACCAGACGCTGTCATACTGCTGAGTGTGGTGATAGTGGTGATTGTGGTGGTGGTGATAGTGGTGATTGTAGTGGTGGTGGTGGTTACCCACAATACCGACTGCCTTGTTGTACCTGTTGCGTTCTAATTTAACTTTCCCAGGCCTCGAATTGACTCGTCTGGCCATGAACATTGTGGATGGAGGTGGCTTCTACAACTTGTTCTTTCAGTGCACTCTGCTTGTTGGCCACTCGTTCAGGGTTCGAGTATTTCCTTACATTCCTTTGATTTATTCCCGTTTCCAGCATCCACCAGCGTCCTTGAGGTTATCTTGAGGTTATCTTGAGGTTATCTTGAGGTTATCTTGAGATGATTTCGGGGCTTTTTAGTGTCCCCGCGGCCCGGTCCTCGACCAGGCCTCCACCCCCCAGGAAGCAGCCCGTCACAGCTGACTAACACCCAGGTACCTATTTTACTGCTAGGTAACAGGGGCATTCAGGGTGAAAGAAACTTTGCCCATTTGTTTCTGCCTCGTGCGGAAATCGAACCCGCGCCACAGAATTACGAGTCCTGCGCGCTATCCACCAGGCTACGAGGCCACCGTAGCCACCTATCTTGAGGTTATCTTGAGATGATTTCGGGGCTTTAGTGTCCCCGCGGCCCGGTCCTCGACCAGGCCTCCACCCCCAGGAAGCAGCCCGTGACAGCTGACTAACACCCAGGTACCTATTTTACTGCTAGGTAACAGGGGCATAGGGTGAAAGAAACTCTGCCCATTGTTTCTCGCCGGCGCCCGGGATCGAACCGAGGACCACAGGATCACAAGTCCAGCGTGCTGTCCGCTCGGCCGACCGGCTCCCCTGTTGTCCTACTTTCTCTTAATGTAAAAAAAAAGAGGCTGTCATTGTTCTCCTTCTCTATTTTCCTCAGTAACTTGTATGTTGTGAGCCCAACCATTTGGACTGGACGGTAGAGTGACGGTCTTGCTTCATTCAGGTCGGCGTTCAATCCCCGACTGTCCAAGTGGTTGGGCACCATTCCTTCCCTCCCTGTCCCATCCCAAGTCCTTATCCTGGCCTCTTCCAAGTGCTATATAGTCGTAATGGCTTGGCGCTTTCCAGCTAACAATTCCCTTATATGTTGTGATACATTTTTGTTAAATAGTTTGTAATGCTAAATGCTGCATATACCAGGATTGGACAAACACAGGCCGTATAGATTACGTTGAAATAGTGCCTATTTAGACATTTAAACGGTTTCTAATGGTTTCTATTTTCTGCCATGTACTGCCGCAGTTGCCTTGTTGATGTGTCTCTGGTGATAGTGGTGGAATTATGTCCGCTCTTATATATATTTGTCTCTTTCCGATCCCTATAGTTGCATTCCCCTTAAGTGTAGAATCTTCTTGGTCTCCTCTTCTTGTCACCTTCACTACCTTACAATAGATAGGATTGAACTCTAGCAGCCATTTCTCTGCCCACTCTTGGAATTGGCAAAGGTCTTCCTGCAGTCGTTCTTGGTTCTTTACATTGCATTTTCAGCTTTGAGTCGTCTGCTAACATTGGCATGTACGACCATTTCTCCTTCAGGTGGGTAGGTCGTTCACGTGAGTCAGGAATAGTTGTGGTGAAAGGAGCGAGCCTTTGAGGACTCCTTGATCGACACCTCCCTCACTCTTGACTGTCTCACCTGTTCTCTGTTGTGCCTCTCTAATATGCTTAGTTTTCTGTATGTTTCTTCTTTGATTCTTTAACGTCATCTCTATACCTTTATCTCACACCACCTCCTTATATACAAGAGTTTACATTCTTGTAAAGCCACTATTACGCGTAGCGTTTCGGGCAAGGTCCTTAACCCTAATTTCCCCGGAATACGACCCGCCGAATCGTTTAACAACCAGGTACCCATTCACTGCTGGGTGAACAGAGGCTACAGTTAAGGATTGGCGCCCGGTCAATCCTCCCCGGCCAGGATTCGAACCCAAGGCAAGGCGCTTGCGAAACGCCAGGCGAGTGTCTTACCACTGCGCCACGGAGACCCTTCTTGAGCGGAATGATCTGCTCGGTTGCAACTGCACAAGTTCGGGCTATGTGTTCCGGCATCTAGTTTGTTGTCCCCCCTTTCCCAATTCTCCTGGTATCAGACGCCTCTGAGATCACTTCTCAGAGACCTGGTTCGTCTCTTCACTATCCTCTAATCACCTCGTCTGTAATCTCTCTCGTTCCTCAGTTTGGGTCTTGGTCTGAGCCACCTTCCTCAGCCTGACTGGGAACTCCAGCTTAACAGCGCGGTAATCGCTGGCTTCCAGGGCCATCTCATCCTACCTATCCTCTCAACATCACCTCAATTTCGGGCAAACATCCAGTCCGGTGTTGCTGGTGAGTCATCTTCCCTTTCTGTTGCTTGCTCTCTTCTTCACTGTCATTCGTCACACTGTCACAGTCACTATCACATTCACTGTCCTTGTTACTCAGTCTATTTCTACTGTGATTAAAATTCCAAAAGTATTTGGATCCTTGCTTTCCATTCATTCTCAAAGTCCATTCATGATCCATTCTCAAGTCGATTGTGACAGGTTCAAGTCACAATCGACTTGAGAACGGTCCAGAACGGACCGAAACGTCGTCGTCCCTTCACCTTCAAGTGTGTGGTCTGGTCAACATAAATTTAGCCACGTTATTGTGACTCATCGCCTGCATCGACTCATCAATTCCATAATTTCCAGGAAGCATTCACCTCTTTTCCATTACTGATTCACAAATCTTCCATTACTGATTCACAAATCTTTTTCCAGCACTGATTTCCCTCTCTCCTCCACCACTGATTCACCTCTCTTTTCCAGCACTGATTCGCCTATCTCTTCCAGCATTGATTTGCCTCTGTCTCTTCCAGCATGACCTAAATCTTCCAGGTCCAGCTCGGAAGACCTCTCCCTGACACCTATACATACAAATGGACCACTGGCCAGAGTCTGGTCTCCACTTTCCATCCCAGTAAAGCGGACTCAGTATGCAAATTACTATTACTTGAAAGATCAATGGTTTAACTCACAAGAAATGGATATTTGAAGTGTCTTGTCGAAGTCTGTTAATTGTTAGTGAGGAGGTAGTGGTCATGGGTTTGTGTACATGTGCGAGGATATTGTAGAGAAGTGACGTATCTATTAGAAAATGTAGAGGCAATAGATGGGATTGACCTCCTATCTGGTATTGGTAGTGGTTATGTGGTGTTTGGTGGTGGTGGCAATCAAGGTGATGATCTGAGACGATGGTGGTTGTGGTAGTGGTGGTCTAAGACGGTGGTGGAGGTGGTAGTTGTGGTCCAAGACGGTGGTGAGGGGGGAAGATGATGGTAAGAACGACCTTGCTGGTGTAAAAGCATTATTACCACTGCTGTGTGCGGGGGAAAGGAGCTTAACAAGATGCAGATTGCTTCGACCTCGTTCTCTTGGGGGAACAAGCTAAGCCTTCATTTCACAGACGCCTGTTCCAAAAGTGATCTTGCATTTTGGTGGCTGTTTTTGTCTTTTTTGTGTTGTTTCTCAACCTTTGTTTGTTCTTTAAATTGCTTGCTTGTGTGTGTGTGCGTGTGTGTGTGTACTCACCTAGTTGTGTCTGCAGGGTCGAGCATTGACTGTTGGATCCCGAAGAGATCCAAGAGTGTATGTGTGTGTGTGTGTGTGTGTGTGTGTGTGTGTGTGTGTGTGTGTGTGTGTGTGTGTGTGTGTGTGTGTACTTTCCAAGATGTACTCACCTGGATGTGTTTACAGGGACGAACGCTTGCTCTTAAGCCCCGCCTTTCGACCATTAGCAGTTCAATGTATCAACTTCTTTTACTCGTCTTTTCCTATCATATTTATATTTAGAAATGTTTATAGAATTGCCCTCGATAACATCCTTATCAAATCCATCCGATATATTTAAAAGCTGAACACTGAAATAGTCCCTCGTGACAGCTCATTCATTTATGTTACCAGTTTCCATTGTGTTCAAATTGTTCTACTGTATTTCTCACTTTGAATATTATTTCCCTATCTACGTGGTCAGTTTCCCATTCATCCATTTCAGGAGCTATTCCCTTCCTCCCTCTGTTTTCTTACTGAATATTTCTTGACTACTTTCAGTTACAGTTCCCATTGGTTCTCCTCTCCTTCGTGTACACACCTGTATCATTACAGCAAAGTAAAACAGGATGAACAACCCAGCGGGTTTTCTTCCTATTGGGGAGTGTTGTACATGCTGCTATGGCGGTGTGTCCACTCACAGGATGAGTGGCGCTGCCCAATACTGTCACTATGGCGGTGTGTCCACTCACAGGATGAGTGACGCTGCCCAATACTGTCACTATGGCGGTGTGTCCACTCACAGGATGAGTGGCGCTGCCCAATACTGTCACTATGACGGTGTGTCCACTCACAGGATGAGTGGCGCTGCCCAATACTGTCACTATGGCGGTGTGTCCACTCACAGGATGAGTGGCGCTGCCCAATACTGTCACTATGGCGGTGTGTCCACTCACAGGATGAGTGGCGCTGCCCAATACTGTCACTATGGCGGTGTGTCCACTCACAGGATGAGTGGCGCTGCCCAATACTGTCACTATGGCGGTGTGTCCACTCACAGGATGAGTGGCGCTGCCCAATAAACTCGCCCCTCGGGGCAAAATTTAAAAATTTAACGTAAGTGAATACAACGAGAGAGAGAGAGAGAGAGAGAGAGAGAGAGAGAGAGAGAGAGAGAGAGAGAGAGAGAGAGAGAGAGAGAGAGAGAGAGAGAGAGAGAGAGAGAGAAAAAAATTGCACATCTATTTCTTCCTAATATCTGAACCAGACTCTTGCTAAGGTCCATTTTCTTGATATTACTCGAAACAAAATTGCTCCAGGCTTCTTCACGTCTCTCTTGGGTAAACAATTAATCCCCCAGGACTAGACCAGTCGCAACAGCGGGTGGCTTTCTTCTCGAGCTCTCATTGGCCGGCAAGCAATTTAGGAGACGAGGTGTGTGAGTGGGCTCGAATATAAGGGTCTGGTACGGCCAGCTTTCAAAGTCTTCACTAATAACTAGCTCCGTCCGCCCCTTCAACTAGGCCATTATCATCTTGTCTCAGGATTTCAGGAGAGAATTTGAGATATTTTGAGAAGGTGAGGGAACTATCATGGAGAAAGTGCCAAACCATTACGACTATATAGCACTTGGAACGAGGGTTAGGATTAGGATTTGGGATGGGACGGAGGGGAGGGGGTAGGAATGGTGCCCAACCACTTACGGACGGTCGGGGATTGAACGCCGACCTCCATGAAGCGAGACCGTCGCTCTACCGTCCAGCCCAAGTGGTTAGACAGGTATTTTGAGAATTCATTAAAAAAGAAATGCTCTTCGGGATAATAAAAGCTGTCTGACGGTCTGCCTGTCTTCCATTGACTTCAAATGACAAATTCTGAATGGTGTCCAAGACTTAATTTCCACAGTTAAGCCTTTAAGTCTGAGTAAATAATTAGAGATATTCGCCAGAGAACTTTTCGAGTTGGTTCGCTAACCTCCGTTAGTTTCACTTGAGAACTTTACATAGATTCGCTAACAAGAATTAACATCAGTGAGGCGAAAATTGTTTTTTTTCGTTTTAAGCGAGTTTTCACGATTGGTGATAGAAATTTTCAGAGTCCAGTTTGGGTGAAAACTCAGATTTTGACGAAAATTCGAATTAGCGTGACAAGTGGGTGCCCCAGGGGGATGTATTCGTTATAATTGCGGGCTATTAACGTCGTCCATGTTTAAATGAAAAAATGTAAATGAAAAATTGTAAATGAAAGTTGTAAACGAAAAATTAGAATTTTCAGCGTTTAAGCGAATTTGCACAAGAGACATTACCCTCGGCCCCGTTACACTCTGTGAGGAACCCTGAGGTCATCTATGAGGTGCCCTGAGGTCATCTATGAGGTGCCCTGAGGTCATCTATGAGGAGCCCTGAGGTCATCTATGAGGTGCCCTGAGGTCATCTATGAGATGCCCTGAGGTCATCTATGAGGAGCCCTGATGTCATCTATGAGGAGCCCTGATGTCATCTATGAGGAGCCCTGAGGTCATCTATGAGATGCCCTGAGGTCATCTATGAGGAGCCCTGAGGTCATCTATGAGGAGCCCTGAGGTCATCTATGAGATGCCCTGAGGTCATCTATGAATGGCTGGTTCGTGAGGAGCGAAAATGGTTCTTGCAAGATAATTTTCTTGCTGTGTGTGTGTGTGTGTGTGTGTGTGTGTGTGTGTGTGTGTGTGTGTGTGTGTGTGTGTGTGTGTGTGTGTGTGTGTGTGTGTGTGTGTGTGTGAGACAACAAACACACCAACAACAACAACAACAACCCACAAATAAAGGACATAGAAATAAAACGAAATACATACATCCAGTCACTGCCCCTCCCCCCCCCCCTCACCCCACACCCCGAACCCCGTCTCGAAAATGGTGCTCTAGTGTTACCTCTCCCCTGACACCCCCTACCCATCCCTGGGATCCCTGAAAGCTTGGGTAACACCCCTGAGGGACTGTAGAAATCTGTAAATATAGCCTTCACAGGAGTAACTCTGAGGGGTTGAACCTCTGCAATGATATCATTTATCTCGCAGACAGACAGACAGACAGACAGACAGACAGACAGACAGATAAGCAGACAGGCCCACCAGTAGACATGCAGAAAAAAATGTAATAACTTAATGGAGTAGTCACATTTGTAATGATTCCTGTCTAAGGAGATTAACTGTGGCACTAATCTAAAACCCTCGATTTTCTGCCTTTGAGGTAATGACGTAGGTGATGTGTGGGATGTGAGGGTGATGTGTGAGGGTGATGTGTGAGGGTGATATGAGGGGTGTATAAGGGTGTGAGGGGTGTCTCAGTGTATATATATATACACAGAGAAACAGGGATATACACATCTCTCAATATAAACATTCAAGTTATAGATGTCTTATACTAAACATTCTTGAATCTACATATTTTTTGGCTTAAGATCCTTGTCAATGATGACTCTCAGGGACCTCATTTGCATTCAGATGTTGCAATTTCAACATTGACCACCTGAAACAGCCTTTCACTTGTGCGCATCTAGACGTATTCTTGTCCTGATAATGTCTCTCAACCTGACATCATTCCCAGCCTCAGCAATCAAGCCGTAGCAAAAGGGGGCTGCATCTACTTTTTGTTCCATCTCAAACGTAATCGGGGACAATTTCACTAGGTAGAAGCTGTTTGAAGCGGTGCGTCCAATTCTATAGTTAGATTACATATAATAGCTCCGGGAATTGTGGTCTATAATTTCTGATTAGAATTGTATAATTCAGTAATTGTATCCGTGTTTTGCTGCGTCAGGTTTGTGTCTCTGTATTGTGTTTTGGGTTCATGGGTATGTCCTCTCTCACACACACACACACACACACACACACACACACACACACACACACACACACACACACACACACACACACACACACACACATACACACACAGGAACCTGTACACCTGTTGATTGACGGTTGAGAGGCGGGACCAAAGAGCCAGAGCTCAACCCCCGCAAGCACAACTAGGTGAGTACAACTAGGTGAGTACACACACACAAACACACACACACACACACACACACACACACACACACACACACACACACGGCTCAGGAATCTGTACACCAGTTGATTGACGGTTGAGAGGCGGGACCAAAGAGCCAGAGCTCAACCCCCGCAAGCACAATTAGGTAAGTACAATTAGGTAAGTACACACACACTCTCTCCACGCGATGGAGTAGTTTCAAAGCGTTATATGACAAAGAGTGCTGGGAAGACGGGACACCACGAGCGTAGCTCTCATCCTGTAACTACATTTAGGTAATTACACACACACACACACACACACACACACACACACACACTGCTTATATTACTGGTGCTTCAGACAAGGTTTAAAAGCTCAGTTTAGGGTAGCAGTTCGGTTGTCACGACCAGCCTAGCTCCTCTTCCGTGTGGCGCGCTGGAGAACTCTACGACCTGCCACTCACACGGCGGGTTCGCTCCCCAAAGTACAGTTTATTATTATTATTAACATCTTTATTGACAAAATTAATTACAATTTTGCCTAATCTCAGGATTTCGATTAAGTCTTATTAAAGTGAGGATAATGCTGGTATTTCTCGGATCGTTATTATTTTTATTATAATTATTAGAGAGAGAGAGAGAGAGAGAGAGAGAGAGAGAGAGAGAGAGAGAGAGAGAGAGAGAGAGAGAGAGAGAGAGAGAGAGAGAGAGAGAGAGGGAGAGAGAGAGAGAGAGAGAGAGAGAGAGAGAGAGAGAGAGAGAGAGAGAGAGAGAGAGAGAGAGAGAGAGAGAGGGAGGGAGGGAGAGAGAGAGAGAGAGAGAGAGAGAGAGAGAGAGAGAGAGAGAGAGAGAGAGAGAGAGAGAGAGAGAGAGAGAGAGGGAGGGAGGGAGAGAGAGAGAGAGAGAGAGAGAGAGAGAGAGAGAGAGAGAGAGAGAGAGAGAGAGAGAGAGAGAGAGAGAGAGAGAGAGAGAGAGAGAGAGATTGTTATGGCTATTTATGATTTAATGTAAAGAATTACGTTCTTTTGGTTAATAAACCAGTGATACACTACATTCAGATTCATATCCTTACACCTGACACCTCTGTTCACCTAGCAGTAAATATAGGTACCTGGGAGCTTGGAAACATTAGCGGATTGCATCCTGGAGAGTGTCAGAAGGTTTAAACTAGGGGGATGGAAGAGGAACTTAATTAGCCGAGCAGGTTACTAAATGTGAACTAAAAAAAAAAGTATTAATAACCCAACCACTTGGACTGATCGGTAGAGTGGTCGCTTAGCTTCTTGCAGAGTCGGGGGTTCGATCCCAGATGGTCCAAGTGGTTGAGTACCCTTCCTTTCCTCTGCCTTAATGTTTAGTTGAGAATTTACCTTGCACAAGAGATTCCTCCATGAGCGAGGTGCAGCCGTAGACACTTCCTGGAATAGAGAAATCCTTTTGGTTATATTATTACTTGTGAAGATGAAGCAATGCATGTGTTTGTCACTCAGAATATGTCGAGTATGTGTGTATGTGTATGATCACGCTGTATTAAACGATTGTTTGTGATGTGTGGTGTGTGTGTGCAAGTGTATATAAACAGGGTTACCTTGAGGTGCTTCCGGGGCTTAGTGTCCCCGCGGCCCGGTCGTCGACCAGGCCTCCTGGTTGCTTGAGAACCAATTGAGAGTTGAGGGCGAGAACCAGCTTGAACTGCCTCATCCTGTTGTGGGTATTTATGTCTCAAATTTATTTAATTTTCAATAGTCAAAGGTACACTCACCAGTACTCAAAGGTACACTCACTAGTACTCAAAGGTTCAGTCACCAGTACTCAAAGGTACACTCACCAGTACTCAAAGGTACACTCACTAGTACTCAAAGGTTCAGTCACCAGTACTCAAAGGTACACTCACCAGTACTCAAAGGTACACTCACTAGTACTCAAAGGTTCACTCACCAGTACTCAAAGGTACACTCACCAGTACTCAAAGGTACACTCACTAGTACTCAAAGGTTCAGTCACCAGTACTCAAAGGTACACTCACCAGTACTCAAAGGTACACTCACTAGTACTCAAAGGTTCACTCACCAGTACTCAAAGGTAGACTCACCAGTACTCAAAGGTAGACTCACCAGTACTCAAAGGTAGACTCACCAGTACTCAAAGGTAGACTCACCAGTACTCAAAGGTACACTCACCAGTACTCAAAGGTAGACTCACCAGTACTCAAAGGTAGACTCACCAGTACTCAAAGGTAGACTCACCAGTACTCAAAGGTACACTCACCAGTACTCAAAGGTAGACTCACCAGTACTCAAAACATACTCACTGGTACTGAAGGGAATCCTTACTATGCATTTCGGAATTTTCTAGTGTCAGGAAATACCTTCCAGAAATCATTGCAAAAAAGAAACTACTTTATATACATATATATATATATATATATATATATATATATATATATATATATATATATATATATATATATATATATATATTGCCCTAAATTATGAAATCCAAAACAGGATAATTAGGTCGTATTAACTACTAAAGGCGTATTAACACAATCGACTTGAGAATGGTCCAGGACGGACCGAAACGTCGTCGTCCCTTCACTATCTACTGTGTGGTCTGGTCAACTAACTACTAAAGTCCCGGTTAACGAGCGTGCTCACCTAATAACCCCTGCAGGGGTTACGTTACAGCTTCTGGGCCCCGGCCAGTCGCCTGTTCATCTCTGGTCGTTCTGCTGTTGTTGAAACTGAATACTTTGTCAGCTTCTCTCAGAATAGTGAATGTCTGCAGCGTATCACCTTTCTCTCTTCTTCAGCGCTGAGAGGTCGAGCATATCTTCTTCAACACTGTGTAGATGAGCAGCTCTTCACCATCGCTAAGAGATCAAGCATCTCTTTCCTTGGGCTCTGAGGTGGAACATTTGTTCTTCAGGGCTTTGAGATCGAGCCCAGCGCTGCCCTTGAGCTGTGAGGTAGAGTTTCTCACCTCCATTGCTGTGAGTTCATCCCCGACACATCGAAGTCCAGATCTTTCAGCTCTGGGAACACCAAATTGTGTTTGTAGTTGATAGGAACGCCTGAAAAGCCTCCAGTATAGAGTCCTGTGAGGAACCCCGGCCATCTTTATTCCGGAATGAGAATAACTCGGTCGATGACCGGGCCGCGGGGTCGCTAAGCCCCGGAATCACCTCGAGGTAATTCTACGTTTGTAACATAGCTGACTGTGTCACGTGTTTACCCTCAGCGCTGCTGTGTAACGCAGCCTTGGTAACTCGTTAATACTAATTAAATTACATGCTAAAGATATGTACTATAGAGGACTTACATGTATCTGCTAATGATCAATAATTTGAGTTTTATTTGACTTATTGGCGCCTTATGATAATATTTAATTCTTAACTTTGAATTGTTTTATACAATATTATATATATATATACATATATATATATATATATATATATATATATATATATATATATATATATATATATATATATATATATATATATATGTCGTACCTAATAGCCAGAACGCACTTCTCAGCCTACTATGCAAGGCCCGATTTGCCTTATAAGCCAAGTTTTTCTGAATTAATATATTTTCTCTACATTTTTTCTTATGAAATGATAAAGCTACCCATTTCATTATGTATGAGGTCAATTTTTTTATTGGAGTTAAAATTAACGTAGATATATGACCGAACCTAACCAACCCTACCTAACCTAACCTAAGCTATCTCTATAGGTTAGGTTAGGTTATGTAGCCGAAAAAGTTAGGCTAGGTTAGGTTAGGTAGTCGAAAAACAATTAATTCATGAAAACTTGGCTTATTAGGCAAATCGGGCCTTGCATAGTAGGCTGAGAAGTGCGTTCTGGCTACTAGGTACGACATATATATATATAACTTCTGGTGTGTGAGTTTTCAGTTGCATATATGCCTGGAGACCGTTCAGGCTTGTTCGCATATATATATATATATATATATATATATATATATATATATATATATATATATATACATATATATATATATATATATATATATATATGTCGTACCTAATAGCCAGAACGCACTTCTCAGCCTACTATGCAGGGCCCGATTTGCCTAATAAGCCAAGTTTTCATGAATTATTATATTTTCTCAAATTTTTTTCTTATGAAATGATAAAGCTACCCATTTCATTATATATGAGGTAAATTTTTTTTTATTGGAGTTAAAATTAACGTAGATATATGGCCGAACCTAACCAACCCTACCTAACCTAACCTAACCTATCTTTAAAGGTTAGGTTAGGTTAGGTAGCCGAAAATGTTAGGTTAGGTTAGGTTAGGTAGGTTAGGTTGTCGAAAAAACATTAATTCATGAAAACTTGGCTTATTAGGCAAATCGGGCCTTGCATATTAGGCTGAGAAGTGCGTTCTGGCTATTAGGTACGACATATATATATATATATATATATATATATATATATATATATATATATATATATATATATTTATACATATATATAACAATTTCCTGTCATAGATTACTTTCTGTGTTACCTTTACATGTCATGAAGTAATTAAGTGTTCATGACCGTCACCCTGAAGCCTGCATCATACTTCTTCACTTTAATTACGTCTTGTGCAAATTACTAGGCAGCCCCCTCTACGGGTCTCTGATGACATTCTACTTTCGTTTTCTTTAGGATAATCGGCCATTTGTATTCTTCATCTCTGGCACTGAGACACAGCAGGGAAAAATTTTAATATAATTGCCGTGTGGCGGGGGGGAGTGGAGGAGGATGTTGACAGCGAGAATTAACACATGATATTTGTCGGTATCAAGGTTTCATTATGAACCCGGGACTCAATCAGCGGTACAGCTCTATTACCTGGTTCCCGAAGCGGCGCCCCCGAGCCGCATCGTCTGCTGCAGCCAATCAGAAGGGAGGAAGCGGGCGCGGCCTCGCCAGGCTGAATTCCGCTGATTGGTTGGTTGAGTTGCGGGCGGGACTCAGGCGGGGCTTCTGTCAGTCATATGGCGGCTTTGGTGGCGGTGGGCGGGGTTTGAGCGGGTGGAGGGCGGGGCTTGTGAGCTGGGGTGAGGACGAGGGGCGGGAGTCAGTATATAAGCCAAGGAGGAGGTAGTAAGATGTCCGAGTGACAGCGGGCTGTCAGAACCGAGAGTAAGGACGTGTTGCGTGTTTGACACGCGAGTCTCCTGACGCAGGACGACGCCCAGGACTGTGGAGCCCCTTCAGGAGATCACCGACGCAGAGTGTAGTGCCCGAGTGCGTAATGGCCCTGGAGCTCGAGCGCCAGCAACAAGTAGCTATAGCCACGTCGAGTCCACTGATATCTCCAGCCTTAGTCATGGGCGCCCCTGCCCCTGTCAGCCCGGCGTTGCCGCCCACGCCGCCCTTACACGACACCCGTAGCCCACCCCCTTCCACCCACGACGCCCGTAGTCCGCCCCCGCCCTCGCCGAGACCTCCGCACGAGTCTAAAATGCCACATTCCCCGCCGCCCACAGCCCCGGGGCACAGACCGCTGCCGTTCACTATCGAAAACATCCTTCGGCCGGATTTCGGCGTCACGCGCCTTCCGGAGCGGCCGACCATCCGCACGCCGGAGCTCATGTTGCGGACGCCGCCCAAGACACCCGAAGCACCCGTTGACCTGAGCCAGAAGCCCCCGGGGTCACGGCCGCACCATTACAAAGCTGGCGGGAACAAGTACCCTGATAATCCAGAGGCTCTGGCCAATCCAAAGGTGCCCGCCGAAGACTCCAATAACTGGCCGGCGTGGGTCTATTGCACCAGATACTCCGACCGGCCTTCTTCAGGTGAGTCTTTCCTTCACAACTTAAAAAAAAATTCTATTGTACCTCCGCCAATCCATATAGATAGAACCACGTGTTCAAAAATTGTCACACACTAGCCTAGATGTTTCTCATAATTTCCTATCCTAATCCAAGCCATATCCGGAAGCCTATACAAGTGCTTCTCTGTCGGCTAGCAATTCCGATCTTCCATCGCTGCCCTTACACTAACTCCCCCCATCCAATCCCCCTCGACAGTACACAAACTACCCCATTCGAGCCTTTATTTAAAACAACCCAATAACCCTATAGCTCTGACTCTCCCCCTTGAAACACCTTACAGGTATAGCAACCGCTGCCTACCACACCTATATAAACACCTGCAGGTATTCTTAACACTAGCTATTCCAAACCTGCTGCTACAGGTATTGAAGAAACGCCCCCCTCCCTCTTCCCCTTTCCCCCCCCCATATAGCAGGGGTCTACACAGAGTGAAAAGTAGTCCTGAGAGAAGCCAATTAACACACTCCACTAAAACCATTATATCAAAACAAAACAAAAATACACATATATATTACATAAAGTTTTATACATACATATGAATATTTAATATAACTGATAATTATATATGAAAGAGGCAAGACCAAATATAATATCATGACATATAAGTAACCCAAAAATATTTAGATATTTATATATATAAATAACATAGGGGTAAGAGTACCCTATACCCTACATATATATATATATATAAATTAAAGCATGTGTATTTATATGTGTTATGCGTGTGTGTGTGTAAATATCCGTCATGAAAGCCTCCGTTAATTGCAGGTAGAGGTGAGGTAGCCGCGTCAATCAGCAAGTATTAGTGAACGTTATTTTACTCGTTTCCTTTTAAGACTGCGTTGGTTCTCCATTATCCTGGGCTTTACCCTTAGCTGGCTGTTATCCAGGGCCTTACCCTAAGCTCCCCATTATCCAGGGCCTTACCCTCAGCTGGCTATTATCCAGGGCCTTACCCTCAGCTGGCTATTATCCAGGGCCTTACCCTCAGCTGGCTATTATCCAGGGCCTTACCCTCAGCTCCCCATTATCCAGGGCTTTACCCTCAGCTCCCCATTATCCAGGGCCTTACCCTCAGCTGGCTATTATCCAGGGCCTTACCCTCAGCTGGCTATTATCCAGGGCCTTACCCTAAGCTACCCATTATCCAGGGCCTTACCCTAAGCTCCCCATTATCCAGGGCCTTACCCTAAGCTACCCATTATCCAGGGCCTTACCCTAAGCTACCCATTATCCAGGGCCTTACCCTAAGCTACCCATTATCCAGGGCCTTACCCCTCAGTTTACTATCAATAATTATGACATGTAATTATTTTATTGCTGTCAATAATTTCGTTATTAATATCTGACTGGTAATTATTAGTGTTTATTTTCTTCTTCTTTATTATTTGTATATATATGACTATAATTAATATTATTGTGTTATAATAATTATAATATTATTAAGATAATTAATATTATTATTATAATTCAATAATATTTTATTATTATAGTTTAATTATACTAATTATTTCAATATATGATAATATTAGTTTTATTAATATTATTTATATTTTTGTAATAATTAGTAATAATTGTACTTTCACTATTTCTTCTTATCTTTGTTTTTATATTCGTTTTGTGTTCCTGTTATTATTTAATTATTATTATTATTAATTATTTTTGTAATTTTATTATTATTATTATTATTTGAAAGAGATTATCTAGAATTCATTTTTTATTGATCAAATTTTTAATTTATTTATTCGGGTTAATTATATTTTCAAGGACGTTACCATTTGCGTCAATCTATGAAACAAAGACTTTTAATTGGGTCAAATTCGCGACTGTTCGGTCAGGTCAAAGGTCAGGTTTCTGGGAGCACGCGACAAGGTCACTACCGTTGGGTCAGGTCAATGGTCATAATAATCACATAACAGTGTACCGCTGTTCACTCGAGCTGTTGCTTCTCTCGCCAAGTTTACCTTTCGCGAAAGTACTAATTAAAGTCTTAATATTTGACTCCATATCCGCTCGCTAACGACAGTTCTGGTAGATGTAAACTAACAATTACGCTTATAAACAGTCATTAACGAAGGATACTGCAAACTCTGGTAAACAAAAATGGATTAATTTAGGTGATTTCGTGAGGGTTTATTGTTTAGGGGTTCGAGGTTGCTGCCTTCCCACAGTAGCTGGGGTTCGACACCCCCTCCCACCCCACAAAGAACGTGATTCCTCCCTTCCCACCAACACCCCTTCTCCAACACATTCCCAGAATTAATTCCTTGGTATAAGTTGGAGTGGAAAGTCAATTTTCCTCTTGATTTAACCCGGCGTTTTGGTTGGGGTGGGAGGGGAGGGGGGGAAGGGGGAAAGGGATGGGGGAGAGGTGGAACCCTTTCCATCTGGTCTTTCCACACCACTCCAGCTCACCTCCACGCCTTCCCTTCCTTGAGTCAAGTCTGCGGTGAATCTTGGCGCTGATTCTGCAGGTTCCACGTAACTCCATAGTGGTTACCTGTTACCTCCACCAAGCCTGTTATACACACACGTCCTCCCCCAAGCCTGCTAAACACACACACACGCCCTCCTCCAAGCCTGCTATACACACACACGTCCTCCCCCAAGCCTGCTATACACACATACCCACCTCCAAACCTGCTATACACACACACACACAAGGAGCCATATCCACACATATTTCATTAATCCTGCAAAGGATCATCTCCTCTATCCACCTAAATATCCCATTATCCAGCCACGCTCTCGCTCATCCACCGAGATATCCCGCCCCCATCCACCCAGCATCAACCATCCACCCACAACATTCAGCTATCCCCATTCATCAGAAACATTCATTCCATGCTTCCTTTATATATATATATATATATATATATATATATATATATATATATATATATATATATAATATATATATATATATATATATATATATATATATATATATATATATATATATATATAATATATATATATATATATATATATATATATATATATATATATATATATATATATATATATATATATATATGACACACAAACACGTCTTCCCAATGCAGTTACCATACTCATATATAACTGTTCAAACAATAAAATAAAATGATTACAATAAAATAAGTGTTATATTATTATTTATGAACAAAGGTGAGCAAATGGCGAACACAAAGCTTTTCCTCAACACCTCTGGAAAGGCAGCTTGAAAACTTAGATTATGAACTGTTTTAAGTTGTTGTAAAGACTTGTTCTAGCTTACTAACTCGCAGTAGCGATCTGGAGAAACTTGAATGTTTCAGTAATTTATCGATATATAATATAATTTCTGTTGTATAATAATTTGTCATGCATTTTATAATCTAGAGAGAGAGAGAGAGAGAGAGAGAGAGAGAGAGAGAGAGAGAGAGAGAGAGAGAGAGAGAGAGAGAGAGAGAGAGAGAGAGAGAGAGAGAGAGAGAGTCGCAGCATTCTTCCAAAATAACACAGGAATCCTGATTTCATTGAAATTCTTTGAGGCGGTCCAAGTCAATTACATTTTCTTTTCGAGTGGGTGACCCGCGGGTGGATGCCGACCCGAAACTGAGATGGGGGAGAGGGTAGAGAAAGACGGAAGGGAGGAAAAGGGAAGGGGGGAGGGAAGAGACAATAAGAAAGGGAGAGGGAAGATAGACAGAACCAAAAAAGGTGTGGAAAGAAACATCTTGGAAAAAAGAATGAGGAAGGTCTTGGGAGTTGGGTTGGTTTAGGAGGTCAGAGGATGGGAAGGCTCGAGACGGACCTTCTCCTGGTCTTGGTCAACCTGCAAGGGCATCGAATTCCACTCCAGTGACTCTGGCCCCGATCGCAGAGTGGCACAGAATCTCTTTTGGAAATGTTACCGTTGATGTGTCGTGTGTGTGTCTCTGTGTTCTGTGTTTTATGTGTGTGTGTGTTTGTGTGCTTATGTGTGTGTGTGTGTGTGTGTGTGTGTGTGTGTGTGTTTATGTGCTTGTGTGTTGTGTGTTTGTGTGTGTGTGTGTTGTGTGTTTGTGTGTGTGTGTTTTTGTGTTTATGTGTGTGTGTGTGTGTGTGTGTGTGTGTGTGTGTGTGTGTGTGTGTGTGTGTGTGTGTGTCTGCACCTCTCTCTCCCTTTCTCGTTTTCCCTCTCTCTCCTTCTCTCCAAATCTCTCTTTCTCTTTCCTCCTTGCTATCTTCTTCTCCCTCTCTTTCCCTCTATCTCCTCTCTCTGCTCTTTCCCCTCTATCTCCTTCTCTCTCTCCTCTTTCCCTCTCTCCCTCTCTCTCTCTCCTCTTCCAGCTTGTGTAAATCTCAACAAATACAGCCTCTAGGCAATGGAATGCCGTAACAGGCTAACTACTTCGACAACAATGAACGAGCGATTGTCACTTGTTTCCCCCCAGGGCGTCAGGGGCTCCCCTCTCTCCTTTCCCCTTCTTTCCCCTCTTGATTTTATCAGTCCTGCAGTCAATCGGGCTTCACCGAGGCAACCTTCGGAAGCTGTTATGGGTAAAATACGTACGTTAACCCATCGAGAATTCCGACTTTAATTAACCAAGTGGCTTAGCCTCTTCTTGCCTTCCTCTTCTGTAGCAGTTTGGTTTGGTAGGGTCAATATAGTCGGTGGTTGTAGGAGTGAGGTGAGGGTAGGAGAGGCATATGCCGGGGTGAGGGGTGAGGGGTGAGGAGTGAGGGGTGAGAGGTCTGAGGGGGAGGCGCAGATTGGGATATTAGTCAGGCGCGTTGTTATTTTTTTCCCCTCCGTGGCGGTGGTGAAAAATTCATTGTATTAAGAGCATGAGGAAGTCATTTGACTGTTGGAGGACGCTGAAGGATGGTGTTGGGCGCAATAGGGACAACCCTGAAGCAAAGGGGGGCAATGGGTTGCTTTAGAGAGCTGAAGCACGACCATTATTACTTAAATACCTTCAGTAAAGTTTAATTACTCGGGTCAAATGATGATATAGTATCAAAGAAGGACTCAGTCACAACACACACAACACACAAATGGGCAGATTTTCTTTCACACGATGCTTCTCTTCACCTAGAAATGGTCGGGAGTCAGCTAACCTTAGACAGGCGGGGCCCAAGAACTAACAGCTCGATCCTGCAAGTACAAATAGGAAATACAAATCACACACACACACACACACACACACACACACACACACAAGCACACACACACACACACACACACACACACACACACACACACACACACACACACACACACACACACACACACACACACAAGCACACGCACACACACACACACGCACATTTATGAATTTATTTTATTTATATAATTCAATTAATAATTATACGCGTAATATGCCCAGCATTATATTTTTGTCAATAATATAATTACTGAATCATTTTCCGTAGTATATCATAATAAATGAAATAACTATAATGACGATATCATTATAATAATGTCGTCGCATGAACATTACTACAATGACAATAATAATAATAAAAAAAATAATACAATTTTTATAACTGTGACAACTAAATTAATTAATTCGCCCATAAATCTACAAAACAATCCAAGTTATTATTATTATTTCGCGAATTTAATGGCGATTCCGGTTGACTTAAGCTATTGGGCGCAGACACCGGACCAAGGGCCAGATGCACGAAGCAGTTACGCAAGCACTTACGAACCTGTACAACTTTTCTCCTTCTTTGGCGGCTTTGTTTACAATTATTAAACAGTTAATGAGCTCCGAAGCACCAGGAGGCTTTTTATAACAATAACAACAGTTGATTGGCAAGTTTTCACGCTTGTAAACTGTTTAATAAATGTAACCAAAGCCGGTTAAGATTGAGGAAAGATGTACACGTTCGTAAGTGCTTACGGAAATGCGTCGTGAATCTGGTTCCAATAGTCTAGTTGGTATAGCGTGTTCCGTAGTCTAAGGGAGGAGCTGATAGTCAAGCGTCTAACGGGACTATAGTAGTCTAGTGATAGTCTGTTGCTCCGACTACTCATCATGCGCCATTCTCGACTCGAAAAAATATTCAGAACTGACCAATACAATCATTTACTTCACACAATAAAATACAAACAATCCCCCGTGAAACAATCTCTCACACACACACCATTCCCTTAATTGTTTCAGTGATTGTTTCTTTTTTCCCCTCCACGCTCAGGTTAATTCCCTGACTCTTATTGCAAGACTGTACAGTTTACCTGTGTCTGTTTGACGGGTCGAGTTTGGCTTCACGCGCGCATAATAACTCGACTTGATTTGTTTGACAACGGAAATTGGGAGAAAAACGAAAGAGGGGGTTAAGCTTTTACTGTTACTTGAGTCTGTCTGTCTCCCTGCCAATTACTACATAAAAAATACTAATATTAATACAATTATGACCAGACCACACACTAGACGGTGAAGGGACGACGACGACGTTTCGGTCCGTCCTGGATCACAATCGACTTGAGAATGGTCCAGGACGGACCGAAACGTCGTCGTCGTCCCTTCACCTTCTAGTGTGTGGTCTGGTCAACATACTTCAGCCCCGTTATTGTGACTCATCGCCTGCTTAATACAATTAATAATAAAAAAAATAAAAATATATTATTATTAATAATAATACAATTTAGTACTAATGTTTTCATACAGATATGAATTATTTTTCCGAATTTATATTAACCTTATTTGATTATTAATGCTAACAATAGTTTAGAATAAAAATTAACAAATAAAAATTATAATAAAATCTATTTTAATAACAATAATGAAATATATATATAATAATAATTATAATATAAAAAAATAATTATAATATAATAAGAAATAATAATTATAATATGATAAAAAAATTATAATAAGAAATAATAAAATATCAAATAGTATTAACACTAAATAATAATAATTATATAATAAAATTTTAATTAATAATATATATATTAAGTAATAATAAATAAATAATATATTAAATAATTCTAAAAATATTAAGCAATAAAAATATAACATTAATGATATAAATAAAGATTAAATAATAAACAGATAAAAATAACTTTAGCAAAACTATTTATAACCATTTAATACAAATAATAACATTAAACAACAATTATAGATCAAATAAATAATTAATAACTAATCACAAAATAATTATAATTTGAAATATCAACAAAAACCTTTTCTGGAAAACATTTTTTTTTTCTTTTATTAATGGAATATGATCAATACAACTGTTTGCGCACTAATTTTGCCACTGTGCTCATGTGGGTTAATTATCTGAGAAGCGATCTTAGCACCGTGAATAAATGCGTAATTATTTTTGATCTTGCAAATGCGCGTTTATGTGAATTGCTGACTGCGCATTGATGATGCAACAGTGCGCAAGTTCGGGATTGGTTGTGTATTAATTTAATCACAGTGCATATGTGTGTAGCTGCTTCGTGTATGTCTGACTTCAGTGCGTATGTGCGTAATTACTTGTGTACTAATTTGGCTACAGTGTATCTGTATGTAATTGTTCTTGTCATTTATTGCTCATTTTGAGCCTTTATATACATATATATATATATATATATATATATATATATATATATATATATATATATATATATATATATATATATATATATATATATATATATATATATGACAATGTCAGACCACGGAGGAAAAATGAAACAGGAATTTCCTTAAGTACTTTCGTATATTAAATACATCTTCAGAAGGTGAAGAAGGTCACCTTCTGAAGGTCTTCAGAAGGTCACCTTCTGAAGATGTATTTAATATACGAAAGTACTTAAGGAAATTCCTGTTTCATTTTTCCTCCGTGGTCTGACATTGTCACATTCTTAATCACGTGTTTATTTTCGTGATATACACACACACACATATATATATATATATATATATATATATATATATATATATATATATATATATATATATATATATATATATATATATATATATATATATATATTCAGAAATTAGTTCACGTGTACTTTAATTCTGATGTCTCCTGTCCATTTCTTCTCATTTTACCTTTCCTTACCCATTATCTGGTCCCTCTTTCATTCTTCTTCCCTTCCCCCTTCCCCATTCCTAGTTACGAATTCTCTTTGCATTTCTCCCATTTCTTGCTCCCTCTCCTTCCCTCCATTTCTCTTCATCGTGCTCTTCCTATATTCCATCTCTTCCTACCCCCCCCCCTATTCCTCTTTCGCTTGCCCATTCATCATCTTTTCCATTGTCTGCTTTGTTGTTTATTATTATTCACACTCTTTCCATCTTTCCCTCTTTCCTTCTTTCCTTCTTTCCTCTTTCCCATTCTTCTCTCTCATTGTTCCCTCCCATTTCCGCCTGTTCTCTGCCACATCGTCGCGTTAGTCAAATTATTAATAAAAATGGACTTTATATATTTAATTATCAGCCCAAGATAGCTTCTAATTACTCGTCCCGACCAGCGTCGTTATCGACCCTGGTAAATCACCTCTAAGTTGGCGGCCAATTTGGCGTTCGGACCAGTTGGCGTTCGGATCAGTTTGGCGTTCGGAACAGTTGGCTATTATCTGCGAAGGCGATTTTCTTGTTTTGTCCAGCAATTAGCCACTGTTTTATCCCGAGTTTGCATGCAAGGCGCTGATTGGCTACCTTCTCGTTGCTGATGAGTGCTGATTGGATGATTTACGTTGGGTGGGGACCTCCGGGGATGTGATTGGTTTGCTTTTGAGTACTTTTGAATGGCTCTTTGGGGGATGATTGGTTGATATAAGATGGCTGGGGGCTTCGAAGTGCTGATTGGGTGATTATTGGTCGTTTCTGAAAGCTGATTGGGGGTAAACGTTGGTGATTTCAAAGTGCTGATTGGCAGTGACTCAAAACACCTCTCGGTCGGTTCTAAAATGCCATCAGATAACTCTTCTATTTGGTGATAATTTGTAATTCTCAATGATTTGATAACATGATGATCACTTCATCGTCTTCAGACGCTAACAAGCCACGCTAATCTAACTATTCACTGCTAACATTCACTAACAATCTTCAGACACCTAATCAACTCTGGTTAATGTTTTGGTGATTGTAGAAAGCTGTAAACAATGACCATCTTTTAATGTAGACAAAAGTTTAAGTAAATGTAATTTATATCATTGCATTTAATGAAGAAATAGTCTATTTTTATTTATAGAACGAGACTATGTGTCTACTCAGGCGCTTTCATATATAAGCCGGTTATATTAACATATATCACTGACGACGATATAACAAGATATACGTCAGAACTAGATCTAAACTAATTAAAATAACAACAATAATTATATTTGCTAACAACATATAATTAGTGCAAATAATGATATTATATAATAAGTACATAATTTTACTAATAATAACAACAGCAATAATAACCCATAAGGAGAATTAACAATAAGGGTGAAAGTAACAATAATTTTTAACATATATATAATATATATTATGTATATATATATATATATATATATATATATATATATATATATATATATATATATATATATATATATATATATATATATATATATGACAATGTCAGACCACGGACATTGTCACTCCTTCTGAAGATGTATTAATATACGAAAGTACTTAAGGAAATTCCTGTTTCATTTTTCCTCCGTGGTCTGACACTGTCACATTTTTAATCACGTGTTTATTTTCGTGATATACACACACACACACACACACACACACACACACACACACACACACACACACATATATATATATATATATATATATATATATATATATATATATATATATATATATATATATATATATATATAGTGTATATATGTATGTAGAGAGAGAGAGAGAGAGAGAGAGAGAGAGAGAGAGAGAGAGAGAGAGAGAGAGAGAGAGAGAGAGAGAGAGATATTAAGCGCACTATAAAGAGAAAAGCGAAAATGCTTGGGCCCGCCCGGAGTCTATAGGTGTTAGGATACTCACCGCTAAAGCGGGTTTCATCGTCTGCTCTCTTTCAGAGTTCTGCTCTATCCGACTGCTCTCTGCGCAGCTCTTTATCCCATCGTCTGCTATTTCTTCCCTCCTTTACTTTCTCCCCCTAAATGTTCTACTTTCTCCTTTCCTTTTCCCTACAAGGTTCACCTTTTCTCTTCATCTACCTGCTTTCCCTTTCCGTCTGCTGTCTTTCTCATCTATATTTCTGTCGTCTCTCATTTCTCCCTAGTTTGCTTTCTCTTCCTCCCTTTCTTTTGTCTGCTTTATCCTACATTTGTCGTCCACTCTAGCCCCTTTCATCCAGGAGGTCGTCTTGTTCTATCCCTCCTTCTCTCTTATCCACCTCCTCTTCCTCTATTTTCGCTGATTTTATTCTCTCCTTGTACGTACCTTCTTTACCTTTTATATGTCCTTTTTTCATTTTTATCATCGTCTGTTTGTTACTGTTTTGTGTTACTCTTCCGTTTATCAGATGTTTTCTTTCTAGTTTTTGTCTGTCTCTCCCCTTTCTCCTTGTTATCAATTACCATATCCTTCAGTCCAATTTCTTTCCTTATTCTTGAATGTGTCTCTCCTGTTATCTTACCTTGCTCTCCTTCTTCCTGTCCTTTCACACCAACCTCGTTCATTCCTTACCCCTCTCACACCTCTTCCATGGCTCTCCCTGTCCTCTCCCGCACAGTGTTGGGAGGGGGCAGCAGCAGGCTGTGGAGGTCTCAACACCCCAGCGAACCTCGACCCCTTGATTAAAACCGGCAGTTAAGCGGTACGAAGCCAGGCCGAGCAGCAAAATGAGCCTTGTCCCCAATAAAGCACATGTTTTCGAGGGTAATAAAGAGGGAGAGTGAGAGGGAGAGTGGGAGGGAGAGTGGGAGGGAGAGTGGGAGGGAGAGTGAGAGGGGGGGATTCAGTGTTAAGATGTGATGTGGAGAGTGAGGCTGGTACATGCTCGTAAGGGGAAGGGTATGATTTGTCTTTTTTAGGGTTTAAGTTTGCAAGGGTTGGGGATGGGGGTGCTACCGAGGAATGAGATGGGTGGTGGTGCGGGGTTTTGGAGGTACTTATGGGGTTTTGGGTTTACACTATGGGCTGGGGTGCGAGCAGCCGCGTCCAACAGCCTGGTTGATCAGTCCGGCAACCAGGAGGCCTGGTCGACGACCGGGCCGCGGGGACGCTAAGCCCCGGAAGCACCTCAAGGTAACCTCAAGGTGGTATTGTGTGTGGGTAGCGTTAGTGAAGAACGGTGAAGTGGTGAAACTTGGGGGCGTTAGTGTAGTGGAATTGGCTCAAGTGGCCTCAGATTCAACAGCTTTATTCGCAACTACCTTATACACATCATTACAATAACGAATTGGACTAAGTAGTTATATACAGCAGCCTAAATCACACTTATATTTCCTCATAGTGATAGCTTTAGTGCCTTAAAAGTTAAGGCTTTGTAGTGGTGGTAACTGGTGGTAGAAGTCTAGCTAGTAGGTCAGTTATTAGGGGTTCTGAGGAAGATAATAGTGGTGTTAGTGGTGGTTCAAATATATATATATATATATATATATATATATATATATATATATATATATATATATATATATATATATATATATATATATATATATATATATATATATATATATATATATACATATATCACCAGCCCAAAACCCGACACCTTCCGTACTCATCTTTCACAAAAACACAAACAAATAAATGCCGCAATCATGCGCTAACTACCAAACGGCTGTAATGCCCAATTAATCCAACTGGTGTAGGCAATTAGTTGTGATTATCTTGGTCTGAAAGTATATACTAAATGTCTTCGGGTGAAAATTATAGCAGTCTCCTGAGCACACAGTGATAACATATATAGTAATCATAGTGTGTCTTTACTATGTTAGTATTAGCTTGCGTTATCGTATAGGATTATAGATGTTACAATTATTTAGATATCCGGATTATATTTGTCATACATAATGGGAATCGCTGGCAGTAATATTTAATTCACAGTGGAACAGTTTATTCAGCGATTTCCAGAGTGTAATTATATATATATATATATATATATATATATATATATATATATATATATATATATATATATATATATATATTTCTTGTGTTGATTGCAATTATATGTATCAAGTATAATCTCCATTTGTAATTATTGTTATTGTGTGTTCAACATTATACCAACCTCCTGCAATAAGCGCGCGCGCGCACACGCACACACACACACACACACACACACACACACACACACACACACACACACACACACACACACACACACACATGGGTATGAGATACGAGGAGAGACTACGAGAACTAAGCCTCACGTCTCTGGAAGACAGAAGAGTTAGGAGAGACATGATCACCTCATACAAGATTCTCCGAGAAATTTGTAAGGCAGATAAAGACAATTTATTTACCACGCCGTAGCGGACATGTCGCTAGTGCAAACCTAAAGGAGCCTTAGAGATATTAGAAAGCACTTGTTTTAGTGTCAGAGTAGTATAACAAAGGGAATGCATTAGGTAGTGATGTGGTGGAGGCTGACTCCCTACACAGTTTCAAATGTAGTTATGATAAAGCCCAATAGGTTCAGAAATCCATACAAGGTCTGTTATGCACTCTGTGCTGTGGTTGCTGTGCACTGCTTCTTTTGTCAATGCTTGAATTTTTTCCCTTGCTTGTATTCACTTATGTCAGTACTGGACTTTTTCATGAAAGTAGTTTTATCAACTATCATTGTTTAATGGGTTTAAAGGGAGCCGGTCGGCCGAGCGGACAGCACGCTGGACTTGTGATCCTGTGGTCCTGGGTTCGATCCCAGGCGCCGGCGAGAAACAATGGGCAGAGTTTCTTTCACCCTATGCCCCTGTTACCTAGCAGTTAAATAGGTATCTTGGTGTTAGTCAGCTGTCACGGGCTGCTTCCTGGGGGTGGAGGCCTGGTCGAGGACCGGGCCGCGGGGACACTAAAAAGCCCCGAAATCATCTCAAGATAACCTCAAGATAGGAATGACACTTTTTCTGGGAGAGTCCCAGAAAAATTGACAGTTGAGAAGCGGGACCAAAGAGCCCCAGCTCAACCCCCTGGTGAGTACACGCTGCTCCACCACTGATTGTACGAATATATTTGATATTGGCACTGAGTGGCACCCTGATCGCCCTGCCCATCCGATCACCACACCACCTACTGCGCTGACGCATCGAAACCCAAAGAATTTCCTGAACTGTTTCAGATGTCATAACCCGCCAAATACACACCGAAACTACGACGTTGGTACAACGTTCGAACAACTTTCAACACCTCCTAACCAGTTATAACAACCAATATAACAAGTTGTAACAACGTTCTAATACGTCATAAACACGTTAAGCCAAGTTGTAACAACTTTATTACAAGTTGTAACAAGCGGAAAATAGAGACAGTTACGGTTTGTGTTTCCAGGGAACCCGCCACTCAATCCGGCCTTCGTGAAAACTTAAGTTTTCTATAAAACAATCTCAAATGAGTTTTGCTGGCTAAATGTCTTTGTATTGTTAATAGAGGAAATGGTACGTGTTTACAAGAATGTGAAAGTGGTATGATTGTTGCTCTGGACGCGATTGTGATCGTGAGAGCAGATATTTCGTGTCGTACAATCATCAGTATTATTACGATTGTCGTGGTCGTTGCTCTGTCGTGTCTCTTGCTGCTTCTCTCATCTCTATCTCTCTCTCATCTCTCTCTCATCTCACTTTCTTGTCTCCATCACACTCCGCAGCCTCTCTCTCTGTCGATGATGCTTGGCTCCTCTGTGGAACGCTGCTTCCTCCAGCAATATCATTCCTTCCCCACTAACCCATACTTACCCATCAATCTCTGCCTACCAATCAATCTCTGGCTACCAATCAATCTTTGTTTCACCCCACCAATACTTCCCTCACCCCTCCAATTCCCGTCTCTCCATCAATCCCAACTTTGCTCTATTCAATCCGTGTTTCCCTTCTTCCTCCCATCAAGCCACCCCTTCCCCCTTCAATCCCTATCTCCCTATTCCTTCTCCTCTCGCTAGAAAACTTTTCAACCCCAGGGAATTAATTCTTGCAGGGGCTATGAGGATCTGATAATTGACTGGGGCGTCTGTGAAGCGGTTTAGACTGACAAATGACCTCCACACGCTTGGAGTCAGGTCAGGTCAAGCCCCTGTTTAGGGTGGGGGGGGGGGGGGAGCAGAGCGATCAGGGGAAGAAAGGAAGGAAGGGGGGTTGGACACGCCCTGAAAATAGGGAGTAAGTCACTGCCAACAAGGTGAGAATCAGAGTAGGGGAAAAATAATTGGGGAATGAGAGTAAAAGAGGGGAAGGAAAGAGGGAGGAAAAGAAGGAGAGAGATGGAAGTGGAAGAGAAGAAACAGGTCAAGGGAACAAAAAACAAAAATTTGTTTAGTTGTTTCATTCACCAAGCTGACACAATAATTACCGGATTGGGCTCAGACACGATAACTACCCCCCGATTTTATATATATATATATAATACTCAAAGTGTGTTTAGGTCGTGTTCGCGTGTGTGTGTTTGTCTGTTCCCCTTATTTGTTGGATAATTTATTTGTTGTATTTGATGTCTGCGGTCCCCAGCTAGGAATAAAATAATCTATTATGGGAAAAATCTATTATGGGAAATAAAATCTATTATGGGAAAAATCTATTATGGGAAATAAAATTTCCCATAATAGATGGGAAAAATGTTAACTGTCTTTATCCATGCATCAGTAGAGTTCTGCTTCTATATTATGCACCCCATACCCATCCAGTGGGGGGATGGTGTTAAGGGGTTACAGAGGCACATAATGGGGGGCTCAGGACCTGAACCCCATTAGTTCGTTTAGCTAAGCAGGTGACAATCTTTTGACGCTTCACAACTGTTAATTTGAACCTGTTGTTGTTGGGTTTGTTAATATTTTTTGCTGTATTTGTTGTAGTTGTTGTTGTTTTTTACTGTTGGTGTTGTTTACATTCTGTAGTGAGTCCTGAATTTTATTATTATTACCATAATTTTTATATAATTATTGTTTTATTTATATATTAGTGTCATTATTATTATTATTAATAGTAGTACATTCATTACAATTATTATTAATTTTTAATTGTCATAATTTTAAATTATAGATAATTATCATAATTTTTCACCAAATATCATTTCACATTCTCTCTCTCTCTCTCTCTCTCTCTCTCTCTCTCTCTCGTCTGGGTGAACATTTACCACCAGACGGATTACTATTAGTGTGTACTAAAGGATTTACGGCCTGACTGCCTTCTATTGGCTGACTATGGCAGTCAGCTGACCAACAAACTCAGGGATTATCGTGATAAATGAACTGGGGATCCCTTCTTCTCTCTCTCTCTCTCTCTCTCTCTCTCTCTCTCTCTCTCTCTCTCTCTCTCTCTTTCTCTCTCTCTTTCTCTCTCTCTTTCTCTCTGTTTCTCCCTCTCTCGCTGCCTAGCCATGATCTTTCTCTTCTTTGAGCTATTCCTATTTCCTTACTACATAATTTTCCTCCTTTTCATTTCCCATCTTCGTTCCTCTCATTACTTCTCCTATTTGATTCCTCACCTATCCCAAGTCGCCCTCTATCTCTCCTCCACAATTGTCCCTGGTTCCTTCTGCTCCTCTGTAGTTCCCCGTTCCACCCCTCCTCTACTTTCCCCCTTCCTTCTCCCCCTTTTTCTTCTCTCCAGTTCCCCCTCGCTTCCCTTTCTCACCAGTGTAGTAATGGTTTAATGAAATTCTTGCCGTTGCTTAGCATTTGCATAGCGTCTGGAGAGTTTAGGTTTTCATTAAGTCTTTGAATGCATGTCTAGTGATGGTGAGTGTCGTGTTCTTTCTTTCTTTCTTTCTTTCTTTCTTTCTTTCTTTCTTTCTTTCTTTCTTTCTTTCTTTCTTTCTTTCTTTCTTGAGAGAGAGAGAGAGAGAGAGAGAGAGAGAGAGAGAGAGAGAGAGAGAGAGAGAGAGAGAGAGAGAGAGAGAGAGAGAGAGAGAGAGAGAGAGAGAGCGCAGAGACACCGTGGTTTAGTTAGACGTGAGGAGAAACAGGAATGAAAACAGAATAAGAGGAAGAGACAGAGAAAGGAAAAAAAAAGGTTAAGAGAAGAATAATGATAATGCAAGAGAAGGAAAACAAGAAAACATTCACATGACTAAATCTAGACAATGTTTAATGATCTATTGGCCACGATAGTCAGTTTTCTTTTTCCAGCCACAATCTTAAACATTCTTTTTCCAGCCACGATCCTAAACATTCTTTTTCCAGCCACGATCCTAAACATTCTTTTTCCAGCCACGATCCTAAACATTCTTTTTCCAGCCACGATCCTAAACATTCTTTTTCCAGCTACGATCCTAAACATTCTTTTTCCAGCCACGATCCTAAATATTCTTTTTCCAGCCACGATCCTAAACATTCTTTTTCCAGCCACGATCCTAAACATTCTTTTTCCAGCCACGATCCTAAACATTCTTTTTCCAGCCACGATCCTAAACATTCTTTTTCCAGCCACGATCCTAAACATTCTTTTTCCAGCTACAATCCTAAACATTCTTTTTCCAGCTACGATCCTAAACATTCTTTTTCCAGCCACAATCCTAAACATTCTTTTTCCAGCCACGATCCTAAACATTCTTTTTCCAGCCACGATCCTAAACATTCTTTTTCCAGCCACGATCCTAAACATTCTTTTTCCAGCCACAATCCTAAACATTCTTTTTCCAGCAACGATCCTAAACATTCTTTTTCCAGCCACGATCCTAAACATTCTTTTTCCAGCCACGATCCTAAACATTCTTTTTCCAGCCACGATCCTAAACATTCTTTTTCCAGCCACGATCCTAAACATTCTTTTTCCAGCCACGATCCTAAACATTGTTTTTCCAGCCACGATCCTAAACATTCTTTTTCCAGCCACGATCCTAAACATTGTCTATCCAATAATGACACAAATAATATTTTGTGTCACCACACGAAACATTTCCTTTTCAGTTACAATAGGCGTAAAAATATTGCTTACCAGTTACAAGAGCCCAACAAAGAATTAATTCCTTATTAATATCGGCCTTCTAAACATTATCTTTCTAGTTACACTAGACCTACTGAACCTTTCTATTAACAACTGGTCTTCAGAAGACTGGATTTTTATCAAAATAGGCCTACAACACATTACTAGGTACCGTAGGTCTACGCAAAGCTGGCCCACCGTTCAAAATATGGCCTATTCAGTCACGTCCCTTAAACGCTTGTATATGAAGAGCCATACAAGTGTGAGAGTTATTTAGTATTTTCATTAAAATCACTTAGAAAATTATACAACGTCATGGTCAACCGGGAAAAAAATATTTTCTTATTTTTTCTTATAGACAATTTGCTGTTTTATCCAATTCTGAAAATCAAGCTAAATATACATACACAATATATATATATATATATATATATATATATATATATATATATATATATATATATATATATATATATATATATATATATGTTCACCGTTATAGGACCTTGCACACATTCCGTTTTCTTGTCTAGACGCAAGTGGAGAAGGGACACTTAAGGTAAGAAAAGGGTGAGAGGGAGATATGAGGGCTGGGGAGGGGAGACGGAATGAGGTAATAGTGAGGGGGGGGGGGGAGAGGAGAGAGAAAGAGAGGGGTGTGTGAGTGGGGGTGAGAAAGGGGGAGAGGAGGAGGTGGGGTAGAGAGGCAATTTTATTAGCGCCCCCCGAATGTAAAAATGTCCCCGCGTGGCGTCACGGGCGCCATAAATCAAGAGAGGAACGGAGCCTGATACTCCGCTGCGGAGCGTTATCAGGGAGGAACTCATTTTTAGCCCGGTGCTGGGCCGGCGTGATAAGCGCCTCCAGCCCCGGTAATGGTCCCAGATCCTGCTTGCTATAATTTGCTCATCCCATCTGAGCCGCTGGGGCGGACGGGGGAGGTGGAGAGAGCCCCTCTTTGCTAAGGAGGAGGAGGAGGTGGGGTCCTGTTCCTCGAGGTCCCCCCCCCCCCCCACGAGTGTGAGGTGGGGGGGGGGGGTAAGAGCCCCCTCTCCACCATGTATAGCGTGAGGTGGAATAAATTGTCCAGTGATGATCTGGTGCTACCTCATACGAGCGGGAAAATGAGAGTGAGAGAGAGACAGAGGCGGAAAGAGTGGAGAAAAAATGTAAATAAATGCACTTGAAGAACGTTATGCGCAGTTTGGCAGACGCAGGACGGTAGACGGGTGCGTCAAGATGCTTGCGTATGGCTGGGGGTTATTAAGGGATTCTTGGTACTAATTATGATAACTGATTAACGTTGAATGAGATTGGTCAGTTGCTGCCTGGGTCACGAGGAATCTTTCTATTGTCTGATGTCTTGTGTGTTTCTTGGAACCCGGCCTCCACCCTCACTAAAACACAGCCAGGGGCCCCCACCCTCACCACAACACAGCCAGGGGCCCCCACCCTCACCACAACACAGCCAGGGGCCCCCACCCTCACCACAACACAGCCAGGGGCCCCCACCCTCACTATAACACAGCCAGGGGCCCCCACCCTCACCACAACACAGCCAAGCCACCACCCACACCACAACACAGCCAAGCCACCACCCACACCACAACACAGCCAGGGGCCCCCACCCTCACCACAACACAGCCAGGGGCCCCCACCCTCACCACAACACAGCCAGGGGCCCCCACCCTCACCACAACACAGCCAGGGGCCCCCACCCTCACCACAACACAGCCAGGGGCCCCCACCCTCACCACAACACAGCCAGGGGCCCCCACCCTCACCACAACACAGCCAGGGGCCCCCACCCTCCCCACATCATAAAACCAAAGCAGTTTAAAGACAATTAGAGACCCGGCACCCACGTCCTCGTAGCGAGTCTCCCACAAAGACAACACACATACAATAATCCCTGCACATCCCTGTCGGCCATCACGGCAACAGACCTCAAAACCGCTGTCCGGACGATTGAAATACGTTATTGATAGTGGAGCGTACGAGGAATATTAATACCGGGATGAGTGGCAAAGTATGCCCGCAGCTGACGTGCCCAGAGCTGACGTGCCCAGAGCTGACGTGCCTAGAGCTGACAGTCTTCGTTTTTTTGTGTTTCATCTGAGCTGTTGACAACGCGTGTGTGTGTGTGTGTGTGGTTGGTGGTCAGTGGCTGTCAATACACAGCAGACAGCCACGTCCACTTCCTCCTGGATTAGACTGAACCCAAATGATGCCAATGGTGTCTGACGGGTCATCAAGTGGGATTCGATCCGCTTTAGACCATTTTTTTTTCTTTGTATTATCTTCTTCAGCCGCTGATCTGACACACACTAGTCACAAACCGTGAAAAGATTCAGGCGTTAAAAGGAGTGTTTGATGCGGTGTAAGTTGAGTGACTACTGATCAGACGGGATTCGATCCGATGCGAATGTGTCTCCGTTGTTCCATCACTGTAACACTATCACCTTGAAGTTGTGTTACTGTAACTAGGACTAAAGAGAGGTACAGTAAAGTACTCATTAATGAACCGCGCATCACTCGTTCTATCTGCCTTCTTTTCCTACTCCAACTTCTGGATTTATAAGAACTTTGATATAGAAGGAAATTAAAATAGCGTTATAAATCTTTATATATATATATATATATATATATATATATATATATATATATATATATATATATATATAATTTTATTATTATTACCAATATAAATATTATATTACTATATAAATATTATCATTATTATTTCCTATAAAATTATTATCTTCATAACTTTGCACAAAGACATTAACGCGATATAAATAATTATTTGTACCACTATATAATTATTATCAGCTGTGTAATAATTATCACCTACATAACAGATTACTATATTACATTAGAGTAAAATAATAGTAGTAACCTTAAACTCAATTTACTGTGAGCTGCTTGAAGCGTTCCCCGACTAACGTCTCTCTCTCCCTCCACAGGTCCCCGCTCCAGACGGATCAAACGCCGCGACCGCAATCCTGAAGAGAAGCGCCCCCGAACTGCCTTTACTTCGGAGCAGCTGGCCAAGCTGAAGAAGGAGTTCGAGGACAACAAATACCTGACGGAGAAGCGGCGACAGGACCTGGCCCGGGAGCTAGGTCTCAACGAATCCCAGATTAAAATTTGGTTTCAGAACAAGCGCGCCAAGATCAAGAAGGCGAGTGGACAGAAGACGGGCCTTGCCGTCCATCTGATGGCTCAGGGACTGTACAATCACTCCACTGTACCTGTAGAGGAAGATGATCCCTACCTCTGCTAGGGACGCGATATGCAACATGCAAATGAGGTTGAAATCCTGAGCTCCTGCTGCTGCTGCTGCTGTGCTGCTGGATGGCAGCGTCCTGGGATGTCCGCGTAGCTGCGGTCGGCCCCGCACGCGGTCTTTCGTCAGGGCACAAGCGATTAGTTGGATAAAAGATGACACATCGAGATATCGCAAGAGATCAAGAGTGTTCCGGAGCCCCGCGCGGCGCTCACCGGTGTCGGGGGTCTCTTTGTGTGTACTGAATAGCAGTGTGTCGTGACGCCGCGAGGACACACAAAGCCACGAGGACACACGAAGGCGCGAAAAGGCCGTGGCACCCGCACCTATTCCCCCAGCGAAGCCTTCAGAGCTTCACAATGGCCTCCTAGACTACCCCAATACCCACGCAAGTGGCGTCGCGAGAAGTTGTGGGCGCCGCAGACCCCAGACGCGACATGTATCATATAAGGGTTCTCGCGGGACGTGTAACATATAAGGGTTCTCGCGGGACGTGTAACATATAAGGGTTCTCGCGGACGGCCCTAACAACCCTCGTACTGTGGATCGCCTCGTCTCTTCACGCTCCTAACTAGGGTTCAGACATCCCCCAAAGCCTCTGAAAGGTTCATCTTGTACTGTTTACAAACGATCCGTATAAGCATCATTCTTCAATCTTATTTTGGGAATTTTTATTCTTTTAGAGAAAAGAAAACGTCTCTTCGGGGTCTTTCCACTACTCTTTTTGTTTAAAGGAGCGGGGAAAAATACTTAAATATATATATGAAAAATATTTTTATCTCAACACTTGCTTTGGCGTATAAGAAAGTGTTTGATTGTTCATTGTCCCGATCTGGGTGGTTATTGTTCATCATCCCCGCCTGGGTGGAGTCATCATTCACTATCCCCGCCTGGGAGGAGTCATCATTCACTATCCCCGCCTGGGTGGAGTCATCATTCATCATCCCCGCCTGGGTGGAGTCATCATTCATCATCCCCGCCTGGGTGGAGTCATCATTCACTATCCCCGCCTGGGTGGAGTCATTATTCACTATCCCCGCCTGGGTGGAGTCATTATTCACTATCCCCGCCTGGGTGGAGTCATCATTCATCATCCCCGCCTGGGTGGAGTCATCATTCACTATCCCCGCCTGGGTGGAGTCATCATTCACTATCCCCGCCTGGGTGGAGTCATCATTCACTATCCCCGCCTGGGTGGAGTCATTATTCACTATCCCCGCCTGGGTGGAGTCATTATTCACTATCCCCGCCTGGGTGGAGTCATCATTCATCATCCCCGCCTGGGTGGAGTCATCATTCACTATCCCCGCCTGGGTGGAGTCATCATTCATCATCCCCGCCTGGGTGGAGTCATCATTCATCATCCCCGCCTGGGTAGAGTCATTGTAAGCATCACTATTCACATTCCCACTATGAAGACTCGCCATTCCAACACCAACACTCCATTATTTCCGTTAGAGGGAGTCCTCTCAGCCATTCCCTAGGACCTTCCGCTGGTCTCTGTACAGCATCCCGGAGGATAGGGTCCTAGACTGTGCCCTATCCTCCACCACCACAGGATAGGGTCCTTTTTTTAATCTATGGACTCGGATGGGCCCTATCCTGCACATCATCCTCTCCCTCCCATCCCACCGGATAGGGCCCTGTGTTTTTCACTCTATGGGCTCGGGTGGGCCCCTAACCAACACCCGCACTGGATAGGGTCCTGCCTGTTTCATTCCACGAGCCTCAACCTGTCTCTCATTCCACTTTAGTGTGCCCTTCAGCGCGCAAAGGAAACGTCAATCGCTAAAATTGGACTGAGTTTTGTTTCACGTAGCTGAACTTCTTCTGAAGAGTACAAATTAGATTATAATTTACTACGTCAGTAATAGAGCTCACGTGCTATAGTGTTCCGTGTTCCCTACACTTACCTCGTTCACGCGGTGTTCAGCATACAGGATACGATGTTCGCATCAAGTCACTTGTATAAAATGTATATTTATCAGATGTTTATATGTTGTAAATACCAGTTTAAATTATTTATATGTCTGTGTTGTAAAATAAACCATTTTTTTTTCTCTCTAGTTTTTTATTATTTTAATGTAAATTCCTCCTATTATATGCAGGCGATGAGTCACAATAACGTGGCTGAAGTATGTTGACCAGACCACACACTAGAAGTTGAAGGGACGACGACGTTTCGGTCCGTCCTGGACCATTCTCAAGTCGATTCTCAATCGACTTGAGAATGGTCCAGGACGGACCGAAACGTCGCCGTCCCTTCAACTTCTAGTGTGTGGTCTGGTCAACACCTTCTATTATAATTGCAAGGTATAATTAAAATGATATTCGTGTAAACTATTGCAAGGATATATAAGAACATGTGAACATAAGAATGAAGATAACTGCAGAAGGCCTATTGACCCATTCGAGGCAGCTCCTATTTATATCCACCCAATCTCATTCATATATATATCTAACCCTTCGCTTGAAACAATCAAGGGGGCCCTACTTCCATTACGTTACGCGGTAATTGGTTCCACAAATCAACAATCCTGTTACCGAACCAGTATTTACCCAGGTCTTTCATAAATCTAAACTTATCCAATTTACACCCATTGTTCCGTGTTCTGTCACGAAACAATATCTGGTGAGGAGTGTAGCCCCATTTCTCTAAGAGTTTGTTGAGTACTGAGAGAAAGTACTGAACTAAATTTCTCCTGTCACTAAGTCACTGCGTGACTTAAGTGACTAAGTGTGACTTAAGTGACTAAGTCACTACGTGACTTAGTGGTCAGTCAGCAAGCTATCGTGGTGGCCTTAATAACACTCCAGGGGTCTTAAGTCCAACACAGGTGTTATAAGGACTTGAGTCCAACACAGAACCAATTTGCAAATAATTATGAGCATTAAATTAAAAGTTACAAGGCTGTGAGTCATGGTTAGCAGCTCGTATGACTGAAAGACGAAGTGTCAGTATTGAGACTTGATTGATGAGTTACATGCATGTGACAGCTGAAAAAGTCCCACACGCTTGTCCCAGGAGCGTGTGGGACTTTTGGCCTAGCTTCAATCAATCCCCAACCGTTCACAAGTGGTTGGGTACCATTCCTTCCCCCCTTCCCCCCACCGTCCAATCCCAAATCCTTATCCTGCCCCTTCCAAGTGCTATATAGTCGTAATGGCTTGACGCATTCCCCTGATAATCTTCTCCTGGGACACCCAAAAATATGCTAACGGGACCCCCAATGACTGAAACTATTCAACAAACGAAATCACATTCACACCCGAATCGACATCGAGGCTCGAACCCTGGATGTATGTCACCATTCAGCCAATGCATCAAGCCCCTTTTTGAAATTCTTGTCAGTAAAACTATGAACTGAAATGGAGTTTAAAATTTGATCTTTTAATATATCAGCTGTATCAATAAAGCATATTCTTAATGGTAAAGATACAATGAATTGAGAATGTACACGGCAGGCTTTATTGACATGGAAGATTCAAAACACAGGAACGACTTAGCGTTACAGACAGGGAACGACTCAGCGTAACAGACAGGGAGCGACTCAGCGTAACAGACAGGGAACGACTCAGCGTAACAGACAGGGAACGATTCAGCGTAACAGACAGGGAACGATTCAGCGTAACAGACAGGGAACGATTCAGCGTAACAGACAGGGAACGACTCAGCGTAACAGACAGGGAACGACTCGGCGTAACAGACAGGGAACGATTCAGCGTAACAGACAGGGAGCGACTCAGCGTAACAGACAGGGAACGACTCAGCGTAACAGGGAACGACTCAGCGTAACAGGGAACGACTCAGCGTAACAGGGAACGACTCAGCGTAACAGGGAACGACTCAGCGTGACAGACAGGAAACGACTCAGCATTACAAACAGGGAACGATTCAGCGTAACAGGGAACGACTCAGCGTAACAGACAGGGAAGGACCCAACAACTACTGAGACAACTGCTCCGCACTGTATTCTGTTTCTACATGTCTCTCTTTTTTCTGTGTCTGTCTCTCTGTCTCTTTGTGTCTGTCGTATTGCAAGATTCATCGAGGGGGGGTTGCTTCGGAATAATGTTAAGTGGCACTCTTTTAATGTATGCTAACTACTGTAAAAGTTGACTGAGATTAGTCTGAATGGTCTGGCCTCCAGCCTCAGACAAACAGACATTCTAAGAGAGAGAGAGAGAGAGAGAGAGAGAGAGAGAGAGAGAGAGAGAGAGAGAGAGAGAGAGAGAGAGAGAGAGAGAGAGAGAGAGAGACAGAGAGAGAGAGAGAATATTTGCTTTGGATATTGTTCCCATTGGATAGTACTTTTTTCTCTATGTGCACTAAGCACTGACGTGCAGTTTGACTTAGTAATTACCCGAGAAGTTTGGTTAGGGGGATTGAAACGTGTTCCCTGACAAATCACGTAATATGAGGCCCCCTCACACGATCACCCAACCACCACTGTCTCTGGCTTCGTCTCGCTAACGAGCTACAAAGGCCAAAATGCGAACCCCTTTTTTCGTGGTTTTGGTAACGCCGACCTGCATGAAGCGAGACCGTCGTTCTACTTAGAGAACGAGAGAAAGAAATAGGGAGATACAGAACGTAAACCTATTTTTTAAACGAATAAAATTATATCAATAAATGATTTGACGAATAAAAAAACATGAAAGCCAATTACTTTTCCCATTTACTAAGTCAAAGACGCTTCGCCTCACAGTAGCTGAAGCAGACCTTATAATCACCAGTCAAGTCCCGTTGGTCAGGGATTATAAACATAGCCCCCTTGTGTGGTCTCAAGAGAATCGACTTGAGAATGATCCAGGACGGACCGAAACGTCGTCGTCCCTTCACATTCTAGTGTGTGGTCTTGTCAACACAGCCCCCACGTACCGTACCTTGTACCGTTGAAGAAGGACAGACACATGCAGTACCGTCAAGGAGAGGAACATAGCGTACCGCTGACAGCGTAGATGTGTCGTGTACCGCCCCTCACGTACCGTCAATCAGGGAGAATCTGCATGTTTTAAAATCAGCTAATTTGACTGTGGTGTGACGGACGGCGCCTCCCACATAACAAGGTATTGACATAAGACACAAAAACGTCGCTGGTTTCTTATAGTGTGTGGAAAAGGGGGAAAGGAGAGAGAGAGAGACAGTCTGAAACAGACAGACGGAAAACAGACAAAAAACACAATGAAAAAATCGAAAAAAAGCAAGAGAGATAGAAAGTTATTTTCTCCCCCCACTCTAAGCTCCCATCCGCAAGGAACAAAAGGCCCCCAAACCTCCATTTTTCCATTCTCAAAAGAGGCGATATTTTGCAACTTTTGCAAGAATCAAAACTCTTGAGAATTTTTCCCCCCCTTCGGTTATTTCTCAATCCTGTGAGTTGGGTGTCTCGGTTATCCGGACACTCCGATTGTGTTTTGATATAAGTAAGATGTTTGGTCCGTGTAAGATGGTCATACCGTCCATCTCTGAGCGTCTCTCTTCGACAGTCTTGGTTTTAGGGCAAGTCTGGGGAAGTAAGGGAAGTCTGGGGAAGAAAGAGAGAGAGAGGAGAGGATGAAGGAAGAGGTAAAGGGAAAGTGAGAGGAGAGAAAATGAGAGGGAGAGAAAGAGGGAAGGTGAGGGGGAGGGAATTATCATGGGAATGAACTCCTCTTGTAAGTGAATGGTTATTGAATCTAAGTGACACTGAAGATACTTCAAGTTCTCCTGATGAATACACGTGAAGAACTTGCAAGAGATATGAGGACCAGGAGCTGGAATATGAGGACAAGGAGCTGGGATATGATGACAATGAGCTGGGGTATGATGACAAGGAACTAGGATATAATGACAAGGAGCTGGGATATGAGGACCAGGAGCTGGGATATGATGAGAAGGAGCTGGGATATGAGGACCAGGAGCTGGGATATGAGGACAATGAGCTGGGGTACGATGACAAGGAACTAGGATATGAGGACAAGGTGCTGGGATATGAGGACCAGGAGCTGGGATATGAAGGCAACTAGCTGGGATATGATGACAAGGAGCTGGGATATGGGACCGGAGTTTAGGAACAGTAACTAACCCTTTAAACCATCGGGGATCGAACTCTGACACTGTAAGATATATGTACAGGACTTTCAGGAGGATCAATGACGAGAAAAAGTACAGTTCTTGCTTGCGAACACTAAGTATAACTATAGTGAAACAAGCTCATAGAGTTAACAGAAACACATCACAACGGCGAATACAAATGGACCCGCAAAAGGGAGTTTCGACTCAGAAAAGGAAGCATGTATCATAGGCTTCGTTACTGCTGGAGCATTTGACACGAATGTGTGTGTGTGTGTGTGTGTGTGTGTGTGTGTGTGTGTGTGTGTGTGTGTGTGTGTGTGTGTGTGTGTACTTACCTAATTGTGCTTGCGGGGGTTGAGCTCTGGCTCTTTGGTCCCGCCTCTCAACCCTCAATCAACAGGTGTACAGGTTCCTGAGCCTATTGGGCTCTATCATATCTACACATGATTCATATCTACACATATCATATCTACACACACTCACACACATATGTGTGTGTGTGTGAGTGTGTGTGTGTGTGTGTGTGTGTGTGTGTGTGTGTGTGTGTGTGTGTGTGTGTGTCTGTGTGTGTGTGTGTGTGTGTGTGTGTGTGTGTGTGTGTGTGTGTGTGTGTGTGTGTGTGTGTACTGAGTTATATGAGCTTACAGGGTCGAGCTTTTCGACAACCATTAGTTCAATGTAGTAACTCTTTTCACTCCTATTTTTTTCTTATCATATTTACATTTCAAGATGTTTATCAAAATGTCTTAGACAACCACCTCCTTCTCTAGTTATTTCCACTTATTTACGACTCTTATACTCAAAAAGTTTCATTCTGAGATCTGTAACTCATCTGTGTTTCCTTGTTTCCAATTATGTGCTTTCGTTCTTCTCTTCTCTAATTTGAACATTGCTTCAGTATAGATTGATGAAAAGCTTTCTTCAAGAAGTATGTGAAGAATGCTGCAGGAAAGTTTCACGTTAACGTAATGTTATGCATCACGGTCAGTAAGACAATCTAACATGCTGTCCGGGCACCGAGGCCGCAGAGTCTGGTAGGGGCATAGTGGCTTGTTTCCGCTGTTTCACTGAACGAATAATGGTGTAGGATAGTTGTGGCGAGTTAATGGGAGAGTTGGCGTGGGTTTCGAACTGGTGTTTATGTGGCACTGGTGTAAATATGGCACCGGGGTTGGGGGGTGGTGGAACTGCTTGGAAATTGGTGTCTGTCACTGGCATAGACGAAGCCAATTTCCGAAACAAAATTACCAACTCGGGCGTTTCCAGGATTGGCACTGTCACTGCAACGGGTGTCAGGGGCGGCATGAGTGATGAGGGAGTGCCGTGAGTGACCGCCCCCCCCCCCCTCACCATCCCCCCCCCCCCTCACCATCCCCCCTCCCTCTCACCCCTACGGGATAAAAACACTTATTTCCTCTCTCCTCCCTCTAAATCTTCCCTCCCCAATTCCTCCCTTCCTCTCCCTTTACCACTCATCACATCCCCTTCCATCCCCCCTCTTCCTCATCCGCCCCCCTCCCATCCCCCCTCTTCCTCATCCGCCCCCCTCCCCTCCCCCCTCTTCCTCATCCGCCCCCCTTCCACTTCCTCACCCTTTCCCCGCCCTCAATTCCTACCCACAGAATCCATACGAGCAAACACAACACAACAAACATAAGTTTGGGGGCGTTAGGGAGACCTCAATGGCCGCCGGTCTCACCTCAGGGAATAAATTAGACATTTGGTTGAATTTCAGGTGTCGAAGGGGGAGGAGGGGGGGTGGTACCAGCGGGGGTAGAGGAAGATGTATCGCCTTCGGAGTCTGTCATTCAGATGGGGGGAGCCTGAGAACCGTGGAAATCTCGTCGTCAAGCGAACGGACGCCGGAGGAAGGTTGCAGTATTGCTCAGGATCACCGACGTCTGTGATTTTCATTAAAATCCATGTTGGTTGGTTTGCGATTGCGAGCAAATTGAGCTTGGATTAGTAACATGCTGAGCACGCATGCTGAAGCTCCGTGAAACAACGTGTACTCACCTAGTTGTACTCATCTATTTGTGCTTGCGAGGGTTGAGCTGTCTCTCTTTGGTCCCGCCTCTCAACCGTCAACGTTTATGGGGTACTGTGTCAAAGGTTTTCCGACAGTTCAAAAAAATGCAGTCTGCCCATCCTTCTGTTTCTTGCTTAATCTTTGTCACCTGATCGTAGAATTCTATTAAGCCTGTAAGTCAAGATTTACCCTCCCTGAACCCATGTTGATGGGTTGTCACGAAGTTTCTTCTCCCCAGATGTGTTACTAGGTTTTTTCTCGCGATCTTTTCCATCACCTTGCACGGTACACAAGTTAAGGCATGTAGTTCAGTGCCTCTTGTCTGTTACCCTTTTTGTATATTGGTACTACATTAGTCGTCTTCCATATTTCTGGTAGGTCTCCCGTTTCCAGTGACCTACTATACACTATGGAGAGTGGTAAGCAAAGTGCTCCTGCACACTCTTTCAATACCAATGTTGAGATTCCGTCCGGCCCAACAGCTTTTCTCACATCCAAGAAGCTCCAAGGTGCTTCTTGACCTCATCACTTGTAATTTCAAACCCTTCCAAGGTCGCCTGGTTTGCTGCCACCTCTCCTAGCGCCGTGACCTCTCCTTGTTCTATTGTAAAGACCTCCTGGAACCTTTTGTTGAGTTCTTCACACACCTCTTTGTCATTCTCTGTGTACCTGTCCTCACCCATCCTAAGTTTCATCACCTGTTCCTTCACTGTTGTCTTCCTCCTGATGTGACTGTGTAGTAGCTTTGGTACGGTCTTGGCTTTATTAGCTATATCCTTTTCATACCCTTTCTCAGCTGCTCTTCTCACGCTGACATACTCGTTCCTGGTTCTCTGGTATCTCTCTCTACTTTCAGGTGTTCTGTTATTACGGACGTTCCTCCATGCCCTGTTGTTCAGCTCCTTTGCTTTCATACATTTCCTATTAAACCACGGATTCTTCCTTTGCTTCTCTGTTTTTTCCTGTCGGGCTGGGACAAACCTGCTCACAGCCTCCTGACACTTTTGGGTGACATAGTCCATCATGT
>NC_091174.1:3873763-3883763 GCF_040958095.1 Procambarus clarkii
CACTAAAAATCCTGTTTTTATGGATTTATTATTATTATTATTACACAGAGAAATCGCATTAACGTGATATATCAGATAACAAATCCACATGAGCCGTGATGAGGGTTCGAACTTGTGCACCGAGTATTACCGGACGCACTCTACTCAACCATAATAATAATAATAATATTAATTATTAATATGTTTCCCTATTCCTTTTCCTTCGTCGCCTATTATGTCCACTCCGACTCGTCCATTTTTTCCTCCATTCTCTAAGTAATGGACTATAGGTTCCATAGCTCAAGAATGGGTGAGGGGATGGGTTCCATATTGAATGAATTTGTTCCATTAGCGAAACACTGAGTTCCAAACCCAGTGTTTCGATATACGTTATATATAATAATAATAATAATAATAATACAATAATAATTTTTATTTAGGTAAGGTACATACATAAAGAGATTTTACAAAGTTTGTTGGCTTTATAGATAGAGCTAGTACATACAATGCCTAAAGCCACTATATACTTCTTACACATTTCAGTGCTCGATGCGCACTTGTCATAATGTTCAAAAAAGTTAACGAAAGGATGCTAAATGCTTCACTCATGTACAAACAAAAAAAACATAAATAATTCTCTTTAGAGCCAAATGACGTAACTTAACCTAAACTAGCTAAACCTAAACTAACTTAACCATACCTAAGAACAAATCCACAAGGGCCGTGACGAGGATTCGAACCTGCGTCCGGGAGCATCCCAGACACTGCCTTAATCGACTGTGTAACCTAGTTTAACCTAACCTAACTTAACCTCACTGAATGTTCCATTGGAGTTGGCTACACTTGGACGAGCGCAGTCTGAAGATTGGGTTGAGTATAGGAATGGTAGCCATGTTGGGTTTCACTATTTCATTTATTACAAACAAAACATGTGACTTTAAGGAAATGCCTCAATAGGCTTGACTCTTAATAATAAAAAAATAAACCTTACCTTACTAGGTCACATAAACAATCATTTAAAATGTGACCTAAAAACCTGTGAAATGATTTGTCATGTCTGGTCGAAAGAATAAATTTGATTGCAGAACGTTAAAAATATCCTTCTTGAGGTTATCTTGAGATGATTTCGGGGCTTTAGTGTCCCCGCGGCCCGGTCCTTGACCAGGCCTCCACCCCCCAGGAAGCAGCCCGTGACAGCTGACTAACACCCAGGTACCTATTTTACTGCTAGGTAACAGGGGCATAGGATGAAAGAAACTCTGCCCATTGTTTCTCCTACATACATCTCTAGCGAGGAATAGTTAAAAACGTTCCTGTTATTTTGCCTCGAACAAAACGTTCCTGTTATTTGAAGGTCAAGCACAACGTTTAAACGACCCAACAGGTTGTTCAGTTCAACAAGCGATTAATAAGCCTCCATAAGCACAAACACTTCGGCAGAGCTGGACGCTAATGGACTTCACACTTGCAGGACGAATAGCGGACGTCAGAAAAGAACTACCCTGGAGGGCTAGTAAGGGCACAACAATGCCTTATTGAGCAGCCACTGAACGTGCTTTTGTCTTGAATGTAGTTCAAAAGTAAAGTCAACTTTGTTTACAAACACCTCTCGATGTTTACATTTCTTATACATATATATATATATATATATATATATATATATATATATATATATATATATATATATATATATATATATATATATATATATATATATATATATATGTGTGTGTGTGTGTGTGTGTGTGTGTGTTCAATTTCCCCCCCAGCGAGACCCCTCACTTGCATATTAAAACTTTACTATCACAAAAGGTCTAATTAATAACAATACATTATCATGTAGGCGAGAGGATAAGTTGAACTTTTATTTGATATCTTACCCATTAAATTGTCTAATATGAAGACACAAGTGTGTGTGTGTGTTGCTGGTAACAGTGTCAGGTCCATGTGACCCTTAACCTCTCCCACCTCAGGTCACTGTGGGTCTAAAACCTGTACTTTGTGACGTTCATGGGTCTAAAACCTGTACTTTGTGACGTTCATGGGTCTAAAACCTGTACATTGTGACGGTCACGGGTCTAAAACCTGTACTTTGTGACGTTCATGGGTCTAAAACCTGTACATTGTGACGTTCATGGGTCTAAAACCTGTACATTGTGACGTTCATGGGTCTAAAACCTGTACTTTGTGACGGTCATGGGTCTAAAACCTGTACTTTGTGACGGTCATGGGTCTAAAACCTGTACATTGTGACGTTTATGGGTCTGAAACCTGTACTTTGTGACGTTCATGGGTCTAAAACCTGTACATTGTGATGTTCATGGGTCTAAAACCTGTACTTTGTGACGGTCATGGGTCTAAAACCTGTACATTGTGACGTCATGGGTCTAAAACCTGTACTTTGTGACGTCATGGGTCTAAAACCTGTACTTTGTGACTTCATGGGTCTAAAACCTGTACTTTGTGACGTCATGGTGACGTCACACACTAAGTCCATACCAAAAACAAATCACACATTTTTGTTAAGATTGGTCAGGAAAAGTAAGATTAGGTAAGATTTGATTAGGTGATTAGATTGAAAATTTGATTAGGTTAGATTTGGTTAGGATAGAATAACTTAGGCTGGATTGGGCTTAGGTTAGGTTAGGTTAGGTTAGGTGAGGTTAGGTTAGGTTAGGTGAGGTTTAGGTTACACAGTAGTAGTTTTAGTGTTAAAAATAGAATTAAAGTTTTTGAGCTGAACAATTTGTCCATGACAAGGGATTTAATAAGGCGTAAGGCAGCGTCTGGGATGCTCTCAGACGTAGGTTCGAATCCTCGTCACGGCCCTTGTGGAATTGTTCTTTTAAGTGGTTTAAATTTCTAGTTGCCATATTATTCTGGTGAGGGAGTTGAGTTTAAGACTTGAGAAATATGTTCCCTTACCACGTCATCGATATATGCAAGCCTAACTGAGCCCAAATTTAGCCTTAATAGAGTAAAAAAAATTGTATAACCATTGGTTACCATACCTTGAGTTGCTTCCGGGGCTTAGCGTCCCCGCGGCCCGGTTGTCGACCAGGCCTCCTGGTTGCTGGACTGATCAACCAGGCTGTTGGACGCGGCTGCTCGCAGCCTGACGTATTAGTAATTACAAAGATAGTGTATATTTTAAGTGCACATGATCTTATCAGTCTTCTGAACACCATTCAATCTCTTATACTTTCACTGATTGACTCATTCGCTTATAATTGCGTAATTCTTCAAACTACTGTTTTTTTTTTTCAAAAATGGTAAGTTAAGGATCCTCTGGTAGGTTAGGAGGGCAGGGAATCCTAATAAAGTTTCAAAACATCATGCAAAACGTTAATTAAAAATGTCCTCTCCTGTACCTATACATATTTCCCATCTTGTGATAATTTATATTATATTGTATATAATATAATTGTAATTTATATTGTCCTGTGAGTTTATTGTAATATCTCAATAATTTACCTGCATACTGATTTATTTATTGGCTTGCTTAATGTACATAATTTACCAATTAAACGATAAACTCGTTTATTCATTCAATTTTGTGAATAATGGGTTTATTTCCGCATCTATTTCCAAAGCATTTCTTCACACGTGTTATTAAAGGTCTCCTACACTTTCTCAAGCAGCTCGTAAAATGCACCTTTTTTCTTCCCCCTCTCCTCGTCATAACTGTAAGTGACAAATAAACACGCACGCAGCCCAACCGACACGTTAAAATACGGTCTTTGTGCCATTGGGGTTGAGAAACAGGTCCATTGATCAGGGTCGTGATGTCGATAAATATGGCAGCCTGGCGGGCTCACTTGATCTCAGCACTGTCATGGAAAAAAAAGCTTGATTTTCGTATTGGAGGAAAACTGTGCTTGTGTGTGTGTGTGTGTGTGTGGGAGGGTTTGTGTTTGTATGGGAATAGGTTTGTGTTGGGTTTGTGTTGATATTGTAGTTGGTATCAACACATAGGACTTGAAGATTTCTGTTGATCAGTGATACTAAGATCTTTATAGAATGCAAAGTCCTTCTGAGCCATCAGAGAAACCCCAGTCCTCCTTATTCATTCCAAATACTCTCCATCCATTCCCCAGTCCGTTATAATACATCCTCCCAGCTAATTCCCCAGCTTCCCCAAGACCTTCCCAGCAGGTCCCAACCCTCCCCAGCTTCCCCCAGCCCTTCCCAGGAGATCCCAGCCCTTCCCAGCTCTTCCCAGCAGGTCCCAGCCCTCCCCAGCTTCCCCCAGCCCTTCCCAGGAGATCCCAGCCCTTCCCAGCTTCCCCCAGCTCTTCCCAGCAGGTCCCAGCTCTCCTCAGCATCCTCCAGTCCTTCTCCGCCTTTCACAACCAAATTTTTCCAAAAGTATCTGCGCCGCTGAATCATTTTCATACATCCTGTATTGCATGATTATTGTACACACTCGGATTTCAGTCCACTGAACAAATAGAATTCATAGCTTATATTATACCAATTAAGAAACATAAATACACCATTGTATTCTCGTCTAGAAGAGCGTTTCTTCATTTCTCTGTACTCCTCAGTTTATCGATAATTTTCCATTTACCATTTGTGTGTAATTGGTGGTTCTCTCTAATGGGTTATTATTCGTAGTGACCTTTAAGGCTGTGGCACTTTGCAGAGCTATTCTGGGTCACTTTCACTGGCTATTGGGCTTTACAGACTGAAGGAATTATTGCTGTTTCGTTTCGCCTTTCTGGAGGTGATAACATTGTGGTGTTGTGTTGCTGGATTGTCTCTGTTATCGGTTATCTTGAGATGATTTTGGGGCTTAGCGTTCCCCGGGGCCCGGTCCTCGACCAGGCCTCCTTTTTATTACACACCCTGTAGGAAGCAGGTCGTAGCAGCTGTCTAACTCCCAGGTACCTATTTACTGCTAGGTAACAGAGGCATCAGGGGTGAAAGAAACTTTTTGCCCATTTGTCTCTGCCTCCATCGGGGATCGAACCCGGAAAATCAGGACTACGAATCCGAAGCGCGATCCACTCAGCTGTCAGGCGCCCTATTTCTTCGTGGTAATAAAGTTGTCTTGGTTGTCAAGTAATTAAGGTTGTAATTGCAGGCGATGAGTCACAATAACGTGGCTGAAGTATGTTGACCAGACCACACACTAGAAATTGAAGGGACGACGACGTTTCGGTCCGTCCTGGACCATTCTCAAGTCGATTGTGAGAGGTTGTAATTGTTGTCGTAGTTGTCTTGTGTTGTTGGTTTAATGATTGATAATATTAGTAATATAATCCTAATAAAGATTTTCTTTTTTTTCACACATTCAGGATTTATTGGTTGGCTTTCGGTTTGATTTTTTTTCCTATTTATTAAATTTCTATATGTTTGATTCTGTAATTTGACGGTCACGCTAATTGCCTGGCAGCGTCTATGTTCCCTACTGAGGTGTTTGTTGCTTGAAACAATATGTGCAATACTTGAAATAATCTCTTGTGTTTGCTAGTATTTGTTCCTTGTTTCTCTGTCTTTCCTTCCCCCTCTCCTCTCCATTCATCTCATTACTGTCCGTCACACCAACACTCCTTTGCTCTCTGTGTCTTGTTGAAGCCAAGGAGGCTTCAATCACCCACCTTAATCACCTGGGACTCGTTAGCGGTGATAGGCAAGGCCGAATTGTCTTGAGCTTTATCTATTTACCTTTAACATCAATGAGCATGTTTAAGGCTGAGAAAAATGTTTAGAACTGATGTTAGCTGCGGATAGTAAAGGCAAGGGAAGGGAGGTGGGTAGCTGGATAGAAGGGGGCTGTAGGGAGAGGAGGGAGAGGGAGTAGTGGGTAGGTAGTTGAAAAAGTGTCATGGGACAAAGAGGAAGAAAGGGTAGAAAGGGGTACGGGAGAGATGGAGAGGGAAGGGTAGAGGGGAATGGGGAAGAGGAGTAAGAGAGATTAAGAGGTTATCTGTTTGACGAAATACAAAACTTTAATCCGAGGGAGAATCTTTAATTTTTATGACAATAGATAAAGCTAAGAGAAAGAGAGAGCTTGATTCACAAGGCTCTCCTAATTCTTCACATTCTCTATCACACTGCTGTCAGGAAAAATGGATTAAGAAACATTAGACCACAACACAACCATTTACAAAGTTCTTTTTGTTCGAATGAAGAAATATTGAAGCTAGCCTCCTACTACTAGGAGAGAGAGAGAGAGAGAGAGAGAGAGAGAGAGAGAGAGAGAGAGAGAGAGAGAGAGAGAGAGAGAGAGAGAGAGAGAGAGAGAGAGAGAGAGAGAAAGAGAGAGTGTTGAGGGAAAAAAGAAAAAAAAATATTATTTTGCAATAAAAACAATTCAACAACAAGGTTTTAAAACAGTAAGAGACCTGTAAACTAATTTATCTTCATAAAACACAAACTAACTCTTAACTACTTCTACAGAATATATATATATATATATATATATATATATATATATATATATATATATATATATATATATATATATATATATATATTATATATATATATATATATATATATATATATATATATATATATATATATATATATATATATATATATATAGATATATATATATGGATCAATTGGAAATCAATATGAAAGAGAACATTTTAAGTGTGTGAGCTTAATGACGTAATAAGTCCCATTACAGAAGGCGTGCAAGGCGGGGAGCCTTGGTCTCCTCCAAACATTAATTGTTAACTAACCGACCCTTTCCAGCTCTCCCAGTTATCCCTCGACAACTCCGGGTCACAGTCTGGACATTTGACGCTTCCTTCACTACCTTCAAAACCCCTCTCGCAATTTTGTTCACCGTTTCACCCATATTTTATCGAATTTTACGATTTTTTCCTCCCCAAACTGTTTGATTTTGGACCTCATGCGGGAACTGGCATCTAAAAATGGGCTATAAAAACCTACAGCGCAACGCGGTTTTAGTGGGCCCACCAACCGGGTATCGTGATGATCCGGGGAGTTAATGAATGCAAACGCCGCGGACGGCATCAGCATTCCGTTTACGAGCCGAACGCCCGGGTCGAACTAAGATGAAGGAGAGGGGGAGAGGGAGGGGGAGAATAGGAACTTAAAATGCGTTGAAGATTTCCAATATCTTGAAGATGACTATTGCTCCATGGGTATGTATACTGTGGCTCGGGAGCATGTGTCATGTTATGCACTGTGGCTCGGACACATGTGTCACATAAATGCACTCGAGGTGACATGACGCAAAAAAAAACTACTTAATAGGACGCACACTTCCCATAGGTGTTGACGCAAGAGTGCTTCCCCCCCAAACACACACCGAGACTACAACGTTGGTACAACGTTCGAACAAGATTTAACACCACCTAACCAGTTATAACAACCAATATAGCAAGTTGTAACAACGTTCTAATACGTCATAAACACGTTAAGCCAAGATGTAACAACTTTATTACAAGTTGTAACAAGCGGAAAATAGAGACAGTTTCGGTTTGTGTTTCCAGGGTCACTACACACCTTGAGGCCTGGTCGAGGACCGGGCCACGGGGACACTGAAGCCCCGAAATCATCTCAAGATAACCTCAAGAAGAGTGTTGGCAGATACTCACCTGCTCGTCTAATTAGCTATTCATGCACTTAAATACACCTGAACGTCGTTCAACAAGTTACTTTTGGTCCTACAACGATCATTAAACCAATTAACTCTTGTCAATTACTCCTCTTCACAATGTAATTTTGTGATATTAAAAGGTCTTCTCCCTGAAGCCCCGAAGCAAGAACCACGAAACTTAACGATTTTAATAATGCCAATTCTATCCCAGGCCTATCCAAAAATATTGTAGGCCTAATCAGTTGAATTTATAATCTATAATAGGCCTTGAATAGTGCACATTTTAATAAAATTTAACCACCGTATCTTACGTTTTGACATAAATCCGTTTAGAATTAGAATTTAGAATCCGAATTTAGAATCTGAATCCGAATCCACCTAAGGGGATTCGGATTAAAGGGGATTTGTAGGTTTTTTTTTCGATTTTGGAGAGAAGCATTTCCCGCATGACACAATGAGGACTGTTATCTATGTGCGACATTTTAATGTGTTGTACATATGTTTCTCATGTATGTCACAGGTGTTGGGTGGGGATGTTGGCTCCAGACACCAGGTGATTGAGTGAGTCAAGGTGCGACCCGTGGGTCTTGTCTTGCAAGAAGATTGGTGCAAAACACACACACACACACACACACACACACACACACACACACACACACACACGGGCTGCTTCTTGGTAATGTGTGTATGTATGTATGTGTGCGTGCGCGCTTGTAATAAAGCAAAATGCAGGTAGTAGACATAAGAGGGGAAAAAAATAGATTAGTTTCAAAGATGGCATCCAAGAGCTAATACCTAGATTCCTTAGACACAAATAACAAACACAAACATTAAGTAACCACACACACACACACACACACACACACACACACACACACACATGCAAGCTGATGGAGAAGATTGTGCGAAAAAAACTAGTGGAGCATCTGGAGCGAAGGAACTTTGTAACACAGCATCAACATGGGTTCAGGGATGGCAGGTCCTGCCTCACAGGGTTACTTGAATTCTACGACCAGGCAACAAAAATAAGGCAAGAAAGAGAAGGGTGGGCAGACTGCATATTTTTGGATTGTCAGAAAGCCTTTGATACAGTACCACACAAGAGGCTAGTGCGAAAGTTGGAGATGCAGGCTGGAGTGAGAGGGAAGGTACTCCGGTGGATAGAGGAATACCTAAGCAACAGGAGACAACGAGTCTGTGTGAGGGGTGAGGCCTCAGATTGGCGAGACGTCACAAGTGGAGTCCCGCAGGGGTCAGTCCTTGGACCTATACTGTTTCTGGTATATGTAAATGATCTCCCAGAGGGTATAGATTCGTTCCTCTCAATGTTTGCCGACGATGCAAAAATTATGAGGAGGATTGAAACAGAGGATGATAGTAGGAGGCTACAAGATGACCTGGATAGACTGAGTGAATGGTCCAACAAATGGCTGTTGAAGTTCAACCCGAGTAAATGCAAAGTAATGAAACTAGGCAGTGGAAACAGGAGGCCAGGCACAGGATACAGAATAGGAGATGAAGTACTTAATGAAACAGACAGAGAGAAAGATCTAGGAGTTGATATCACACCAAACCTGTCTCCTGAAGCCCACATAAAGAGAATAACGTCTGCGGCATATGCGAGGCTGGCTAACATCAGAACGGCGTTCAGGAACCTGTGTAAGGAATCATTCAGAATCTTGTATACCACATATGTAAGACCAATCCTGGAGTATGCGGCCCCAGCATGGAGCCCGTACCTTGTCAAGCACAAGACGAAGCTGGAAAAAGTCCAAAGGTATGCTACTAGACTAGTCCCAGAACTAAGAGGCATGAGTTATGAGGAAAGGCTGCGAGAAATGCACCTCACGACACTGGAAGACAGAAGAGTAAGGGGGGACATGATCACAACCTACAAAATCCTCAGGGGAATCGACCGGGTAAACAAGGATGAACTATTCAACACTGGTGGGACGCGAACAAGGGGACACAGGTGGAAGCTGAGTACCCAAATGAGCCACAGAGACGTTAGAAAGAACTTTTTCAGTGTCAGAGTAGTTAGTAAATGGAATGCATTAGGAAGTGATGTGGTGGAGGCTGACTCCATACACAGTTTCAAATGTAGATATGATAGAGCCCAATAGGCTCAGGAATCTGTACACCAGTTGATTGACGGTTGAGAGGCGGGACCAAAGAGCCAGAGCTCAACCCCCGCAAGCACAATTAGGTGAGTACAATTAGGTGAGTACACACACACACACACACACACACACACACACACACACACACACACACACACACACACACACACACACACACACACACACTCCGCAGACATTCTGGAGAGACCGAACACACGCCCCTCTCCCTCAGGCGAAGACAATACATCAACGTTTGGACACGTGACACCTACAGGATGCGAGGAGCATGGGAGTAGCCATCACAGCATCTCCAAGACCA
>NC_091174.1:3888763-3941263 GCF_040958095.1 Procambarus clarkii
AATATCAGCTTGATAATCACAGAAAGTCATCCTAATCCAGGATTTATCAAATATTTACCAAATCTAATGAACAAATCCACAAGGGCCGTGACGAGGATTCGAACCTACGTCCGAGATCATCTCAGACGCTGTCTTTATCGACTGAACTGTGCATCAAGGAGGCCTGGTCGAGGACCGGGCCGCGGGGACGCTAAGCCCCGAAAACACCTCAAGGTAAATATCATTCCTCGATCATTGCGGCCAAGTCTGTATTTATGAAATATTTTACAAGCTTGGAAACTCGATTACTCTTGCGAACTCTATAGAGTCCGCAAGAATGGAGCTCTTGGAGCTCGCAAACTCTTTAATAAATGTTAACTCAGCTGCTATTTGAACCCCGTAAGAGTACTTAGATCAAATATCATCTCTATCATACTGATAGATGTATTAATTTATTTAATTATTAATTTTTTTTATTAAATATTATTAATTTATTAATAGTAATATTAATTATTATTATTAGTTTTTTTTTTAGATCCGGTTTACTGATGTTTAAGTTAGGTTAAGCATTAAGTGGTTGTTAAAGAATTAGAATAACTAAAGCTAAGTGTTCCAGGCAGTTTAAACCAATCATTGGGGCGCTTGGCAAGGTTAAATACCTTTGATTCGCAGAGAACTCTTTTCAGCTACCAATCTGCATTGTAGGAATCATTGTAGTGTCTATCGCACCAATCAGTAAACAAACCCTTAAAGATTCAGCCTAACTTCTACAATCCCCCCATATTTTGTTGACCAGACCACACACTAGAAATTGAAGGGACGACGACGTTTCCCATATTGCAACCCCCACTATGGGGGGAGGAGTGGGGGGGGAGGGGGGGGGAAGGGGGAACAATACAATTCGTCCTGCAATACGTCACTCCATCTTGACTTGGGTGGTTGAGTAATAAGTAATAAGCAACTCTCACCCATATAATCCGAGGAAATAGAGGTGGCAATTGCTAATAAGATAGCAGGCTTATTTGGGGGGCTAATCATTCACTCGCTTATTATGCTTTAAATGGATATATATATATATATATATATATATACATATATATATATATATATATATATATATATATATATATATATATATATATATATATATAGTCGTGTCTTGGCGTTGGTCTGTAACTCTGGTGTCTCAAGTGAATTTTAATGTCAGGGAAAAAAGGTTGTAGATTAGTTCCTCAATGGGGGAGTTTGTTTGTTTGTTAATGTTGATGTCATTGTTTGTGTTTGTTTGTACCGGATTGCTACTGTTTTTGTAAATTTATATAATTTTTATTATCAAGTCTTTTCTCCAGAAAGTATGTTCAGCTGTTCAAAGTTCCTCTCTGACCTTTTCTGTGACATGTTCAACTGCAAACCGATCATGAACAGGGCACAGAAATGCCCTACATGTTATACCCCAAGCAGCCAAGCCATGCCCTCATGTTATACCCCAAGCAGCCAAGCCATGCCCTACATGTTATACCCCAAGCAGCCAAGCCATGCCCTACATGTTATACCCCAAGCAGCCAAGCCATGCCCTCATGTTATACCCCAAGCAGCCAAGCCATGCCCTCATGTTATACCCCAAGCAGCCAAGCCATGCCCTCATGTTATACCCCAAGCAGCCAAGCCATGCCCTACATGTTATACCCCAAGCAGCCAAGCCATGCCCTACATGTTATACCCCAAGCAGCCAAGCCATGCCCTCATGTTATACCCCAAGCAGCCAAGCCATGCCCTACATGTTATACCCCAAGCAGCCAAGCCATGCCCTACATGTTATACCCCAAGCAGCCAAGCCATGCCCTACATGTTATACCCCAAGCAGCCAAGCCATGCCCTACATGTTATACCCCAAGCAGCCAAGCCATGCCCTACATGTTATACCCCAAGCAGCCAAGCCATGCCCTCATGTTATACCCCAAGCAGCCAAGCCATGCCCTCATGTTATACCCCAAGCAGCCAAGCCATGCCCTCATGTTATACCCCAAGCAGCCAAGCCATGCCCTCATGTTATACCCCAAGCAGCCAAGCCATGCCCTCATGTTATACCCCAAGCAGCCAAGCCATGCCCTCATGTTATACCCCAAGCAGCCAAGCCATGCCCTCATGTTATACCCCAAGCAGCCAAGCCATGCCCTCATGTTATACCCCAAGCAGCCAAGCCATGCCCTCATGTTATACCCCAAGCAGCCAAGCCATGCCCTCATGTTATACCCCAAGCAGCCAAGTCATGCCCTCATGTTATACCCCAAGCAGCCAAGCCATGCCCTCATGTTATACCCCAAGCAGCCAAGCCATGCCCTCATGTTATACCCCAAGCAGCCAAGCCATGCCCTCATGTTATACCCCAAGCAGCCAAGCCATGCCCTCATGTTATACCCCAAGCAGCCAAGCCATGCCCTCATGTTATACCCCAAGCAGCCAAGCCATGCCCTCATGTTATACCCCAAGCAGCCAAGCCATGCCCTCATGTTATACCCCAAGCAGCCAAGCCATGCCCTCATGTTAATCCACAGAGCTGGGACAGAATACAACGATGAGATGTATATATATTGCATTGGTCCCTCTAATAATACATCATGCAGCTGTATAGGAGAACGCGTGTGGAGGACACACGCAACCGGCATTGTTAACGCACGCAATTTCATGTCTTCCCTTTTCTGTTATCCTTGATGTCTGTGTCGTAGTCTGTGCACCATGCCCCCTCTCTCTCTGTGTGTGTGCTTGATGGGTTCTTTATGAATACAAGTCTATGTTCTCTCTCTCTTTTTTTCTCTCTCTCTGTGTGCTTAATGCACTCTTTATGAACTCAAGTCTGTGTTCTCTCTCTTTCTCTCTCTCTGTATCCTTCTGTATCTCTGCACACACACACACACTTCCTCCCCACGCTCGTGTTCCGCTATATACGAGCTGCTAAAGAGGCTCACCATCCCACAGCGACCACTAGAGCGCACACACAGGAAGCTTCGACAAGCGAGAGCTGTGGTTGGCAAATTTATTTGGCCAATTACTGTAAATAAATTTCTGCAGGGGGAAGAATATCACGTTTATTATTTATTTTCTCTCACCAGGTTTTGAAGGTGTTTTTTTTTTTTTTATTATTATTTTCTACCACAGACGTGGCCACACATTTACAATGCTAACCAGCATATATACATTTTCTTCTATCCTCCATGGACAGGGTTAGAGAAGTGTTAAACATATAGTTCAAGGGTTTATTGAACACTTTGAAGGTGGTATTAGGGTAAGGGGGGGGGAGGAGGGGTTGGGGGATTTGGAGAAGGGTAGCCCCTAGATGATGTGAGGGGTATTTTCCAGGGGGTTTGGGAAGCCCCAGACAGGGTGGGGGGAGCTCTTTGGTAGGGTGGAAAAGAGGGGGTGATCCCCTCTTCCCTTGAGGGTATATACCCATAGGAGGGGGGAGGTAGCCCCATGAGGGGGAGGGGCATGAGGGCATGACGTTACTATGCCCGGAGTGAGGGGGGTGGAGAGGGTTGATCTATGCGATAACTGTTGGCGTGTAGGATACAAAATACACGTCATTAGTGAGTAGAGATATTAATAAAGTGCTGAGTGGAGATAATTCTCTTTTCATATTCTCCCATGACCTAGAACCTCACACTCTTCCGCCTGCGTTCTCTTCCACGTGAAGGGAAAGCAGATCCCACTCATGAAAGAGGGAAGGACTTGGGGGAGTAGCCATGTCTCCAGATTAGACACCAGAGGCACACACAAGCAGAATAAAGACAAAATATGCCATACTCACAAGTTAAGTCTGGCCTCGAGCCGGACTTGGGGAGTAGAAGAACTCCCAGAACCCCATCAAGCAGGTATATGTGGGCCTGAGGGCCGCTCCAAGCACCAGCCTGGTGGACCAAACTCTCACAAGTCAAGCCTGGCCTCGAGCCGGGCTTGGGGAGTAGAAGAACTCCCAGAACCCCATCAAGCAGGTATATGTGGGCCTGAGGGCCGCTCCAAGCAACAGCCTGGTGGACTAAGCTCTCACAAGTCAAGCCTGGCCTCGAGCCGGGCTTGGGGAGTAGAAGAACTCCCAGAACCCCATCAAGCAGGTATACTGGCAATCAGTTAGTTATCCTCTAGGAACTAGGACAAAGGAACCTTTCAAACGCAATACATTCTTTGCAAGATCCATTATGAGTACATGCTGCCCCGGCATGGAACCCCTTCCTAAAAAAATTGCAAAACTAAACTAGAAAAGGTCTATAGACTTGCAACAAGTTCCTAATCTGAGAGGACTTAGCTACGAAGGAAAATTGAGGGAACTGGATCTCACTACACTGGAGACAAAAAGGAGAAGCGAGGACGTGATTACGACATCCAAGATTCGAAGGAAAATTGACCAAGTATATAAACAAAATACAAAGTGAGAAAACAGCAGAACAATGAGACACGAATGAAGACTGAAAACAGAGAGAGAGAGAGAGAGAGAGAGAGAGAGAGAGAGAGAGAGAGAGAGAGAGAGAGAGAGAGAGAGAGAGAGAGAGAGAGAGAGAGAGAGAGAGCGAGATCAGAAGTAAACGGAATAGACTAGATTAGAAAGTTATTCACGTCAATTCGATACACAATTTAAAATGCAAAACAAGGAAAAAAAAAATGTGAAATAAATGATAATCCACTGATTACCAAAAGTCTGTGAAGCTTAAATGCAGAAGCTCCACTCAGCAAGCACATCTAGGCGAGTACTTTTGCACCGGGCAATTTAGATATATATAACTCAAACTCTAATGATCAAATTCGCCCTCTTGAGCACTACATTACAGCAATAAAGTCGTCACCGAATAGCACCCTCTTCTGTACTCATGCATATTGAATGAAAATTTGAATATTTTGTTGTCAACAGATATTAAGACCCAATTAAAAACGACTATTTATTTATCGGCCACTGTACTTGATATATTTTTATTACTTTACTAGTAATGTATATTATTATATCGTATATACATGGCAGGAAATATGTTTTGCTCTTCGGATTATTATTATTATTACTCTTTGTTCCGTCCTGTTTTGCTGTGTTTTGCTATCTCTCTTGCTGTCTGTCTTCCTCTCTCTGTCTTCCTCTCTCTGTCTTCCTCTCTCTGTCTTCCTCTCTCTGTCTTACTCTCTCTGTCTTACTCTCTCTGTCTTACTCTCTCTGTCTTCCTCTCTCTGTCTTACTCTGTCTTCCTCTCTCTGTCTTCTTCTCTCTGTCTTCCTCTCTCTGTCTTCCTCTCTCTGTCTTCCTCTCTCTGTCTTCCTCTCTCTGTCTTCCTCTCTCTGTCTTACTCTCTCTGTCTTACTCTCTCTGTCTTACTCTCTCTGTCTTCCTCTCTCTGTCTTACTCTCTGTCTTCCTCTCTCTGTCTTCTTCTCTCTGTCTTCCTCTCTCTGTCTTCCTCTCTCTGTCTTACTCTCTCTGTCTTCCTCTCTCTGTCTTCCTCTCTCTGTCTTCTTCTCTCTGTCTTACTCTCCGTCTGGCTTTCTATTTCGCCCTGTCTTGCTATCTCTCTTGCTGTCTGTCACCCTCTCTCTGTCTTCCTCTCTCTGTCTTTCTCTCTCTGTCTTCCTTTCTATTGTTTTACTCTCCGTCTTTCTTTCCGTCTAGCTTTCTGCCTCGCCCTGTCTTGCTCTGTCTTGCTATCTCTCTTGCTGTCTGTCACCCTTTCTCTCCTGCTCTCTGTCTTCTGATTCGTTCTGTCCCTGTGTCCCAACACTGTCCCGTCCTCTGTCCCACGTTCTGTCCTGTTTCCCGTCTTCTTAATTTTTGTATTGTCTAGCTTAACATCTTAAAAATAATAATAATAATAAAAATAAAATCCACCAGGGCAAGGAGGTGGATTCGAACCTGCAACCTCTACATTGCCAACCACAAACCCTACCACTTATAACAATAAAATTAATAAAAATCACAATAATAAAAACAGGAAAATAAAAAGTCAAACGATTAAACAAATGCTAGCAATATTAAAATATATATATATACGCGAAGGAACTCAACACGAAGGCAGGCATACAAATTTTATGTTGGGGTCCGAAGCTAGAAAACACTTATAAGAAGAGTTACATTATGTGGCTCCCGCCCTCGACTCGCCTTACATAAAACAATTTAGATTACATTTTGGCTTCATTTCTATGCGAGGAAGAAGGTCGTTTTCAGATATACACGGCTTGGTGACCGGGTTGTGGTGTTATTAGAATGGATTGGAGGGGTTGGGGGGGGAGGGTGGTTGTGGATTCGGGTAGGTGGTTGTGTGGTTGTGGTTGTGGGTATTCACCTAGTTGTGTTTGTGGGGGTTGAGCTGTTGCTCGTAGGCCCCGGTTTTCGACCGTTATTAGTTCAGTGTAGTGGCTCTTCTACCCCCTTCCTCTTTTCTTATATCACATTTATATTTGGCTTCGATAACGTCCTGGTGTGAAAAGTTGAGTGATATCAGTTGAGTTGAGAGATATCAGATGAGTGAAAAGTTCACTCATCTGATATCTCTGTGACTGATGTGTGTTTCGGATTTGTAATTATATCCTCTCGTCCTTCTCTTCCTTAAATTTGAACACTGCTTCTCTATTTAGTCTATCCCTTTTAGTATCTTTCACGTCGTTATTATGTCTCGGCGTAACGGAGACGATAGCTAATCTATATATCTTCAGCCGTATACCTGTGTCTCTCTCTCCCTCCTGTTCCTCTTCTCTCCCTCTCTCTCCCTCATCCCTACACACACATCATACCTACCCTACCACAGTAGAAGACTCGTGCCCTCCGCCTGAAGTACAAACAATGAATTATTTGTTGTCCACTCCAAGGCCCTCTTCACCTCCAAAGTCACTGTAAGGAGCCAAATAACTTCCTTACACGCGTTGAGTTATAGTCTTTCCTGTTTGTTTTGGAGAAAGTCTGAGAGTCTAATAACACCATATTCCTGCCCCAGGTATTGTTATGGGGTCATACATCTTTCTTGAATATGTGTGGTCTGATTTTTGCCTGCAGTGCTTTAAGGAGGAAACTTACTCCTTACAATGCTCTGAGATGGTCTGAAATGTTGCAGTGATGGTCCACAGGCATGGTGGTGATGTTGCAGTGATGGTCCACAGGCATGGTGGTGATGTTGCAGTGATGGTCCACAGGCATGGTGGTGATGTTGCAGTGATGGGCCACAGGCATGGTGGTGATGTTGCAGTGATGGTCCACAGGCATGGTGGTGATGTTGCAGTGATGGGCCACAGGCATGGTGGTGATGTTGCAGTGATGGTCCACAGGCATGGTGGTGATGTGGCAGTGATGTTCCACAGGCATGGTGGTGATGTTGCAGTGATGGTCCACAGGCATGGTGGTGATGTGGCAGTGATGGGCCACAGGCATGGTGGTGATGTTGCAGTGATGGTCCACAGGCATGGTGGTGATGTTGCAGTGATGGGCCACAGGCATGGTGGTGATGTTGCAGTGATGGTCCACAGGCATGGTGGTGATGTTGCAGTGATGGGCCACAGGCATGGTGGTGATGTTGCAGTGATGGTCCACAGGCATGGTGGTGATGTTGCAGTGATGGGCCACAGGCATGGTGGTGATGTTGCAGTGATGGTCCACAGGCATGGTGGTGATGTTGCAGTGATGGTCCACAGGCATGGTGGTGATGTTGCAGTGATGGTCCACAGGCATGGTGGTGATGTTGCAGTGATGGTCCACAGGCATGGTGGTGATGTTGCAGTGATGGGCCATGGAAAAGGGGGGTTTGGAGGTCGGTTGGGGAAGAGGAGGGGGTGTGGGAGGGGAAGCGGGGAGAGGGAGGGGGGGGGGAGATAATAAAGAGCATGATATAGCATAAAAAAACAAAGACAGGTTTCTATGGTCTTAAATGGCAAGATGGTTTTATTGTTGTGATTGTGGTGGTGGTGGTGATTGTGGTTGTGGTGGGGGTGGTGGTGGTGATTGTGGTTGTGGTGGGGGGTGGTGGTGGTGATTGTGGTTGTGGTGGGGGTGGTGGTGGTGATTGTGGTTGTGGTGGGGGTGGTGGTGGTGATTGTGGTTGTTGTGGGGGTGGTGGTGGTGATTGTGGTTGTGGTGGGGGTGGTGGTGGTGATTGTGGTTGTGGTGGGGGTGGTGGTGGTAGTTAGGGTGGTAATGGTTATGGTGGTGATAGTGAAAATGAAGATGGTGTAGGGGGTGGCTGTTGGCATCAATAGTGGTTGTGTTTGTGGTAATTGTAGTGGTAGTAGTGGTTGTGGTAGTGGTTGTGGTAGTGGTTGTGGTAGTGGTTGTGGTAGTGGTTGTGGTAGTGGTTGTGATGTATTAGCAGTGGTGTGTGGTAAAATCCAGCCCACCCAACTTGTACCACAGGGGGGCTGTCGGCCGCTCGGTAGGGGGGCATAACCCCCCCCCCTCCCCCCCTTCCCCTTCAACCACTCCTATCCACCTCCTTCTTCTCTTCCATCCCTCCCCCCCCACATCACCCACCTACCCCTGCTATCCCCATCCCCTTTCTCTGATAAGATGGAGAGAGCAGGAAAAATTCTCCTTCGATTTTACCAAATTCGTCCACTGTTGGGATGTCCAGCAGGTTAGACCAGCAGGTTAGCCCAGCAGGTTAGCCCAGCAGGTTAGCCCAGCAGGTTAGACCAGCAGGTTAGCCCAGCAGGTTAGCCCAGCAGGTTAGACCAGCAGGTTAGCCCAGCAGGTTAGCCCAGCAGGTTAGACCAGCAAGTTAGCCCAGCAGGTTAGACCAGCAGGTTAGCCCAGCAGGTTAGCCCAGCAGGTTAGCCCAGCAGGTTAGCCCAGCAGGTTAGCCCAGCAGGTTAGACCAGCAGGTTAGACCAGCAGGTTAGACCAGCAGGTTAGCCCAGCAGGTTAGCCCAGCAGGTTAGACCAGTAGGTTAGACCAGCAGGTCAGGAAGCAGCCACATATGTGGGCAGCAGACAACACTGACAAATGGGAAAAGTAGAAAGAGGGAAAAAGAAAGGTCAGGAGAGGGAGCTAAACACTAATGCCTCTGAACTAAATTCTAATGGAGACTGAATAGTATATAAGTCAGGACTGATGGGAGATCATGGTGGTGGTGGTGGTGGGAGATCATGGTTATGGTGGTGGTGGGAGATCATGGTGGTAGTGGTGGTGGTAGTGGTGGTGGTGGTGGTGGTGGTGGTGGTGACTGGTGAGGTGACATTACCACCCAGGTCATGCAGGAGGTTGTGTGGGTAATATGACCACTGTGGCTGGTATTAGCGGCTCTCTCTGGCTCGTCCACATTCATACCATGAGCCATAGCTCTCTGGTGGTGGTGGTGGTGATGGTGTGAGTGATGGTGGTGATAGTGGTTGTGGTGTTGATCTTGCTCTTGATTTTTTTATTGATTATTTCAGCTCCTTTTGTTTTACTTAGAGTTAAGCAAATATATAACACACACACACACCTAGTGTGTATGTTTTTATTATTATTATTATTATTATTTTCTACCACAGACGTGGCCAGACATTTACAATGCTAACCAGAATATATACATTTTCTTCTGTCCTCCATGGACAGGGTTAGAGATGTGTTAAACATATAGTTTAGGGGTTTATTGAACACTCAACCACAGAAGGTGATTCGATGCTTTTAAATAGCTAAGCTAACCTACATACGTAAATACATAGATACACAGATTTATGTATGCCCTACATATGTTTGTATGTCTGTGTGTGTGTAACTAGGCCCCATCGGGCCTGTTGGCTGAGTGGACAGCGCCTGGTATTCGTAATTCTACAGTCCGGGGATCGATCCCCGGCGACGGCAGAAGCAAATGGGCAGAGTGTCTTTCACCCTGATGCATCTGTTCACGTAGCAGTAAATAAGTACCTGGGAGTTAGAAAGCTGCTTGGGGCGGCTTCCTGGGGGCGTGAGTATGTATTGAAAAAAAAATCAGTTGACTGACAGTTGGGAGGCGGGCCGAAAGAGCCAGAGCTCAACCCCTGCAAGCACAACTAGGTGAATACACATACATACACACACACACGAGTTAAAGCTCAATTCTGCAGGCACAAATAGTTAGTACAAATAGTAAATACAAACACAAATATATACACAAACACACACGCAGAAATACGTATATGCAAACCCGGACACGCACTCACACAAACGCACAAGCACACACACACACACGCACACACAGTTAATGAGCTCCGAAGCACCAGGAGGCTGTTTATAACAACAACAATACTTGATTGGGGAAGTTTTCATGTTTGTAAACTGTTTAATAAATGTAACCAAAGCCGTCAAAGATTGACGAAAGATGTACACGTTCGTAAGTACTTGTGTAACTGCTTCGTGAATTTGGTCCCAGGTCTTCACACAGGATCTATCTTGAGGTTATCTTGAGATGATTTCGGAGCTTAGTGTCCCCGCGGCCCGGTCTTCGACCAGGCCTCCACCCCCAGGAAGCAGCCCCTAGCAGCTGTCTAACTCCCAGGTACCTATTTACTGCTAGATAACAGGGGGCATCAGGGGTGAAAAAAACATTTTGCCCATTTGTCTCCGCCTCCACCTGGGGATCGAACCCGGAACCTCAGGATTACGAATCCGAAGCGCTGTCCACCCAGGTATCAGGCCCAATATGAGGACATTGAAAACATTGACCATGAAATGTCAATAGAAGCCATTGACCACTAGAGTTCTTTGAATACATAGTGACAATACAGATCACAGAACAGAGTAACCATCAGAGAGAGAGTGTAAGACCAGCATACAGGAGAGGAGAATAGCAGAAGGTCAGACAATTCCTGGAAGGGGTCACATGGGGTTACAGAACTCGCAGGAAAATCAACACAGGACAAGATGGGCTCCGTAATGGACAAACGCAAAGCAGCTGAAGAAAGTTGACCAGACCACACACTAGAAGTTGAAGGGACGACGACGTTTCGGTCCGTCCTGGACCATTCTCAAGTGAATCGACTTGAGAATGGTCCAGGACGGACCGAAACGTCGTCGTCCCTTCAACTTCTAGTGTGTGGTCTGGTCAACATACTTCAGCCACGTTATTGTGACTCATCGCCTGCAGCTGAAGAAAGATTCACACCACCACAAAGGGGTTCACACCACCACAAAGGGGTTCACACCACCACAAAGGGGTTCACACCACCACAAAGGGGTTCAGGGGAGTAAGACAAACATTAGCCCATGATGCTATGTGAATGCGCTCGGGAGCCGGTCGGCCGAGCGGACAGCACACTGGACTTGTGATCCTGTGGTCCTGGGTTCGATCCCAGGCGCCGGCGAGAAACAATGGACAGAGTTTCTTTCACCCCATGCCCCTGTTACCTAGCAGTAAAATAGGTACCTGGGTGTTAGTCAGCTGTCACGGGCTGCTTCCTGGGGGTGGAAGCCTGGTAGAGGACCGGGCCGCGGGGACACTAAAAAGCCCCGAAATCATCTCAAGATAACCTCAAGATGATTAAACTTGCAGTGTCTGAAAGCACAGAGAAGCAAAGAGAACATGGAATAAATACAGAGAACATAGAAGAAAAACACAATGCATACAAAATGGCCAGAAATGAATGCGCAAAAACTTGGAGAGAGGCAATTAAGCAGTACGAGAATGACACTGGCATGCAAAAGGTGAGTCGGAGACACAACTGTTCCATAGTCATATGAGCAGGAAGATGACTGTGAATGATCAGATTACCTAACTTGACGAAAGTGATGGAGGACACGCGGAAAATGATACGAGGAAATTGGCCAAGTCACACAAGGAAGCATTGTCCAAAGACTAGGATTAACAGCAGAACTAGGAGTCACAGAGGGGAAACTAGAGACACAGATGAGTCCCAGGGATGAAAGAAAGAACATTTTCACTGTCAGAGTCTAAGAAGTCAGTGATTAGACGTAAAAGTTGTTGAAGTTAATTCGATTGAAAATTTTTACATGTAAACATGAATCAAAAGAGTGAAAAATAAGTCACTGCATTAATCTAAGAACGTTCGGAAGGCGGGGCTAAGAGCCTAACTCGACTCTGCAAGCACATCTAGATGAGTACATCTAGGTCCCTACAAACACACACACACACACACATACGTCCATCACTTCAAATGTGGCGTGCCCATGTGCCATACTAAGTCAGAAGTGTCTGTATATAGAGACACCGCATCAGTGTGTGTAAAAGGCGCTCTTCCTGATAAGGCAGAGGGAGTATGTTATTTCCTGACACATCTCTAGTACACACTGCTAATTGTCATGTTAAGTCCCGGTGCCCTCCTCTGAGGCTCTGATCTCTCAGAGAGAGAGAGAGAGAGAGAGAGAGAGAGAGAGAGAGAGAGAGAGAGAGAGAGACGTGAAAGGAACTATGGAACTATCAACAGGAAACTGATACAGATTAAGCCACCCAAGAGGTGGCTTGGACAGAATAACCCGTCCAGTAGGAAGCCAAGCCCCCACGACTATATAGCACCGGGAAGGGGTCAGGGTAAACATTTGGGATGGAACGGGGGGAAGGAATGGTGCCTAACCACTTGTGGGCGGTCGGGGATTGAACGCCGACCTGCATGAAGTGAGTCCGTCGCTCTACCGTCAAGCCCAAGTGGTTGGACAATTTGGCTCTTAGAAATCGTCTAATTCTTCATCAATGAAGTTTTGTTTGTCCAGTGGAGGTCGTTTAGTTTGACCAGTGGAGGTCGTTTAGTTTGACCAGTGGAGGTCGTTTAGTTTGACCAGTGGAGGTCGTTTAGTTTGACCAGTGGAGGTCGTTTAGTTTGACCAGTGGAGGTCGTTTAGCAAGTCTCGCCGCGACAGTGGTTAAAGACGAGACACAATACTCCAACACTAGTCAAAGGTAGTTAGTCCCTTCTCCTCATGTCATGCAGCAGACGGTTGACTGAGCGGAAATGACAGTTCTGATCGTTAACTGCGTTAGTCCATTGGCTGCTGGTTAAAATGACGGCAGATATGAATGAGATGGTTAACGAGACAATGGTTTATCGACGGCATTTAGTTCTACACTGGAGCCCGAGAGATATATATTTAGTGTTAACGGTCCGAATTAAGGATCGTTGAACTGTTCAAGTCTAGAAAACAGCTCTTAAAATCCCGGCAGATATTGATACTGACGATATATCATCATATGAATTTCAGGGGCCATTTAGCCCCCTCTTGCAATGATAGTTGCAACTTGGCTGCAGCTACCAGCTTGCAGCAGGGGCGTAATTGATGGGGGGGGGGGGTTAGGCGCTGTACAGCCATCTGCCTAACATCAATGCCAAGAGATACAGTGACAAGAGGACTTAATAGACAAGGACAGCTTCAACTCCGCCACCAGTTCTTATCAAAGACTAACTTGGATTATACCTTCTTCCTTCCCTTCTCTTCTTTCCTTTCTACTTCCCCTTCCATTCTTTGCCTCTATTCTCCTACACCTTCTTCCTCCCCCCCCCCCCGCCCCCCTGCTCAAAAGAGGCGGGAATGGTTGCAAGGCATAAATGGAGCGAGCGACCTTGTGAGCAACTTTGTGCAACCGGAAACTGCAGACAACCACTATATTGCAAGCAGGATGGTTGCAGGATAACCTAGGATGAGCCTGGGGAGGGGGGGAAGGAGAATGGGGCGGGGAGGAGGGGGGGGTGGTGTTAAGGTATGTCAGATGTCCCCGTGGTGCAGTGGTAAGACACTCGCCTGGCGTTCCGCGAGCGATTTGTCAAGGGTTCGTATCCTGGCCGGGGAGGATTTACTGGGCGCAATTCCTTAACTGTAGCCTCTGTTTAACTCAACAGTAAAATGTGTACTTGGTTGTAACAACGATTCTTCGCGGCAGGGGATCGTATTCCAGGGACCTGCCCGAAACGCTACGCGTACTAGTGGCTCTACAAGAATGTAACAACTCTTGTATATTTCTCAAAAAACAAAAATAAATGTGGAGGTGTGGAGGGGTGTCAGGTGTGGAAGAGATGGCAGGTGTGGAGGTGTATGCTAGGTATGCCCCGTCACATAACTATCCGAGCTCCATTAACCACGCTGTTCACTGAGAAAGATTCCACAACACCCAACGACACTGTTTTACACTGAAGCTCAAACTGTAAATGTAAATAAAACTCTGTAAATTTGCATAATGAGATCTAGTGTTCCTTCTCCATTTATTTCCTCACACAAAACAAAACACAAAGTCCATTTTATGCGATAGTAACAATTGGTTTACTTAAACAACCGCTGTAAAGTATTACAGGAACGACAATTATCAGATTATGGATGATACTGTTATTAGTAGTATTATAAGTAGTAGTAATAATATGTAGGATTATTATTACCAAATAAAATGCCTTCAATAGATGTTATCGCTTTGTTATTAGTTGAAGGTAATCAGAAGCAGCAGGAGGAAGGCAGAGTTATGACCGGGATTACTTTCACGTAATATTTGTAGAGTGTATCACGGACAGAGACAAGCGCTCACGCACACACGCACGCACACGCACACATACACACACACACTCACACACACACACTCACACAGAGTGGTTGACAAATGGAATGCATTAGGCAGTGATGTGGTGGAGGCTGACTCCATACACAGTTTCAAGTGTAGATATGATAGAGCCCAGTAGGCTCAGGAACCTGTACACCTGTTGATTGACAGTTGAGAGGCGGGACCAAAGAGCCAGAGCTCAACCCCCGCAAGCACAACTAGGTGAGTACAATTAGGTGAGTAGACACACGCACACACGCACACACACACACACACACACACACACACACACACACACACACATACACACACTCACAAACACACACACACATACACACACTCACAAACACACACACACATACACACACACACACACACACACACACATACACACACTCACAAACACACACACACATACACACACTCACAAACACACACACACATACACACACACACATACACACACACACACACACACACACACACACACACACACACACACACACACACACACACACACACACACATACACACACACACACACACACAGAAGCGGTTGATTTGAAACAGTTATCATGTTAGGTATTTAATCTATTGTGAAATATTAAAAAAAAAAAGATTGTCCAATCTATAACATATTTGCGCAAGCATTATAACTATATTTTTGGGAGGAAAAAATATCATTTATATTTATATTAGTAATGCCATTCTTATTAGTATTATATTCTAAATAACTACAAATGGTTAGTTCTTAAAATTCACTTGTGAAATTAATTTGCAGTTTGCAAGCAAGAAAGTCACTTTTTATGTGCGGTTATGAGGAGAAATGAGGCGATTCCATTCTCTCATAATAATGTGTTATTAACCAGATTTGTGAGCGGAAGTGATTGTATGTTAGGCCGCCTGACTGTTTGACAAAATGCATCCCATTATTTAGCCTATTCTGAAGACGTTCGTGTAAGGAGAACCTCTTTCATGCTGTTTGGTAGTTCACCCTTGAGGGACTTGAAGAGAAGTGTGTTGGTGGGGTGGGGTGGGGGGGTGGAAGGAGGGGGTTATTATGAGGTTAATGGAACACACACACACACACACACCGGCTTACGGGTTATTCATGCCCGTGCCACCTCTTAGGAAATGGGGGGGTAGTAGCTTAATCTTCATCAAACAATCAACACATCCGGCCTCACTGGGTCAGGTGCATTGCTGCTCATCTGGTGGCTGGACTACGGGCTCACCATAGCCCGTGCTACTTGGAACATTGTTCCAGGTAGCGAGTCTTTAACAACAACAACAACAACATAGTGGCCGGAGGGTCATTATTGTTGTTGCTATGATTTCGTTTTGACTTTGATTTAGATACGTTAAACAGCAAAATCTCTCTCTCTCCCTTCCTCTGCCTAGTCAATCATCACTATTATAACGTCTTGATTTACAAGCAACTCCCCCATTCCTATGTCTCTCCTTTCTTCTCTCTCTCTCTTTTCCTCCCCTCTCTCTCTACCTTCCATTCTCTCTCTCTCTCTCCCTTCTCAAAATCCCTTTTTTCCAAGGCAAAATGAGGTGAATGAAAGCCCCAAATCCTGAAATATCTTCATGCGAACGGCGTTTCGCTCCTAATTCCAATGGGTGGGGGGATTTTTTGATTATACCATCCCAAACTGAAGTTAATGAGAAATTTGCATGTCACCTCAAACGCTTGGCCCGTCATCTGGCAACATTCTTCTCTTGATGCCAGATTGGGTCTCCCAAAATGAGTTCCTTATGTTTTTTTGTTTATTTATTTTTTAGATAAGGATATATATTATACTTCTTTTGAAGGTGGAGATATAATGCCTGGAAATGATTAGGGGACGATCTTGAGTGATTACTCGCCTGGTTAACAGCTTCTCTCACCGGTAGTTCTGCTGTTTAGGGAGGCAATTGTATTGTTAGTCGAGTATGCGCTTGGAGTTATTTCCTTTGGAAGGCAAATATGCGTGATTAATTGGTCTCGTGTCCGCCGCTGACATGACTGTCTCTCGTACGTACATGACTGTCTCTCGTACGTACATGACTGTCTTTCGTACGTACATGACTGTCTCTCGTACGTACATGACTGCCTCTCGTACGTACATGACTGTAATTCGTACGTACATGACTGTCTTTCATACGTACATGACTTTCTCTCGTACGTACATGACTGTCCTGCGTGTACACATGAATGTCTCGCGTTACCCACAATCATACATACATACATACATACATACATACATACATACATACATACATACATACATACATACATACATACACATTAGGGTCACTACATCACCTGCCCTAACCACAGGACACCAGCAATGTCCTGGAAGAGTCGTCAAGGCCGGCTGGCCAAAGTATTCCTGATCAACCAGGCTGTGATTCATACGTCTAGGAGCAGCCGCGTCAAACAGCCTGGTTGACCAGTCCAGCAACGAGGAGGCCTGGTCGACGACCGGGCTGCTGGGGACGCTAAGCCCCGGAAACACCTCAAGGTAACCCCAAGGCAAGGTAGGGAGCGATGACCCCCAGCTGAGACCCCTTCTGTTGCTAACCCAGCCCTTAACTGTTACCCAAATGACGCAGTGGGAAAGCCTTAAGTTTGCTCTGCATGACCTTGAGTTCGAGCCCCACGCATAACCCTCGTGAAGGACTTGTCAAAAAAAACAAAATTATATATATATATATATATATATATATATATATATATATATATATATATATATATATATATATATATATATATATATATATATATATATATATATATATATATATGCTTTACAAGGTATGTTTAACTTATCTGCATATTCAAAATCACCCCAAAACAATTGCAATAAAATAAGAGATACCAAATTTCCAGATCAAAATTGATCACAACATGAAGTTAAAATAGCCCAAAAAAAACACACACAATGACTCAATTGGGCTGGTGTGTGACTGAGTAACGACAGCCAATCACGTGTGCTGGGAGGAGGAGGAGGAGGAGGAGGCGAGAGGGTAATCGAGAGGTCCTGGTGGTTCACAGTCGTTACCAGACCAGAGTTATCGTGCCCCGGGGAACAGTAAGCAATGCTCGCTACCGTGATAATACGTGTTCTCGTCTACTGACGAATCATACGAGGTGGATTGGCGTTTTTCACTCTAATTCTCATGATTATCACTAATGTGTGCTACTGTGCGGAGCAGTAAAATACATATATACATTGTGTGTGTGTGTGTGTATTCTCCTGGTTGTGCTTGCGGGGGTTGAGCTCTGGCTCTTTGGTCTCAACTGTCAGTCAACTGGTGGACAGGTTCCTGAGCCTACTGGGCTCTATCATATCTACATTTGAAACTGTGTATGGAGTCAGCCTCCACCACATCACTGCCTAATGCATTCCATCTGTTAACTACTCTGACACTGAAAAAGTTCTTTCTAACGTCCCTGTGGCTCATTTGCGTACTCAGTTTCCACCTGTGTCCCCTTGTTCGCGTACCACCAGTGTTAAACGGTTTATCTTTATCTACCCTGTCAATTCCTCTGAGAGATCACACATACACACACACACACACACGTGTGTGCGTGTGTGTGTGTGTGTGTGTGTGTGTTTGTGTGTGTGTGTGTGTGTATGTGTGTGTGTGTGTGTGTGTGTGTGTGTGTGTGTGTGTGTGTGTGTGTGTGTGTGTGTGTGTGTGTGAGCCAATATATAAATTTGTTTTCGATTAGATGATATAGATTATTATAAAATACAATACCCATGTCCCTACGTATATATACATGCCCACTAATATGGACCTCAAAGACCTTTCAAGAAAGTGCCTTAAAGCATTTGCCATTAATCCAACGAGATCCAATGACCTCGCAAATCGGGGAGTGCGTTTAAGGGGCGTTGAGCAAACAAAATAATCCACTTCACCTCTTCCCTTTCCACTTCCCGAATTAAAGGACACTTAAATACCTAAAAGGTGTAAGATATTGTGTATTTGTGGGCATCAAAAAGTGAAAATCGTGACATAACCCGGGTGAAGGTGAGAGAGAGAGAGAGAGAGAGAGAGAGAGAGAGAGAGAGAGAGAGAGAGAGAGAGAGAGAGAGAGAGAGAGAGAGAGAGAGAGAGAGAGAGAGTAGGTGACTGTGCTAGAGAGCACAGGTTGGTAGGGAATGGGGTCTTGAACAGGGGGTATTCTGGAGGGGTTTGTGGGGGAAGGGGTTGCTGGTGTTTTGAAGAGAGGGGTCGAAACGTTGCTGGGAAGGGGGTTTAGGAAGGTTATCATAAGGGAGGAGGAAAATAAGGGGGGGGGGGGGGGTTGTGAAGATGGGGTTGTGGTGGCAGGGAAGGTGTGTGTGTGTGGTGGGGTGGTGGTGAGGTGGTGAATGTGTAAGAGAAAAGAGGAATAATAATCAAACCCCAAAATAGGGTTTCCTGCAGCAGAATGGGTGGGGTTGGGCGGGGTCTTAAGGGGACAAGTGGGCGTATTATGAAGAGGGGCGGGGTGGGGTGGGGTGGGCGGGGTGGGGGTGAAGATGAACCCGTATATCAGGGTTGTATTGCGCCGGTTCACTCCCTCCCCTCTTCCACCAGTTTACACCACCCGGAACTAAGCCATAACTTATGTTAGCGCGTCACCATGCCTCCTTCCCTATCCTCATACCCATCCCCTCACTCCCATCCCCTCACTCCCGTTCCCTCACACCCATCCCCTCACTCCCATCCCCTCACTCCCGTTCCCTCACACCCATCCCCTCACTCCCATCCCCTCACTCCCGTTCCCTCACACCCATCCCCTCACTCCCATCCCCTCACTCCCGTTCCCTCACACCCATCCCCTCACTCCCATCCCCTCACTCCCATTCCCTCACACCCATCCCCTCATATCTATTCCTTCAATCCCATCTTTGTTCTATCTTGGGATATTGAGGGATTAACATTGAGACTATGAGGTCTGACACTGTCACATTTTTAATCACGTATTTATTTTCGTCATACACGCACACACACACACACACACACACACACACACACACACACACACACACACACACACACACACACACACACACACACACGTTAAAATCATTTATTTTAACGTCATTTAACGCTTTTTTCGAATGTTGACCAGACCACACACTAGAAAGTGAAGGGACGACGACGTTTCGGTCCGTCCTGGACCATTTTCAAGTCGATTGTGGCTTTCGAATGTAAATAAATTAATATATATTCGATTTCTTAATTATATTTCTTTCTTAATTATGTAAAAGAATTAATTACTAAAAAGACAAAGCATCTTATTTTCAAGAGTTTTCCGAGATCCTCTAATGAGGGTCAGTATCCAGGGATGCTGCAAATATTGTCCACACAGGGTCACTACACTGAGATAATGGAAATAAGAAAATTTGGCTGCCCTCGGGTCTCTTCCTTCAGTGGTTCTGGGTTTTCTTCAAGTTTTCAGAGGTTTCAAAACAACAAATGTTGACAGTTTGGTAGCATACCTGGAGCATACTTGGAGTATACCTGGAGAGGGTTCTGGGAGCTCTTCTACTCCCTGAGTCCAGCCTGAGGCCAGGCTCGACTTGTGATAACTTGGTCCAACAGGCTGGTGCTTGGAGCGGCCCCACATATCCACTACATCCTGGTTGGTCCGGCAGTATAGTTTCTGACATTGCTACATTAACTTTACCTTTACATATATTAATGTTCTCTAAAAGCAAATAATTTATATTTTTATTTACAGCATATTTCTTGTAAAGTGTAAATAAACGAAAGTACTCTGATCTGTTGTTTGCCTCAACTTGAGGTTACTTATGGGTGTTACTGCCCTAAAAGTCTTAAGGTCTGAAGAGAAAAATCAGAAAATTTTCAGTCATAATGAAAAAACAATCAATCTTTTGATTATGACTACAACGTCTTCCCCTATTATCTTGTCTGTTCTATACACAAATCACATTTATAGTCATTACTCTTCAATAAAGCAATATAGGAAATCCTCTTCTGTCCCCTTCCCCCCCCCCCGGAACCACATCACATCCTATCTACATCCCATCAATCCTACGAAATATCAGCACTGTGGAGAAATGCCCCACAGACCAATGGAACATTATCTAACACAGTGCACAGTCACAAACTCATTAAGATTTCAACTTAGATTCAACAGAGCAGAAGAAGTTGTTAAACACATGGGACAAAATCTTACTGAAGCGACCATACGAGTCATAAATACTCATACTCCGCCCAAGTAAAACAGAAACAAGCAACACTTAGTGGGCCAGCCAGAGGCTTCGGGCCCGCGCAGGAATATCCCTGCAAAAAAAAAAAAAAAAATCAAACACTTCCTATGAAGAGAAACGTTTTGTGCAACAATTACAAAAACAAGAACGTTTGTGTAATGGTATTTGTTGGGATATGACCACTCTGCCCATCTGCAGGTCGCGGCAAAACCCTTCCTCCACCAGTTACCCCCTGAACCCACTTTTGCAGGTGGCTGTTGTAGTTCTCATGGTTGCTGGGGTTGACAGAAGGCTAGAGGTCTCCTGATGGAGCAGACAGAGGGGGTAGACAGAGGGCTAGAGGTCCCCTGATGGAGCAGACAGAGGGGGTAGACAGAGTGCTAGAGGACCCCTGATGGAGCAGACAGAGGGGGTAGACAGAGGGCTAGAGGTCCCCTGATGGAGCAGACAGACGGGGGTAGACAGAGGGCTAGAGGTCTCCTGATGGAGCAGACAGAGGGGGTAGACAGAGGGCTAGAGGACCCCTGATGGGAGCAGAGGGGGTAGACAGAGGGCTAGAGGACCCCTGATGGGAGCAGAGGGGGTAGACAGAGGGCTAGAGGACCCCTGATGGGAGCAGAGGGGGTAGACAGAGGGCTAGAGGACCCCTTGATGGGAGCAGACAGAAGGGGTAAAGGATAGCAGGCCATCACATCAGTAGCCATTTCCTGCTGTGGCTTCTACAGGAAGAACGGATTTGTGTATTTCTGGGCGAGTGACAAAAATGCCAGAGGCGGTTGTGCATTTAATTAAATTACTGATTTACCCTTAATGTCTGTGGTATAATGAAAAATATTAATAACAATAATAATAACACCATTTGTAATTATTTTAACTTTAATAACTATATTCTGCTAACCATAATTATATCCAAAGTAGCTAGAATAACTGAAACAAATATAATATTGAATTATATAAATATGGTTATTTGTATATATGTGTTTATAGTTGTGGGTATGTACGCCTGTATATATGTGCAATGTATATACAAGTGAAATTAGGCTTTTATGAATGATAGTACATGTTTATGAGGGAATGTGTAGTGGGGGGTATGGGTAGTACTCGTGGTGGAAGTGGTGATGGTAGTGGTAGTGGTGTGGTACTTATGTATACATATATATTATGTATACATATATATATATATATATGAACCAGTAGGCGCTTGTGGGACCAATACCCATCCTATGAGCCCTAGTGGGGGAAAAGTTACAGAGGCATATTCAGCTCACCCGCTGAATCTCAAAATTCATTTGACTGAAGCAAGTTACAGTCTTGATAAGCAAGTCATGCAGCCTAATGAATACATCAACAATGGATTTGAGAACACCCACAAGTACAATGCCTTGCTTATGCAACCTGGCGTCTAAGCAACCTTGCCTAAGCAACTTGTGGGTGAAAACAAGAGCAAGAGACGTCATCTTGAGACAGGGAGAGAGAGAGTACGATGAACAGGAGGAAAGGAGTGATATAGAGAGGAGGGAGGGATAAGGAGAGAGTTTCGGAGGGAAATTGAGAACGAGAAAAGAAAGGGAGAAAGAGAAGATACAGGGAAGGAGTGATAGAGAAACGAGATAAGCAAGAGGGAAAACAGAAAATAAGGAACCAAAGGTCTAAAAAAAATATCTTAAATCACTAAATCTGAGAAGTGTAAGGAAAGAATAAGAGATAAAAAAGAGAGAAGAAAAGGGCTCAGAATAGAAATACATCAGAAGAAAATGTAAGATTAAAGAGGAAAATATCTTTGAAAATGCGAGACTATGATAATAAATGAATTATAAGGAAAGAAATAAAATTAAGGAGGGGAATAAAATCAAGGGAACAAAGTAAAGGGAATAAAACAGGAGGAATAAACTCGAGAGGTCCCCACTGAAAGTTAATAACCTGCTAACCTCATGATTTGAATCACCCAAAATTTCATTAATTTCCACAATTAAAATAACTTACGTAAATATGTGTAAATAAGTATTTTTTTTTTCAATGAATTCCATCCAGCTAATTACTGGACGTGATGAGTTGCAGCTCATATTGTATACTGAACTGTTTATTTGGACCTAATTATTTAATAGTGTGAAACTTTACTGAGCCAGTATTGACACGTTTCCAATGATATTCGCAAATTGGAAGCTGTAGTGGAGAGGGAGGGGGGTGGGGGCTGGAGTCCCACACATTAGGACTTAAATTGGTAATAATGATGCTTTAAAATTTAAATCACGTATAGGACTTTAACTAGACGTAGAAAGTTCTTCATCTAGTCGTAGAAAGTCCTTCATCTGGTCGTAGAAAGTCCTTCATCTGGACGTAGAAAGTACTTCATCTGGACGTAGAAAGTTCTTCATCTAGTCGTAGAAAGTCCTTCATCTGGTCGTAGAAAGTCCTTCATCTGGACGTAGAAAGTACTTCATCTGGACGTAGAAAGTCCTTCATCTGGACGTAGAAAGTCCTTCATCTGGACGTAGAAAGTACTTCATCTGGACGTAGAAAGTCCTTCATCTTGACGTAGAAAGTCCTTCATCTGGACGTAGAAAGTCCTTCATCTGGACGTAGAAAGTCCATCATCTGGACGTAGAAAGTACTTCATCTGGACGTAGAAAGTCCTTCATCTTGACGTAGAAAGTCCTTCATCTGGACGTAGAAAGTCCTTCATCTGGACGTAGAAAGTACTTCATCTGGACGTAGAAAGTCCTTCATCTTGACGTAGAAAGTCCTTCATCTGGACGTAGAAAGTCCTTCATCTGGACGTAGAAAGTCCTTCATCTTGACGTAGAAAGTACTTCATCTGGACGTAGAAAGTCCTTCATCTTGACGTAGAAAGTACTTCATCTGGACGTAGAAAGTCCTTCATCTGGACGTAGAAAGTACTTCATCTGGACGTAGAAAGTCCTTCATCTTGACGTATAAAGTCCTTCATCTGGACGTAGAAAGTCCTTCATCTGGACGTAGAAAGTACTTCATCTGGACGTAGAAAGTCCTTCATCTGGACGTAGAAAGTACTTCATCTGGACGTAGAAAGTCCTTCATCTGGACGTAGAAAGTACTTCATCTGGACGTAGAAAGTCCTTCATCTGGACGTAGAAAGTCCTTCATCTGGACGTAGAAAGTACTTCATCTGGACGTAGAAAGTCCTTCATCTGGACGTAGAAAGTCCTTCATCTGGACGTAGAAAGTCCTTCATCTGGACGTAGAAAGTCCTTCATCTGGACGTAGAAAGTACTTCATCTGGACGTAGAAAGTCCTTCATCTTGACGTAGAAAGTCCTTCATCTGGACGTAGAAAGTCCTTCATCTGGACGTAGAAAGTCCTTCATCTGGACGTAGAAAGTCCTTCATCTGGACGTAGAAAGTCCTTCATCTGGACGTAGAAAGTACTTCATCTGGACGTAGAAAGTCCTTCATCTTGACGTAGAAAGTCCTTCATCTGGACGTAGAAAGTCCTTCATCTGGACGTAGAAAGTCCTTCATCTGGACGTAGAAAGTCCTTCATCTGGACGTAGAAAGTCCTTCATCTGGACGTAGAAAGTACTTCATCTGGACGTAGAAAGTCCTTCATCTTGACGTAGAAAGTCCTTCATCTGGACGTAGAAAGTCCTTCATCTGGACGTAGAAAGTCCTTCATCTGGACGTAGAAAGTACTTCATCTGGACGTAGAAAGTCCTTCATCTGGACGTAGAAAGTCCTTCATCTGGACGTAGAAAGTCCTTCATCTGGACGTAGAAAGTCCTTCATCTGGACGTAGAAAGTCCTTCATCTGGACGTAGAAAGTACTTCATCTGGACGTAGAAAGTCCTTCATCTGGACGTAGAAAGTACTTCATCTGGACGTAGAAAGTCCTTCATCTGGACGTAGAAAGTCCTTCATCTGGACGTAGAAAGTACTTCATCTAGACGTATGGAAAATAAAATTTTATCTTTATTACTATTATTAAACGTCTTTATTGACAAAATTAATTACAATTTTGCCTAATCTGAGGATTTCGATGAAGTCTTATTAAAGTGAGGATAATGCTGGCATTAATAAAAGTCCTGTATAGGATCTTAATCTTCCTTAAATTATCAAGTTAATCAGTAATTCCGGATTTCGTCTCAGAGAAAGAAAATGGCAAAAAATTTTGCATGGAAATTCTAATGTAAATACAATTATCCTTTCATGACAAGACATAAACAATTTATTAATTACAATTTTTGCATGAGACTTGGATGAACATATTTGGTATTTTTGAAATATTATTATATATTCATAAACTATCATAACCACGTTTCCACCTCTCTCTCTCTCTGACTGGGAAGGCAACTGTCTTGAGGTAACAAGCGAGTTATATGGTACTGAAGGTTTTATGTATACATATATATATGTATATATATCATACATCATCAAATAAATGATTCGTCCGTCCATGACATAGTACTCAGTGCCGTATATTGTATCACGGGGAAATAAAGCACAACTACGTCTATATAGACGCACAAAATACTTCAACTAGACGTACAACGTGCCTCAAGTAGACGTACAAGGGGCCTCAACTAGACGTACAAGGGGCCTCAACTAGACGTACAAGGGGCCTCAACTAGACGTACAAGGGGCCTCAACAAGACGTACAAGGGGCCTCAACTAGACGTACAAGGGGCCTCAACAAGACGTACAAGGGGCCTCAACTAGACGTACAAGGGGCCTCAACTAGACGTACAAGGGGCCTCAACTAGACGTACAAGGGGCCTCAACTAGACGTACAACGTGCCTCAAGTAGACGTACAAGGGGCCTCAACTAGATGTACAAGGGGCCTCAACTAGACGTACAAGGGGCCTCAACTAGACGTACAAGGGGCCTCAACAAGACGTACAAGGGGCCTCAACTAGACGTACAAGGGGCCTCAACAAGACGTACAAGGGGCCTCAACTAGACGTACAAGGGGCCTCAACTAGACGTACAAGGGGCCTCAACTAGACGTACAAGGGGCCTCAACTAGACGTACAACGTGCCTCAAGTAGACGTACAAGGGGCCTCAACTAGACGTACAAGGGGCCTCAACTAGACGTACAAGGGGCCTCAACTAGACGTGCAAGGGGCCGCTACTAGACGTACACGGGGCCTCAACTAGACGTACAAGGGGCCTCAACTAGACGTACAAGGGGCCTCAACTAGACGTACAAGGGGCCTCAACTAGACGTACAAGGGGCCTCAACTAGACGTACAAGGGGCCTCAACTAGACGTACAAGGGGCCTCAACTAGACGTACAGGGGGCCTCAACTAGACGTGCAAGGGGCCTCAACTAGACGTACAAGGGGCCTCAACTAGACGTACAGGGGGCCTCAACTAGACGTGCAAGGGGCCTCAACTAGACGTACAAGGGGCCTCAACTAGACGTACAAGGGGGCCGCTACTAGACGTACAAGGGGCCTCAACTAGACGTACAACGTGCCTCAAGTAGACGTACAAAACGTATAACATACATAAGAGGTGGATCTCACTAAGCACTAATTCGACGAATATGAAACACAAGAGCAGCTCACTCTCCCTCTCTTGTCCCGCTCCTCGAGACTATAGAGTCTTCGTCCTGGGGTTCTCACCACTCTTGAGTTCTTGAAGGAGGTAGAAGAGGGGGTGGGAGAGGGGAAGAGAAGGAGAAGGGTTCCAATACGTCATCATTTGAACGTAAACAAGGCTTAGGTGGCCGGGTGGGAGGGGGGACTAAAAAATATTGCAAATTGGTCTTAATATCCGTGCAATGCGATCATTCTCATTGCAGCCCGACCAGCTGCAGAGAGGGGAGGCGAGGGGAGAGGGCAGAAAGGGAAGGAGGGGCGTGAGGGGGGAAAACAGCGGAAAGGGAGGCAAAAAGGTAAGATAGAAATGGCAGAGTGAAACAGAGTAAAGGAGAGAAATCAGTGAGACAGGAGAAGTAAAGAAGAGGGGAAATGAGAAGGGGGAAGAGACGAAGTAGGGAAAGAACCAGAAAAGACAAAGAGAGAGAGAGAGAGAGAGAGAGAGAGAGAGAGAGAGAGAGAGAGAGAGAGAGAGAGAGAGAGAGAGAGAGAGAGAGAGAGAGAGAGAGAGAGAGAGAGATAGAGAGAGAGAGAGAGAGATAGAGAGAGAGAGAGAGAGAGAGAGAGAGAGAGAGAGAGAGAGAGAGAGAGAGAGAGAGAGAGAGAGAGAGAGAGAGAGAGAGAGAGAGAGAACGACATGATAGAAGAAAACAAAAGAGATACATGAAGGAAAGTAGACTTGGGGTGAGAAGTGGACGGAAAGTGAGGAAAAGGAGGAGAACGAAGAAGAGGGGAAGAAAGAAGAGGAAGAGAAGCGGAAGAGTCAGTAAAAGATCGACCTATTACTCACCTCTTAGACATCTTACTCACCCCTATGGCTGACCTATTTACTCACGTCTCAGCTCACGATCTACCCCCCCCCCTCAACGCGACCCACGATTGACCTCAACCATTACCCATTAATAATGTTTATATCCATTACTGGACTTCAGTTTTGTATTGAACATGTACTCACCCTCACTCACCTGACATTCGATTTCTCGTCCCTCAAACGTCTCAAGATATTATACCACCTGCTAAGGTACTCCCCCTCCTACCCCATCCCTCCCCATTATCACCTATTACCCCCCTTAACCTCACCCATTCAACCCCTCACCATTGACTTAAATTTAATTAATTTCATCCCTCGCTGTTGAAGGGCCTTGAAATCCGAGAATGGATTAATATAGTAATAACGGTTCTTCATTAATCTTCTAACAAGAAAAAAAAAATTTTTATACAGCAATTATTAAAAATAGAAAACAATGATGGAAGCAAGTTGATAATAAAAAAATTATGACAGTAAAATAAAGAGTCATAACACCATCAACAATGACAATGTTGAAATTGAAACAAGTGACCTCCATATTTTTTTTGTGTTAGTAAATAAACGCTCAACTACATTTCATTAACTACAGGGTGTACAGACACTAGATTTATGAGTTCACATGAAACATTTCAGACTGTAATCATCCCACGGTTCTCGTGACATAACGAGAACTACACAGTCTCTGTAATTGCTTCAGCATGTTACAGCTAATCATTTTCTTGATGTTTCTAACAGAATTACCTGGAATTATGGTCTTGAAGATCTGTTTTCTTTCCCTAGGTGATATCTTCCCTTTCCCCTAGTCTCGTGGTAAACTCTGGTACACGCTACCTAAGGGTAACCCAGTAGACTTTCCTTCCCCAGAGAGATTAGACTGGTCCCCTTCCCTCACCCTAGTCTCTCAAGACTGCCCCAAGTTCAAGTATGTTTATTGAGATAGGAAAGAAATACATCTCAAAGGGATAGAGTAGCTTAGGCTATTTCTACCCCCCAAGACTGCCCCAAACCACCGCAACATTACCTGCTATATAATTATTATAAACACTGATTAATTATTTGACATATAAAATACTGGTATATATATGTAATTGTAGCTAATATCAGCTCATTAATGAGCTTGGTATGCAAATTATATCTTAATTATAGAGTGCTGCCAGGGACAATAGGTGTTGGCATTTCAACCATCAGTTGGTTTGTTAATCACGCTGCGTGTGCTATTTTCACAGCTAATCCACCTGGTGGAGGAGGAGGGGAATGAATGAGAGAGGGTAAGAGAGAGAGAGAGAGAGAGGTAGCAAGAGAAAGCAAGAGAAAGAGAGGACAAAAACAGAGACATATTCAGAGATTACAATGAATTACAATATGCAATTGTATATCTGTCAAATATATTGCTGAACACCTTTCAGTTATATTAAGCAGCCATCAGCTGACTGTAGAACACAATCCTCTCGTATGATCACAATCCTCTAGTATGATCACAATCCTCTAGTATGATCACAATCCTCTCGTATGATCACAATCCTCTGGTCGTACGTTGGCCAAATAAGTCAGTGTGTCGACCAATCCAGATTACCGTAACAAAACTGCAGATTGGTGTAAACAAACACATTGTCCACATTGTATGTGATTGCGCGTGTGTGTGTGTGTGTGTGTGTGTGTGTGTGTGTGTGTGTGTGTGTGTGTGTGTGTGTGTGTGTGTGTCTAATCCATTTGATCCATCTTCTTTCTAATTTATTCGTTTTATCACGTGTTGCGTCTCTTCACTATTTTTCCATCTTTGTCTTTTTTTTCTTTAACTTTCTGTCTCTATATGTGTACACAATTGCTCTCTTTCCCTCTCTCTGTCGCTGTGTGCCTGTCTCTCTCTCACCCTCCTCTCTGTCTACCTTTCACTGTCCTCTCTTTTGCACACGGATCACCTTTCTCCCTGCCAGCGCACACGGCGCACTCCATCATGACCAATAGAACGTGAGACTGCGGGAAATGGGCCGAGGAAGAGAGACTGAATGATGAAGATGGCGGAAAATGCTAGATCAAAGTGGGCGTGTCCGGATGTGTCTCATTGGACCAGGCTTAGTGATAGCTTTCCGGCCATTTCCTTTTTCTTCATTGCCCCCTTCCGTTCTTTTTCCCTTCGTTCCTCCTCCTCCTCTTATCATCTTTCACCCGTGATTGCCGTGACTTCTCTCATTCATTCTTTGTTACATCTACTTCCTCTTACTTCCATTTCCAATTATTTCTTTTTCTGTTGGTCGTCTTTTCCATTATTTTCTTTTTATATTTCTCTTTCTCTGCCTCTTCTCTTCTTTTAGATATTTATTAGGTCTTTTGCGACAAAGATCTTCAATTCTATATGTCCTTAATTTATGTGACGTGGAGCCGGTCGGCCGAGCGGACAGCACACTGGGCTTGTGATTCTGTGGTCCCGGGTTCGATCCCGGGCGCCGGCGAGAAACAATGGGCAGAGTTTCTTTCACCCTATGTCCCTGTTACCTAGTAGTAAAATAGGTACCTGGGTGTTAGTCTGCTATCACGGGCTGCTTCCTGGGGGTGGAGGCCTGGTCGAGGATCGGGCCGCGGGGACACTAAAGCCCCGAAATCATCTCAAGATAACTCATTTAACATTTTAAAACGCCCTTTCAAATGAGGGCATTTTAAAAGGTGAGCAAGAAAAGAAGAATGAGAATGAGAGACATAGAAAGGGGGGAGAGAGAAATTGAAAGAGACAATTAGAGAGAGACAGGAGACTTGCTTCCCTATCAGTATAAACAAGAGACTCAATTCAGTGCCAACCTTGTAGTCTCGAAACCTATCTTTCTCAACCTTCTCTTCTCCTCGTGGTGCGAACCAAGAGGGTGGGCGGGCAGTGGAAAATATAATGGACGAAATATATCTTCACACAATACACCCATCACTACTCAATACCAGTGAACGCTGCTGAGTGGGTGACGTAGGCCGACAAAAGCATTGGTGGCAGCGGTGGGATTCAGTGATGGTATTGGGTCGGTGCGTGATGCGTATTGGGGGATATGGGTGGTATGGTGCACATATACTGGTTATATGATACAAGGAGGTGCAGAATGGTTTTTGAGATGTGCAGAGTCAGGTTGAGGAATGTAGGATGAGGTTGATGTATGCAGGATAGTTACCTTACCCTCCGATGGTTCAGGGTTCAACATCGCTGCCTTCTGGTCTCTATCCACTATGATGCAGATCAGTAATGAGCAAGAAGGGGAAACTCCTTTTCGTTAGTAATAAATAACATAAATAAAAGTAACACAGATCCACGCTGCTGAATCTAATATGCTTCACCAGGGATTGAAAAATGCTTCCGGTGGCGCTGAAAGGTTTCCGAGTGAGCCGGGGCGCCTTTTGTGAAGATCACGATCTGGAGAGATATGTTTCCTATCACACCTCCGGAAAAAAAATATTAATACCGCTGCCACTGTGAAATTGAGCACATACATCATCTCCTTTCTGAATAGGATGCTTTCACGGGGGAAGCTTCCTCTGCATGCTCAAGGCAACATGAAAAAACCCGTGTTGATTAGATCATGATGACAGTGCCTACAAGATTCCATTTTTCCAATCATCGGAAACAGTTGAAGTATTTCTCGTGCCCGATTGGTTTCTCTGGAAATTGGAAATAGGTAAGAGAGACGCATCACCAGTGCCATCTCTGGGCGGAGGGAGGAACCCAGGAAGGTGATGGGTGGTTATGAGAAAAATTCCACCGTGAACACACTAACTTCTCCGGTTGTTTGCGATACGTTTGGGGACGTTTCTTCATTATTTCATTTATTATTATTATTTTCTACCACAGATGTGGCCAGACATTTACAATGCTAACCAGCATATATACATTCTCTTCTCTCCTCCATGGACAGGGTGAGAGATCAGTTAAACATATAGTTCAGGGATTGCATGTCAAGAAATCATCAATTTCCGAAGAATCGAAAAGTGGTTTGTTGGACAAATGTTTTTATTACATTCCAAATTCTTAATTTTTTTATTTTTTTTTTTTATATTTACATGAAGGTACATTGGGCTTATGAGAGTACATAACATTGGTGTTTTTACCTTCCTGTAAAGCCACTAACACCTATGGCGTTGAGGTCGGTTTTAATTACTCGCAATAATGATGTTGCAAGAAAAATCAGCAAAAACACTAGTAATGAGAAAAAAAAACACTCGTAGCATTAATGGTATAGAACTCGCTTACTGTGTAATTGTCAGGATAGGTCGAGTTGAACCCTGTATGCAGCTGTCAGGATTGGCCAAAGTGAACTCTGTATGCAGCTGTCAGGATAGGCCAAAGTGAACCCTGTATGCAGCTGTCAGGATAGGCCAAAGTGAACTCTGTATGCAGCTGTCAGGATAGTCAAAGGTGAGTTCTGTATGCAGCTGTCAGCATAGGCCAAGGTGAGCCCTGTATGCAGCTGTCAGGATAGGCCAAGGTGAACTCTGTATGCAGCTGTCAGGATAGTCCAAAGTGAACTCTGTATGCAGCTGTCAGGATAGGCCAAAGAGAACCCTGTATGCAGCTGTCAGGATAGGCAAAGGTGAACCTTGTATGCAGCTGTCAGGATAGGTCAAGCTTTTGACCTAAATCCAGTAGTGAGGCGTGTGTCCCAGCTCTCACACAGTTCACTCATAGATCCTCATACGGGCTCATAAACTTTTCTGTTTTGATGTGCTTGTGTGGTGTGTAGTGTAGTGCTAAGTGTGACGTATGTGGTGTATGATGTATGTTGATGTGTATTTTGTGAATAGAAGGGTCTGTAATGAGGTGTGAGGTGTATGAGGCGATGTTTGAGAAATGTGTCTGGGAACGTAATTGGGAATAGTGTGTTGATGTATACTCATGTATAGTGTCTTACGTATGTTTATGTAGCGTGTGTTGTATACAATTGCTTGTGTGTGTGCATGAACATATGTGTGTGTGTTGTCATGTACCTGTGGAGTGTACAGTTCACATGTGTGTACCTACCTAGTTACGGAGAGTTGAGCTTCGGCTCTTTGGTCCCGCCTTTGCTGTATATGTGTGGAGGAAGCGCCCACAATGCCGGGTAATGTCGATACTTCACACCAAGACTATGGTTCTCTCTCTTCACTGGCACATATAGAAAGCTTCTCATTTTTTAGTTTCAAATAAACTGAGTCTGTTTATCTACTTGAGGGCGGTCGTTCTGAAGGTGTTAAGTTTCCCTTAAGAGTAATATCTGTCTTCCTTATCCCTCTCTCTCTCTCTCTCAGCCAGTCGTATTTATATTATCATATTCGCTTCTTAAGCTTTCTTATCTCTTATTTCACTTTCAAGTTTACTTCTCGTTCACATTTTAAATCTTCTCATTTTTTTGTATCCTTTCGTTTCCTCTTGCTTTATATTTATCTCCCGTATTTCCCTCATTCTCTTCCACTGTCTCTCTCTCTCTCACTCACTCCCATCTTCATTATCTCCTGCCATCAGTCTCTCTTATATCTTGAGAGGGAGAGACAAGGACCCGCTTGGAGAGAAGAGAAGACTGATGAGTTCCTCTTCACCTGAAGCACAAATTCATTTACCTCGGTCATATTCCTTATCAATGTTTCTTGCTTCCTCTCTTTATCAAGTCCTTCGTTGTGTCTTGTTCCCTCTCTCTCTCTCTCTCTTTATCTGGTCTTTCTCCCGCGTCGTGGCGTCGGTGTTATCGATTGCTAGGTTAGGGCTCCTTGTTGCTATCAGAATAATGTTTTCGTTACAGATTGAATATAGGGATTATTGACATGAATATGTGGTTTCCAAACATGTTTTTTTCCCCATTGGTAGATCACGACACCTAGACCCCCCAACCCCCTCTGGCCTAGCCATTGTGCTGTGTCAGTGTCGGCAGACATGAATATGTGATTTTCAATCATATTTTTTCCCCCCAAGAAGGTATCGTTATATATCCTCGCCATCCGTTGTTCCAGAGCTCTGGAAGTGCAGGCAAAGAGCTGTGTGTGTGTGAGCAAGGGTGAGAAACCATGTGTTAACACCTGAAGAGGAAATGCCGCTCGAGCGAAAAGCTCTAAACTTCACTCACCGCTCAATAAGCAACCCGGCCATACGTGCAAAAATATTGATTAGCGTCTGTAATTGGCTCCCCGTCGCCCAGGTGTGAAGTAAGGCGGGCGCTGATTGGCTATTGTCACGCATGCGCGTCCCGAGAATCCTGCCAACTTTACCTCCTGTAGCCTCATGGTAAAACACAAGAGGGAAAAAATCTTTTACATCTCCAATTTTCTTCGTGATTTTCTTCCCGTCCGACGAACAAGCGGCGAGAGGCAGCCGAGGTCCTTGTCATGAATTTAAAAAGGATATTATAGCCGCCATAATTTCATGACTGGCGGGAATAACAGGAGCTTTTAACAGTGTTTTTTCTCTCGCAGCGGACCAGTCTGACGGCTGACGCTGCCTCCGACTCCTCGTCGATAATAACAGAAAAAAATATGATGAAAAAAGGGTCAATAGAATACACGCAAGAAGCTGATGAACGCCCTAACCAGCCTCTTCCTTAATCCACGACGTCAAACAGCCGGATTTATCACATTAACCACTGATATATAAGCAATTATAACCCCCCAAAAAACCACGTATTTCCATACATGTCAATAGTTCACTACACTATATATATTCCCCTATACTTAACCCCAGCTCTATATATGACGAATTTTTCCTGCAAAATCATTAATCATCACTCATCCTTTTTCTCCTCCTCCTGTAAATTCATCAAATGGATGAAATTGTTCTGGATGAAATTAGCTAGTTGCGAGGCATGTAATTAGCCAGCCAGCAATAACATCCAGTCTGGGGATATGTGCTGGACGCTGGCCGTTATGGCTGTCAAGAATAGCCAACGGATAATTTCGCGCTTAACCGAACGCCCGCCAACTCCGACACCTCATGTCGTTCGCAGCTGATAAATTTGGCGATAATTAGAGAACTGTCGCTTGAAATATACCGCCCTGAGTTCTGGGTGAGTTATACTCCAGACTGGGGGTATGCTGCCCCCCTGGGGAGGGGGCAGCATACCTGGGGAGGGGGGACAGGAGGAGAGGGGAAGGGATTGTGAGGGGAAGGGGGGGGGCTGGAACAGGGGGGAGTTTACTGTGAAGCAGAGGGATAAGTCAAGGATAGGGGGAGACAATGGATAGGGATGTCTGGAGAGAGAGACGAGGAGAAGGGGGGAGGGGGTGTCTGCTGGGGGGCAGGAGAAGGGGAGGGAGGGACGGAGGTCTGCTGGAAGAGGGGGGGGGAAGGGGGGGGTGTTTTATAACGAGTGGAGAATGAGAATTAGACGTGATTCAGAGCCCTAGTTTGGTCGTCAGCTAACCTGCAAGAACCGTTATTTAGTGAAGATAGTGAGGGAGGGGGGAGGGGGCAGACACGAGCCTTGTCGTCACCAACGTGTATATTAGTATAGCATATCCCCCCTGACAGGAGCAGGGGGGGGCATATATATATATATATATATATATATATATATATATATATATATATATATATATATATATATATATATATATATATATATATATATATATATACGGCATATATATACTTTGATTGTATATACAAGCGCGGCGGAGGTATATTGCGGTATATTCGCTATACGCCAGCACACACACACACACACACACACACACACACACACACACACACACACACACACACACACACACACACACACACAGCTCATACAGTGTATGTCTCGTCAGTAAGGGCTACCAAAACATACGCCTAAATACACATCTACATTAAAAATACACACACACACACATTTAAATGCCCAAAATACAAAAATACAATACTCAAAATAGATTAGCAATAACGTTAATTTTATCAGTGATATTAACAGTAGACGTAATTACCTTAACAAGTGACACTAGTAAAGTGAACAGACGTGGCTGTAACATTATTATTAGTAATTAACAGGAAAAGTAATGCCTCCCCTGTTGAAGCAATTAGCAGTACATGTCCTTTTAGTGGTCATTAAAGTAGTAATCGTATTTTTACCATTTGTGGCAGAAGGTCTAGTTTAGGGAGCCGGTCGGCCGAGCGGACAGCACGCGGGGCTTGTGATCCTGTGGTCCCGGGTTCAATCCCAGGCGCCGGCGAGAAACAATGGGCAGAGTTTCTTTCACCCTATGCCCCTGTTACCTAGCAGTAAAATAGGTACCCGGGTGTTAGTCAACTGTCACGGGCTGCTTCCTGGGGGTGGAGGCCTGGTCGAGGACCGGGCCGCGGGGACACTAAAGCCCCGAAATCATCTCAAGATAACCTCAAGATAGGTAGTGGCTGCAATATTATTTGTTGTGGGAGTTGTTATCCTAGCGATAAGGATAGTGTTTAGAGTCACCAGGCACAGCAGAAGTGCTTGTTACAATGACCATGTCATCGACATCACCACCTTCAATGCAAAGAACTATTACCGAGTTGACCAGACCACACACTAGAAAATGAAGGGACGACGACGTTTCGGTCCGTCCTGGACACCATTCTCAAGTCAACTGAGAATGGTCGAATGGTCGATCGACTTGAGAATGGTCCAGGACGGACCGAAACGTCGTCGTCGTCCCTTCACTTTCTAGTGTGTGGATTGGTCAGCATACTTCAGCCACGTTATTGTGACTCATCGCCAGCAACTAATACCGTCTTATATCCAATGTAAACAAGGAATCAACTGTAACAAGCAATTCCCAACTCTCCTCTCCTCTTCCGTGAAGCGCACTCAGGATAATTTGACGATGTAAACACTATTCAATCCTGTTTACACTCCCAACACAAACACTTACACAAACATTCCTCACGAGTATTAAACGCCAACCCGGAATAAACAGAGCCAAACGCCTGGAATGGCGTCAGGCTGGAGTTGCAACCGTTGCAAACAGATCCACCATTGCAAACAGATCCACCATTGCAAACAGATCCACCATTGCAAACAGAAACTCGATTTGTTTACCCCTCGTCACGCGAGCAGGAGGAGGAGGAGATTCAGGTTCGCTGAGAATTGACTTAATATCGGCACTAGGTTCGAGATAGATCAAACTGGGTTTGCAATTAACATAGATTTACGCTGTGTTTAAGAATGTGAAAATGCAGACGTATCTAAATGTGACAATAAAATATTTTTTTGTACGGTAAAATATGTGTGTAATTAGAGGTTGATACAGATGTCTTTTTCTTCATACCTTAGAGCTGTGAAATGTATATTGGTATGGAAGCAAGTTTTTGCTCCTTTGCTTAATTAGAAGCGTTGTGTGTGTGTGTGTGTGTGTGTGTGTGTGTGTGTGTGTGTGTGTGCGTGTGTGTGTGTGTGTGTGTGTGTGTGTGTGTGCGTGTGTGTGTGTGTTTGAGAGCATGCATTACTGACTTATACGTCCATGTGTGAAATGAATTCAAACTGATTAAAATTCCAGTCATATTTTCGCGACCTTTAACAAGACAATGTATATAATAATTTCACAATATTATATATATATATATATATATATATATATATATATATATATATATATATATATATATATATATATATATATATATATATATATATATATATGTGTGTGTGTGTATATCACGAAAATAAACACGTGATTAAGAATGTGACAATGTCAGACCACGAAGGAAAAATGAAACAGGAAATTTCCTTAAGTACTTTCGTATATTAAATACATCTTCAGAAGGTCCAAAAGGTCTTCAGACCTGAAGATGTATTTAATATACGAAAGTACTTAAGGAAATTTCCTGTTTCATTTTTCCTTCGTGGTCTGACATTGTCATATATATATATACATATATATATATATATATATATATATATATATATATATATATATATATATATATATATATATATATATATATATATATATATAACATGATGACATAACCATCACACCGGATGGTTATGTCATACACAGGCGTGGGATCAATTAGTGTCATACACAGGCGTGGGATCAATTAGTCTGTGATGGTAAATTACTGCTCACATGGCCCTGTATGACTAAAACCATCCTGTGTGATGGGGTACACCTGCCCCACAACAATACACCGCTTGCCTATAGGATGACCTGGAACAGACTGAAGGAATGGTCCAACAAATGGCTACTAGAGTTTAACTCGAGCAAGTGCAAAGTGATGAAGATAGGCGTAGGGAGCAGGAGGTCAAACGCAAGGTACTAGCTGGGAGAGGAAATCCTTCAGGAGTCAGGACGAGAGAAAGAGCTTGGGGTTGATGTGACACAATCCTGTCCCCTGAAGCCCACATAAAAAGGATAACATCAGCGGCGTATGCAAGGCGAACATAAGAACTGGCTTCAGAAACTTGTGTAAGGAATAATTCATAACCTTGTATACCTCATATGTCAGACCAATACTGGAATATGCGGCTCCAGCCTGGAGTCCACATTTAAACACAAAACTAAGTTAGAAAAGGTTCAGAGGTATGCCATCAGACTAGCCCCCGAGCTAAAAGGTATGAGCTATGAGGAAAGATTGCTGGAATTGAACCTCACGACACTGGAAGACAGAAGAGTTAGAGGAGACATGATCACTACCAACAAAATTTTCAGAGGAATTGACAGGGAAGATAAAGATAAACTGTTTAACACGGCTGGTACGCGAACAAGGGGACACAGGTGGAAACTGAGTACCTAACTGAGCCACAGGGACGTTAGAGAAAACGTTTTCAGTGTCAGAGTAGTTAACAGATGGAATGCATTAGGCAGTGATGTGGTGGAGGCTGACTCCATACACAGTATCAAGTGTAGATATGATAGAGCCCAGTAGGCTCAGAAACCTGTACACCAGTTAATTGACGGTTGAGAGGCGGGATCAAAGAGCCAGAGCTCAACCCCCGCAAGCACAACTAGGTGATTATTTATACCACTATACGCCACCACCCATGTACACAACCACCCCAACTACCATTGCACTCTACAAGTAACACTCTCTACCCCACCACCACCACAAGTCTCTACCCCACCTCCACAACTCTCTCCCCCACCACCACAACTCTTGAGAGCTCAGTAACCCAACAAATCCTGCTCTGCCCAACTGTTCTGTGGAGAGAACGCGTGGCTGGGGGAGGATATGGCCTATGGGAGATCAGGGGAAGGGGGGAAGAGAGAGAGAGAGAAGGAGAGAGGGGAGAGGGGGTGTGTGTGGGGCTGGTGGAGGGGGTGAGAGAGGGAGGGGGGGGGAGAGAGAAGAGAAGGGTGTCGCGCTGGTCTACGTGTGTGGTCCGCTGCTTGCCTTGTGATAAATGGTGTGATAATTGTCCGTAATCACGTCGAGCCGGATAGGGCGTAACCCCAGCCCGGATAGACGACCACGACTTGGCCCCTTATGCCGTCCCGGCCCGAGGGACGAGTAGCCCCGGCCGAGACAGGGATGGGGGTTACCTCCTGACGCCCATCACCAACGCTACACACCATATTGAAGAGGACCTCAAAGAAGTATAATTTAATAATAGAAGCAAAGTCTTCTTCCTCACACTGCCTGTGGGGGTTGGGGGGGTGTAGGGGTTGTTTTGAAGCATCATTGGCACCTCTGATGATCCCTGTCACCCCTATTTTTCCACCCCCACCTCCACCTCCCTTTCAATCCACCCCTAACTCGTCCCCCCTTTATCTTTTCACCTGGTCATCATTCTACCCTCTCCCTCTCCCCCCCGTCTTTCTTACAAGCCATTGTTCTATAGGATGTCATCATTGTTGCTACGGTAACTATCCACAAGCCTCGTCTTGGTACATTATTATCATCATCCATTCATCATCACCACATCCCTCATTGTCACCATCAGTGCTGTTATCACCACTCTCAATATCTCCACTTACCACAAACATGAAACACTACCACCATCAAGCACTACACAAGCCGTGGCCACCACCCCTACCACACCACACCACCACAGCACCACCATTACACCAAACCACCCCCTCACCCCCACCACAGCACCCCCACTACACCACCACCACACCACACCCTCATCACCACCACATCATTCCCCATCACACTACCACCATCAACCACCACACAAGCCGTGGCCACTACCCCTACCATCACACCATCACAGCACCCCTACCACACCACCACACCACACCACCACCACCACACCAAACCACCCCCTCACCACCACCACATCACCCCCACTACACCACCACCACACCACCACACCACCCCCTTATCACCACCCCAAACACCACCCCAACCACCACACCACAGCCAAGCGGGCCACCCATCCTCAACCACCTAATGACCACACCAGAAACAACCACTGAAATGTATAAATCCATTACTCGGCTGATAACATCACCCCTCCACGCTGTCTCGTCCACGACCCCGTCACCCACCCGTCTGCCACCCGTCCCCACGGCCCACTCTCGGTCTCATCTCCCCCCCTCTCCTCTAACCGGACATAAACTGACCCTAATGGACCGGTTACGTAGAGAAAACCCCCCCAAACCCCCCCTCGCCCCACTCTTCTAAGCGAAGCTCGGTGCATTAATTGAATATTAGAGCCGGATAATATTGGTCTCGTGAGACAGTGGGGGCAGGACAGGCCGGTTAACTTGATCCTTAACTGCACGGTTTTATTACTCGTTTATCCGGACACTTGTGTTGCCTTATCTTCGCATTTGGTGGCTTGGTCCCGGTGGTGGGCCTTGTTAACCGGACGCCAAACTCGTTAATTGGACTTAACATTGTTTTAAATGGATTCAATATACTCGGGGTGGATTCTGGTGGGTTTGTCCGGATGGGAATTTGGTTAATTCGGACATGCGATCTGGCGGTCGCGTGAGCACACCGATTTTATCATCCTGACTCTGGTGTTTACAACGTTCGGATACAACAGGCACCTTGATCCGAACACTATCCTCTCAGTACAGGACCTGGGAACCTGGGCCCAGATTCACGAAGCAGTGTATTTTGTGTTGGGGGTTGGGGGATATTTGACACTCCACAAGGGCGGGAGGTATTTGACACTCCAAAAAGGGGGGGGGGTTATTTGACACTCCACAAGGGGGGGGGTATTTAACACTCCACAAAGGGGGGGGGGGGTATTTGACACTCCACAAGGGGGGGTATTTGACACTCCACAAAGAGGGGGACATTTGACACTCCACAAGGAGGGGGTATTTGACACTCCACAAAGGAGGGGGTATTTGACACTCCACAAAGGGGGGATTTGACACTCCACAAGGAGGGGGGGTATTTGACATTCCACAAAGGAGGGGGTATTTGACACTCCACAAAGGGGGGATTTGACACTCCACAAGGGGGGGATTTGACACTCCACAAAGGGGGATATTTGACACTCCACAAAGGGGGGATACTTGACACTCCACAAAGGGGGATATTTGACACTCCACAAAGGGGGATATTTGACACTCCACAAAGGGGGGATACTTGACACTCCACAAGGAGGGGGGTATTTGACACTCCACAAAGGGGGGGGGTGGTTTGACACTCGACAAAGGGGGGGGATTTGACACTCCACAAAGGTGGGAGGGTATTTGACACTCCACAAAAGGGGGGTATTTGACACTCCACAAAGGGGGGGTTTTTGACACTCCACAAAGGGGGGGGGGGTATTTGACACTCCACAAAGGGGGGGGTATTTGACACTCCACAAGGGAGGGGTATTTGCCACTCCACAAGGGGGGTATTTGACACTCCACAAGGCCGGGGGAGGGGGGGGTATTTGACACTCCACAAAGGAGGGGGTATTTGACACTCCACAAAGGGGGGATTTGACACTCCACAAGGAGGGGGGGTATTTGACATTCCACAAAGGAGGGGGTATTTGACACTCCACAAAGGGGGGATTTGACACTCCACAAGGGGGGGGATTTGACACTCCACAAAGGGGGATATTTGACACTCCACAAAGGGGGGATACTTGACACTCCACAAAGGGGGATATTTGACACTCCACAAAGGGGGATATTTGACACTCCACAAAGGGGGGATACTTGACACTCCACAAGGAGGGGGGTATTTGACACTCCACAAAGGGGGGGGGTGGTTTGACACTCGACAAAGGGGGGGGATTTGACACTCCACAAAGGTGGGAGGGTATTTGACACTCCACAAAAGGGGGGTATTTGACACTCCACAAAGGGGGGGTTTTTGACACTCCACAAAGGGGGGGGGGGTATTTGACACTCCACAAAGGGGGGGGTATTTGACACTCCACAAGGGAGGGGTATTTGACACTCCACAAGGGGGGTATTTGACACTCCACAAGGCCGGGGGAGGGGGGGGTATTTGACACCCCACAAAGGGGGGGGGAGGTATTTGACACGCCACCAGGGGGGGTTTTTGACACTCCACAAAGGGGGGGGGGTATTTGACACTCCACAAGGGGGGTATTTGACACTCCACAAAGGGGGGGTATTTGACACTCCACAAGGCCGGGGGGGGTATTTGACACTCCACAAGGGAGGGGTATTTGACACTCCACAAGGGGGGTATTTGACACTCCACAAGGGGGGTATTTGACACTCCACAAAGGGGGGGTATTTGACACTCCACAAGGCCGGGGGGGGGTATTTGACACTCCACAATGGGGGGGGGGTATTTGACACCCCACAAGGCCGGGGGGGAGGTGTTTGACACTCCATAAAGGGGTGGTATTTGACACCCCACAAAGGGGGTAGGTATTTGACACTCCACAAGGCCCAGGGGAAGCGGGGAGGGGGGGGAGGGGTAGTTACAGCAGTATCTACCAGCATGTTACATTAACGAGCTACAATAGACTACAGTTTAATACAATGTTACAGTACCTCATTGTGTGAAGCAAGTCGTCTCCTTCCATCCGTTGTTCAGCTGTTCTCAGTGTTCACACTTGTTCTCTCTCTTCAACACATTGTTCTCCCCTGTGATTGTGTTATTAGTTCACACACAGATCTAAGTACCACAACAATCAGCTTCCCGTTCTTCTCTAACACTTAAGAAAACCGGAATTCCGTCTTTAGTTCCACAGTCAGTTTAGACTTTTGTTAGAATATTGTTTGGATAATTTAGAGTTTGGATTTAGAGTTTAGATTATTGTTTGGATAATTTAGAGTTTGGATTTAGAGTTTAGATTAATGTTCGGGGGAGAAGCACAATAAAATATCCAATAAAGAGTAGTAAGGACACACGGGCGCCCGCCACACAAGGCCAGGAACTACTGCCTCGTTACCATATGGAAAATTACCAACCCATCATTAGGCAACGCTCGTCCGAGTTTCCTCAAAGAGTCTTCCTTAATGTGTTAAATCCGCGTCAATCACCTCCCTCAATCAATCCCTCCCTCCTCTCTTCCAATCACGAAAATAGCCTTACGTATAAAACTCACTGCATATGTTGGTTATTAAAACGTTGACCAATGTTGGTTATTAAAACGGGCTGTTGACCAACAGCCCGTCGTCACCCAATGGCCAGGTGCTTGTTAATGCTGCCACCAAGCGGTCCTTTGTTTATGCCTGAGCAACGGGTTACATACGACTGACAACTGATGATCTTTGAGCCTTGAACTGCGCTTTCAATGATCTTAGTCCAATATCATAAACAAGAGGCTGACCGGTTCGCAACGTGTCATACTTAATGACTTACTAAATGACTTACTAAATGACTTACTAAATGACTTGCTAAATCATACAGACGTCAATATCTGACGTATTGACCACCTAGCCATGTTCGAAGCTGTGACTCGAATCGTGCGTCGTCTGCTTACCAACGTGTCCTAAGGCTAGGCTCGTTAAATGGGCGTTCGAACCACCCCACAAAGACTCATTCATCAATTTTAACGTATTGAGTATTCAAAATATTGTTTTCATCTATAAATTAATATTATTACATGTTAATGTTCTATGTATAATTAGGGGTTTAGGTTCAGTGGTCGATTATTTTGACTTGAAGTACGTGGGTGAAGCATTTCCTGAGTTGTGTTTCGAACAGAGGTCGTCACCGAAGCAAACTGTTCAAAAACTGTTCGAACGTCATCAGTTGTGAGTCGTGTGTATTAACCGCTGCTCCGTCGTCAACAGGGCGGGTGGCGTGCATGTGTTTAAGACAGATGTTGGGTTATTAAGCAAATATTAGGATGGATTAAACAAATATTAGGATGGATTATTAAACAAATATGAGTGGATTAGTAAACAAGATCCGGTGAATTTGTTTACTTTCTTGGGGGGTAGTTCCTTGCAACAATTAGCATTTGCATATTGCACACCCTAACCCCCCCCCCCGCCCCCCTACCATGCACCCTCCCCCGCTACATAGACCCATTAATAAATACCTCCATTTCTCCCCCCCACTGACACCCCTTTCTGTTAAAACCATCCCTCACTCTACCCTTTCCTCCTACCTCCTTGCCTCTAATTGCTCGTTGCGACGCGTGTGATGGTGATAAGGTAATTAAGAAGAGGGTGTCCACCACTACGGGGAATCGAATACTCCTTAATGACACACCGCGATGAACCCGAGTGTGTCATAGCGACACTTATGACACTTGGAAGGGACTCGAGGACTATAGAATCTGGGACTGGACGCAGGGACGGAATGGTACCGAACCCTTTTGCCTCATTGGGGACGCCGGTCTGCGGGAAACGAAGCCTACTCACTCTAACGACCAGTCCAAGTAGTTGGGTAGTGGGGGTGTGACGGTGTCATTTGGAATCTTGCCTTCTCAAGGTTCGGTGTTGTATTGCTTGTGACACAAGGATCTTCAAGACGGGTTCTCTTCACTCGTGTTCACGACTTGAGGAGGAAAGGTATTTATTGCTAAGTGGATGAGGGAGGGAGAGGGGGAATAAGGGATACAGGAGAGAGTGATAGGGAAGGAAATAGGGTGAGAGGGAAAGGGGGAAGAGAAAAGGAGAGAATGCCGTAAAATAAGACTGGTAAAGAACCTTGATGATGTTTACAAACTCGATATTAAACTACTGTTCCAACTGCTCTTTATTCTGCTCATCATTCGAGCAGTTGACATGTGGTTCACGTGAGGTTAAGAGGTCGTATCATCACTACAGTCTACCAGCTACCCTGTATACTAGTTAATCATCGCTCTGTATACTGTATACATTATTACATTGCCCCATTAGTGTAGCACCTTGTTTCGAGCCCCTTCGCCTGGTTAACCAACTGCTTATCCGGATGCTTGTAATCCTTACTACAGTTGTGTGAGGCAGTGGCAATTACCAAGGTAAAGTGCCAAGCCAATACGACTATAGAGCACTCGGAAGGGGTCAGGATAAGGATTTGGGATGGGACGGGGGGAAAGGAATGGTGCCCAATCACTTGGATGGTCGGGGATTGAACGTCGACCTGCATGAAGCGAAACCGTCGCTCTACCGTCCAGCCCAAGTGATTGGACAACAGTTTAGTGAACCATTTTTGTAATGGAACGATTTTTTCCCACTATTGACCATGTCAGTTTTAGTTGGCTTAAGTTGTTGTTGTTTAAGATTCGCTACTTGGAACAAAAAGTTCCAAGTAGCACGGGCTATGGTGAGCCCGTAATGTTTTTGCATAAGGATTTCAGTATTGCCAGCAGCAATATAGTCCAAGGAAATGCCAAATATAGATACAACGGAAATATTCGCAGTCAGTTCCTGAACCCATTATGTACCTCTGTAACCTTTGCAACCCACCGCCCACGGGATGGGTATGGGGTGCATAGTAAAGAAAGAAATTGAAATATATAAAAAAAAAAATTGAAAATAAAGACGGAAAAGATGGAAAACCCAGAACACATTGAACAAAAAATAATAAAATAACTAAAGGTTCTTCAAGTAAGTCAGAGAACAAGGAAAGAAGAGGTGTAGGATAACAGGCAGAGTGTGAGAGAACTGCGTGTCAGCAGGTTGAGAAGCAGGTGTGCCACTGAGAGGAACAATGGCGGGAGAATTAGTCAGCAAGAGAAGGATATGAAGAGAAGCAACAGCCGCAGTAGCGGAGTCGTTAATCATTAAAATGACAGCACGACAGCGGAGAGAAGTGTCCCGTCATGCGGTATTGTGGGGGTGTCGGGAAGATGTGACGAAGAGAGAGAGACAGAGAGACAGACAGAGAGAGAGAGAAAGAGAGAGAGAGAGAGGGAGAGAGACAGAGAATGAGATTTCCCCTCTAAAACGCATACTTTCCGTTCCCTTGTACAATCGCTTATCAGGGTCATAATCACTACTATTTCAGTGGAATTACGTCAAATTTTTCACGCCCGAAAACTAGAGGGTCACATCCCTGCTGCTCCTGAAGGCAGTAGGTGCCCCAAGTCGGCGGTCGGCGCATAGCATAGCTTCATGACGGCTCCGATACGACCATTCACAAGTCGGGGGAAGGGATGTGGCGCATTGTCTCCTGGTCTCTCTCTGTGTCAGATACAAATGGGGCATCACCGGTCTAACAATATAGTTATCCCCCTGGTGAGCAGCACCCGGCACAATGGCCGCCATATTTATCCATTCTCCACACACACACAAACACCCGCCTATCAAGTCATAATACCGGGGGACGGGAGGAGGACCGGAAAGCCTCAACTTGGTGACTCTCGAAGACGCGAAGAATGGGATGAATAGTGGGAAGCTTCCACTTGGGAGGGACTTGAGAAGGCAAGGGAGAGGAGGAAGAGCGAGGATCCTCTACTTTACAGTTCCCTTAAAGGCATCTTGACTCGAAGAAGAGCGAGAAACCTTCATATTTGGGGGCTCTTCGAGGGCCGTCTTGTTATGACAAAGGCTACTGGAAGGCGACTCTCGCTCGACCGTGGTACGATATGGGGATCGAATACCCGGCAGCCACTGGAGGCGGCGGCGCTGCCCTATAACTAGGCGCCCTATAACACAGTCACCAGCTGTTGTCGTTTAAGATTCGCTACCTGGAACAAAAAAATCCAAGTAGCACGGGCTATGGTGAGCCCGTAGTGCCTTGGTCAACAGCGTATGTCCACTGTGGATCAGCGCCAATTCCCCGGTCGTCAGACGGGCCAGAGATCATCCACGACAATAAAGGAGACAACAGAAACGAGCAGCGTTTATCCTCGTCTTGTAATGGGATTAAATACACAGGTAATTAATGAGTTGTTAATTATGAGATTGTTTTCCTTGTAAATTATGGTTACCTGGTTATCTTGAGGTTATCTTGAGACGATTTCGGGGCTTTAGTGTTCCCGCGGCCCGGTCCTAGATCAGGCCTCCACCCCCAGGAAGCAACCCGTGACAGCTGACTAACACCCAGGTACCAAGTTTACTGCTAGGTAACAGGGGCATAAGGTGAAGGAAACTCTGCCCCATTGTTTCTCGCCGGCGCACGGGATCGAACCCGGGACCACAGGATCACAAGTCCAGTGTGCTGTCCGCTTGGCCGACCGACTCCCTGTGGAAGAGATACGAAATAAGACTTGATGTACACGAGGAAATTCCAAACATATATGAGGAAGTTAGAGAGAAAATGAGGCACAAGCCAATATATAGACACACTTTTCATATCGAAATTACACGAAAATTAATATTGTTTACTGAAATTGGCTGTTATACGCGAACTATTAAATTCATTCTTTAAACACTGACAAAAATATACAAATAATCAAGAAGCTTTCGATAAAGAAACCCTTATAAAAGACTTATCAAGGGCCGGGCTAAGAGGGATGGTTGAGGGGGGAATTGCGTCTCATAATCCCTGGCTTCGAGACCCGCTAAGCTGTATAATTTGCAATCTGATCATCCAATAAGCAACGCTTGATTAAACGGATTACTTAAATACACAGACGTGAAGCCCGATCCCATCATAGTGGGCTTCAAATCACAGTGTCGATGAACTGGGATTGACAGTCGCGGCCTATGTCTCTCTGTCTCTCTGTCTGTCTGTCTGTCTGTCTGTCTGTCTGTCTGTCTGTCTGTCTGTCTGTCTGTCTGTCTCTCTCTCTCTGTCTCTCTCTCTGTCTCTCTCTCTGTCTGTCTGTCTGTCTCTCTCTCTCTCTCTCTCTCTCTCTCTCTCTCTCTCTCTCTCTCTCTCTCTCTCTCTCTCTCTCTCTCTCTCTCTCTCTCTCTCTCTCTCTCTCTCTATCTTTATTTGAGTGTGGGGGGTTATCCCATACTCTCTTGCAACGATATTGCTCAAACTGCTAGATTAGCAACCTTGCATTACGTGTAGAGCAATTAATCTCCTGGATTAGTGTCATAATTTTTTCTCTCCTTATTCTCTCCACGCTCTTCTCTATATCATCCTCTATTTTTTTTTGTATTTTCCTTCCATTCTACGTCTTATCAAACATTCTCGCTTCCTCTTTTACCTCTCGCAGGATTCTCTTCCTCTTCCTTCTTCGTTGTGTCTTATCTTCTCAGGTTGCTCTCTCTCTCTTCTCTCTTATTTGACTCTATTTTCTGTCTTCCTTCCTTTCTTTGTCTTTAACTCCTCGTACTTCTTACTTTTCTCCCACACTCTGTGTCACCAAGCCCTCCCTCCCTGCCCTCAGCCTGCCCTCAGCCTGCCCCATGCCCCCGCCATACCTGGGCACGGCCGACAGTGAGTAATCCCCAATCATTTAAGAGTGCTTGGCTCATCTCGAGTGCTGGCGTCTAATCATAAGAGCCGACCTCCTGGTCAACTAATCCACGCACTTGACCGAACTCGCTCAATGGAAATTGAAATTGAAATTCGATAGAGTATGTGATGCGATTAGCTGAGTGTTCTTTTTTTATGTTTGTCCATCGAGTGGTGTGTTTGTTCATTCTTTGCAATTAAGTGTTTTTATTAATTTAGTTCAGGACAGTTTAATTATATTATCCCAGTTATTGTTGAAGAATGATTGTTCTATGGCCTATGAAAATGAGTTTCATATTTGTTCAGTTTTCCTCGATTTGAACGCTGGTGAAATCTTGAACCCACCTGCCCTACGAATCACCATTGTTAAGCACAATAAACCTCGCAAATGACCACCATCTGGGTAGTAAAACAGAGGACGGTCATTACTCTCACTAAATAACATTGTTACCCACTGAGCCTCGGGGGAAAGAGTGTGATCACAGGGTTCTTATAAGGACTCTGATCCGGGACGTCGTCCTTTAAATATATATATATATATATATATATATATATATATATATATATATATATATAAACATTGTCGTAAAAGAATCTCATTCATCTGAAAACCCGTTGTGATGAATGAAGGCTGAGGTGGGCTGGGATGGGTCGAGTACGATATCAGCTGTTTCGCCAGTCAGCTGTTGTTTGTTTGTAAACATGGCCACGTGAGTTGATAGTTCGGGTGTTGTTGGGGTACTGCTGATTCGGGGGATTGTGAGGTGATGATTCAGGGATTGTGAGGTGATGATTCAGGGATTGTGAAGTGATGATTCAGGGATTGTGAGGTGATGATTCAGGGGGTGTGAGGTGATGATTCAGGGATTGTGAGGTGACGATTCAGGGGATTGTGAGGTGATGATTCAGGGATTGTGAGGTGATGATTCAGGGATTGTGAGGTGATGATTCAGGGGGTGTGAGGTGACGATTCAGGGGTTGTGAGGTGATGATTCGGGGGGTTGTGAGGTGATGATTCAGGGGGTTGTGAGGTGATGATTCAGGAATTGTGAGGTGATGATTCAGGGATTGTGAGGTGATGATTCAGGGGGTTGTGAGGTAGGGTTAGTGATTCGTCAGACATTTTTCACCCCTATATGGCGTTAAGTTCAGCTTCTAAATAGTCTTCATAGATCATCTATCTCCTCAAGATCAATTGAGTAGCAAACCTACAAACCTTCTAAAGATTCATCATGTCTGTCAATCTGTCTGTCTGTCTGTCTCCTGCCCCTGTCCATCACTACAGACCTCAACACCCCCTGAGAGACCACTGAGACCCCACCCACGTACACTGACATCATTAATAAGGTTATTTTGACAACCAAGCTATACATATTCTCCCGTTCCTGGCTCCCCATTAACACCAGAACAGGGGGACGGCCATCATGGAACACCATTACCACCTAGGTGTTAACCCTTAATGGAGGAAAAGGGGGCGTGAGGGGAAGGGGGTGGGAAAGGAAGGTATTCTCAACAGCTGTGGGAGTGGGGGAAAGGGTGGAACGGAGAGGTGGCGGCGAATGTTGGTGGGGGTGTAGTGTTGGAGAAAAGGATTTGAAGTGATAATGATGTAAAGAGTTGGAGAGATTGAGGGAGTGTTGGTGGGAGAGATAGAGTGGGAGGGAGAGTAGGTGGGGGGGGGGGGGTGTGGGAGGGAGGTAGGGAGGTAGGGAGGACTGATGACTTAGTGTGTTGAAGTAGACTGGAAAGAATAGTGGTTATCTTCTTGAGGTTATCTTGAGATGATTTCGGGGCTTTTCAGTGTCCCCTCGGCCCGGTCCTCGACCAGGCCTCCACCCCCAGGAAGCAGCCCGTGACAGCTGACTAACACCCAGGTACCTATTTTACTGCTAGGTAACAGGGGGCATAGGGTGAAAGCAACTCTGCCCATTGTTTCTCGCCGGCGAATGGGATCGAACCCGGGACCACAGGATCACAAGTCCAGCGTGCTGTCCGCTCGGCCGACCGACTCCCTAATAAAATAGTGTGATAAAAAGAGGAGATACCTTTCACCATCCTAATTCCTGCCTCCTAGTTATTCATCAAATCACTATTCTCCCTTGACATCCCTCTATTCCACGCTTTGTCACCTCATTCCACCATTACTCTTCTATCTCTCTTCATTCCCCCTTCCCCCCCCCTTTCCCTTCTCCCCATCACTCGTCTATCCCATCTTCCCTCCATCATTCCTCTAACTCTATCCTCTTCTCCCTTTTCGCCTCGGTCTAACCAACCTCTCCTCCTCCAAGAATGTGTTATGGATCCCCATTTCTTGCCTGTAACTCTCCTTTTCCACTCCCTATCTCCTCCCATTTCCCTAGCCTTCCCCTCCTCTCCCTCTCCCCCTTCCATCCATTCCTTGTTCCGCCTCAGCGCCTCCTCAATCCAAGTGTTCAGACGTGTTCAGTTGAATTCTTAAGTCGGGGAGTTCCTCGGTGGTTGCTGCTCCCTAATGCCTTGGAACGAGTTCATCAGCCACACTAACAGCCCAACAATTCCTCTAATTTGCATAGTTTCAATAGTTAACCAAACAGTAGAACCAACAGCATGGCTATTGTTATTGGACTTGATGATTATTCTGTTTCACAAGTGCGCCTCGTCTGGTGTACTCACTTATTTGTGGGGGGTTGAGCTCTGGCTCTTTGGTCCCGTCTCTCGATTGTCAATCATCTGGTGTACAGATTCCTGAGTCTACTGGGCTCTATCATATCTATATTTGGAACTGTGTATGGAGTCAGTGTGTGTGTGTGTGTGTGTGTGTACTCACCTAGTTGTGTTTGCGGGGGTTGAGCTCTAGCTCTTTGGTCCCGCCTCTCAACCGTCAATCAACAGGTGTACAGGTTCCCGAGCCTACTGGGCTCTATCATATCTACACTTGAAACTGTGTATGGAGTCAGGCTCCACCACATCACTTCCTAATGCATTCCATTTGTCAACCACTCTGACACTAAAAAAGTTCTTTCTAATATCTTTCTAATATGTGAGTGTGTGTGTGTGTGTGTGTATGTGTGTGTGTGTGAGTGTGTGTGTGTGTTTTACTATTTGTGTCTGCAGAATTGGGCTATTAGCTCTTGGACGATGCCTTTCTAACTAATTTATTTTTCCTCTATTATGTCTACAACATATATTTGTCTCCAACACATGCACATACACACATCCCCAGGAAGCAGTTCGTAGCAGCTGTCTAACTCCCAGGTACCTATTTACTGCTAGGTGAACAGGTGCACCAAGGTGAAAGAAACTCTACCCATTTGTTTCCGCCTCCGCCGGGGATCGAACCCAGGCCCTTAGGATTACGACGCCCAGAGCGATGTCCATTCAGCCCTGAGGCTTCTGTGTGTGTGTGTGATACAGAGGAGAGAGAGAGAGAGAGAGAGAGAGAGAGAGAGAGAGAGAGAGAGAGAGAGAGAGAGAGAGAGAGAGAGATTCACATTAAAACCTAAATATCGCAAAAAAATCTTTAACTATGCAATCAATAGAGAAACTATCAATAATACATTTCACAAAAGACATGTTGCAACACAACGTTAATAATCAAGCTAGCAACTTAGCAATTAGCGGCCAACAATATATTGATAACGCCACGGCCACGGGGTCACGGAAGGTCAAGCGTGAATCGTAAATATACTTGAAAAACTCGAACGGTGAATTTAAGATTTTAATAAAACAGGTTAACGGTTTAGTGAGCTAAATACCACCTCAATCTTGACGCTTCATTGGATTAATGAGCATGAATTCCAGAATGGTAGGTTTGGTAGTTTAGTTTCTGACACTTCTATTTCAATTTGGTTATTATGCACCTGTAGTCCGTTTAGCTAAGCAAATAACAATCTTTTGACGTACATATACCTATATATACATGTACATACATATACGCACATATACACATATAGTTAGACTAAACAGCTGCATTTTTAACGAAGTGTCATAGAGAAAACGGGCTGATTAATTATAGACGAAATGATACCTCAGTTTCTGGATTTTACATAAGGTGAAAATATTATTATTTTGATTATCTGGATGTTGAGTTACGTGCGTGACCCTTGACCTGACCCATGACGTCAGTAGTTAGCTAAGCACGTGACCCTGAATTTATGATACCGACCCCGACGGACCCATGTTGGGCGTGTACCCGACAGTAATTATTGTACAAAATTGTGTGAGGCTATATATCATACGTCAGACTGCGAGTAGCCGCGTCCAACAGCCTGGTTGACCAGTCCAGCAACGAGGAGGCCTGGTCGACGACCGGGCCGCGGGGTCGCTGAGCCCCGGAATCACCTTAAGGTAACACTCACCCCCCTGGCAAAGTCCAGGTAACACACGTTACATCACTCGAGCAATTAACCAATAACAGTGTTTCTGTTGAAGCAATAATCGCTGTAAGTGCTTACGAGGTCGAATTACTAGGGTGACTTTAAGTGTGATCACGTTGTTATTTTAGATTCAGCTACTTGAAACAAAAGTTGCAAGTAGCACGGGCTATGGTGAGCCCCGTAGTGGACTTACCTGGCACAGGAGCGGGGCAAGTAGCACCGGCTATGGTGAGCCCGTAGTGGACTTACCTGGCACAGGAGCGGGGCTATTTGCGTTTTACATTTCAAGTGTGTCTTGAATAGGCACGAATTGTCTCCTTCCGTTGATAGATCCACTCAAGTGCAATACAGTCAGCGCTTGGCCAATCCCCCTCTCTGCTGCATTCATGAATCCCGATCTCGCATGTATACGAGCGCTGGAGAAACTCGATTAGTTTCCTCGCTCTTCTATGTATATGCATACATGGCTCCGCATATCTGGACATTATATCAGCCACACACAGTAATCTTGAGTTCAGACGTCCGCCGAAAGTGTCATTCGATGCGCGTATCTGAGGAGTTT